>NC_053391.1:238996947-239348884 GCF_905171765.1 Bufo bufo
TTGTTATTAATCGAAATTTAACGATTTTTTTGCAAAAAAATGACATTTTTCACTTTCAGTTGTAAAATTTTGCAAAAAAAACAAGATCCATATATAAATTTTGCTCTAAATTTATTGTCCTACATGTCTTTGATAAAAAAAAAATGTTTGGGTAAAAAAAAAATGGTTTGGGTAAAAGTTATAGCGTTTACAAACTATGGTACAAAAATGTGAATTTCCGCTTTTTGAAGCAGCTCTGACTTTCTGAGCACCTGTCATGTTTCCTGAGGTTCTACAATGGCCAGACAGTACAAACACCCCACAAATGACCCCATTTCGGAAAGTACACACCCTAAGGTATTCACTGATGGGCATAGTGAGTTCATAGAACTTTTTATTTTTTGTCACAAGTTAGCGGAAAATGATGATTTTTTTTTTTTTTTTTTATTACAAAGTCTCATATTCCACTAACTTGTGACAAAAAATAAAAAGTTCTATGAACTCACTATGCCCATCAGCGAATACCTTGGGGTCTCTTCTTTCCAAAATGGGGTCACTTGTGGGGTAGTTCTACTGCCCTGGTATTCTAGGGGCCCAAATGTGTGGTAAGGAGTTTGAAATCAAATTCTGTAAAAAATGACGAGTGAAATCCGAAAGGTGCTCTTTGGAATATGGGCCCCTTTGCCCACCTAGGCTGCAAAAAAGTGTCACACATCTGGTATCTCCGTATTCAGTAGAAGTTGGGGAATGTGTTTTGGGGTGTCTTTTTACATATACCCATGCTGGGTGAGAGAAATATCTTGGTCAAATGCCAACTTTGTATAAAAAAATGGGAAAAGTTGTCTTTTGCCAAGATATTTCTCTCACCCAGCATGGGTATATGTAAAATGACACCCCAAAACACATTCCCCAACTTCTACTGAGTACGGAGATACCAGATGTGTGACACTTTTTTGCAGCCTAGGTGGGCAAAGGGGCCCATATTCCAAAGAGCACCTTTCGGATTTCACTCGTCATTTTTTACAGAATTTGATTTCAAACTCCTTACCACACATTTGGGCCCCTAGAATGCCAGGGCAGTATAACTACCCCACAAGTGACCCCATTTTGGAAAGAAGACACCCCAAGGTATTCACTGATGGGCATGGCGAGTTCATGGAAGTTTTTATTTTTTGTCACAAGTTAGTGGAATATGAGACTTTGTATGAAAAAAAAAAAAAAAAAAATCATCATTTTCCACTAACTTGTGACAAAAAATAAAAAATTCTAGGAACTCGCCATGCCCCTCACGAAATACCTTGGGGTGTCTTCTTTCCAAAATGGGGTCACTTGTGGGGTAGTTATACTGCCCTGGCATTCTAGGGGCCCAAATGTGTGGTAAGGAGTTTGAAATCAAATTCTGTAAAAAATGACGAGTGAAATCCGAAAGGTGCTCTTTGGAATATGGGCCCCTTTGCCCACCTAGGCTGCAAAAAAGTGTCACACATCTGGTATCTCCTTATTCAGTAGAAGTTGGGGAATGTGTTTTGGGGTGTCTTTTTACATATACCCATGCTGGGTGAGATAAATATCTTGGTCAAATGCCAACTTTGTATAAAAAAATGGGAAAAGTTGTCTTTTGCCAAGATATTTCTCTCACCCAGCATGGGTATATGTAAAATGACACCCCAAAACACATTCCCCAACTTCTACTGAGTACGGAGATACCAGATGTGTGACACTTTTTTGCAGCCTAGGTGGGCAAAGGGGCCCATATTCCAAAGAGCACCTTTCGGATTTCACTCGTCATTTCTTACAGAATTTGATTTCAAACTCCTTACCACACATTTGGGCCCCTAGAATGCCAGGGCAGTATAACTACCCCACAAGTGACCCCATTTTGGAAAGAAGACATCCCAAGGTATTCGCTGATGGGCATAGTGAGTTCATGGAAGTTTTTATTTTTTGTCACAAGTTAGTGGAATATGAGACTTTGTATTTAAAAAAAAAAAAAAAAAAAAAATCATAATTTTCCACTAACTTGTGACAAAAAATAAAAAATTCTTAGGAACTCGCCATGCCCCTCACGGAATACCTTGGGGTGTCTTCTTTCCAAAATAGGGTCACTTGTGGGGTAGTTATACTGCCCTGGCATTTTCCAGGGGCCCTAATGTGTGGTAAGTAGGTAAATGACCTGTGAAATCCGAAAGGTGCTCTTTGGAATGTGGGCCCCTTTGCCCACCTAGGCTGCAAAAAAGTGTCACACATCTGGTATCGCCGTACTCGGGAGAAGTTGGGGAATGTGTTTTGTGGTGTCATTTTACATATACCCATGCTGGGTGAGAGAAATATCTTGGCAAAGACAACTTTTCCCTTTTTTTTATACAAAGTTGGCATTTGACCAAGATATTTATCTCACCCAGCATGGGTATATGTAAAATGACACCCCAAAACACATTCACCAACTTCTACTGAATATGGAGATACCACATGTGTGACACTTTTTTGCAGCCTAGGTGGGCAAAGGGGCCCAAATTCCTTTTAGGAGGGCATTTTTAGACATTTGGATACCAGACTTCTTCTCACGCTTTGGGGCCCCTAAAATGCCAGGGCAGTATAAATACCCCACATGTGACCCCATTTTGGAAAGATGACACCCCAAGGTATTCAATGAGGGGCATGGCGAGTTCATAGAAAAAAAAAAATTTTGGCACAAGTTAGCGGAAATTGATTTTTTTATTTTTTTTCTCACAAAGTCTCCCTTTCCGCTAACTTGGGACAAAAATTTCAATCTTTCATGGACTCAATATGCCCCTCAGCGAATACCTTGGGGTGTCTTCTTTCCAAAATGGTGTTATTTGTGGGGTGTTTGTACTGCCCTGGCATTTGAGGGTCTCCGCAATCATTACATGTATGCCCAGCATTAGGAGTTTCTGCTATTCTCCTTATACAGGGAGTGCAGAATTATTAGGCAAGTTGTATTTTTGAGGATTAATTTTATTATTGAACAACAACCATGTTCTCAATGAACCCAAAAAACTCATTAATATCAAAGCTGAATATTTTTGGAAGTAGTTTTTAGTTTGTTTTTAGTTTTAGCTATTTTAGGGGGATATCTGTGTGTGCAGGTGACTATTACTGTGCATAATTATTAGGCAACTTAACAAAAAACAAATATATACCCATTTCAATTATTTATTTTTACCAGTGAAACCAATATAACATCTCAACATTCACAAATATACATTTCTGACATTCAAAAACAAAACAAAAACAAATCAGTGACCAATATAGCCACCTTTCTTTGTAAGGACACTCAAAAGCCTGCCATCCATGGATTCTGTCAGTGTTTTGATCTGTTCACCATCAACATTGCGTGCAGCAGCAACCACAGCCTCCCAGACACTGTTCAGAGAGGTGTACTGTTTTCCCTCCTTGTAAATCTCACATTTGATGATGGACCACAGGTTCTCAATGGGGTTCAGATCAGGTGAACAAGGAGGCCATGTCATTAGATTTTCTTCTTTTATACCCTTTCTTGCCAGCCACGCTGTGGAGTACTTGGACGCGTGTGATGGAGCATTGTCCTGCATGAAAATCATGTTTTTCTTGAAGGATGCAGACTTCTTCCTGTACCACTGCTTGAAGAAGGTGTCTTCCAGAAACTGGCAGTAGGACTGGGAGTTGAGCTTGACTCCATCCTCAACCCGAAAAGGCCCCACAAGCTCATCTTTGATGATACCAGCCCAAACCAGTACTCCACCTCCACCTTGCTGGCGTCTGAGTCGGACTGGAGCTCTCTGCCCTTTACCAATCCAGCCACGGGCCCATCCATCTGGCCCATCAAAACTCACTCTCATTTCATCAGTCCATTAAACCTTAGAAAAATCAGTCTTGAGATATTTCTTGGCCCAGTCTTGACGTTTCAGCTTGTGTGTCTTGTTCAGTGGTGGTCGTCTTTCAGCCTTTTTTACCTTGGCCATGTCTCTGAGTATTGCACACCTTGTGCTTTTGGGCACTCTAGTGATGTTGCAGCTCTGAAATATGGCCAAACTGGTGGCAAGTGGCATCTTGGCAGCTGCACGCTTGACTTTTCTCAGTTCATGGGCAGTTATTTTGCGCCTTGGTTTTTCCACACGCTTCTTGCGACCCTGTTGACTATTTTGAATGAAACGCTTGATTGTTCGATGATCACGCTTCAGAAGCTTTGCAATTTTAAGAGTGCTGCATCCCTCTGCAAGATAGCTCACTATTTTTGACTTTTCTGAGCCTGTCAAGTCCTTCTTTTGACCCATTTTGCCAAAGGAAAGGAAGTTGCCTAATAATTATGCACACCTAATATAGGGTGTTGATGTCATTAGACCACACCCCTTCTCATTACAGAGATGCACATGACCTAATATGCTTAATTGGTAGTAGACTTTCGAGCCTATACAGCTTGGAGTAAGACAACATGCATAAAGAGGATGATGTGGTCAAAATACTCATTTGCCTAATAATTCTGCACGCAGTGTATTGAGCATACGGGTAATGAGATTTTTTTTTTCCGTTCAGCCTCTGGGCTGAAAGAAAAAAATGAATGGCACAGATTTCTTCATTCGCATCAATCAATGTGGATGAAAAAATCTCTGCCAAAAAAAGAAAAAGGAGGGGAAAGGCGTCTGCCAGGACATAGGAGCTCCGCCCAACATCCATGCCCACTTAGCTCGTATGCCCTGGCAAACCCGATTTCTCCATTCACATCAATCGATGTGGATGAATAAATCATTGCCGGGATTTTTTTTTTTATATATACAAAGTGTTTGCCAAAGTATATGAACACCGCCACCTCCTCAGCTCATATGCCTCGGCAAACGTATCTTTTACTGCAGAGGAGAAATCTCGTCTTGCAGCGCCGCATACACCGACTTGCGTGTAATCTGACAGCAGCACAATGCTTCTGTCCGAATGCACATCAGTGCTGCAGCTAGTCGATCGGTTGGTCCACCTGAAAGGTAAAAAAAAAAAAAAAAAAAAAAAAGAAAAAACCAGGCCGCAAAGCAATAACTTTATTAACTTTAGAACAGAACATATTAACTTTTTTTAACTTTTGTAACTTTTTTACTTACCGGTAATTTTTTTTTTGTTTAGTTTTTTTTTACCTTTATAGAACAAACCTCTCCTTCCCCATGGGACAATGTGCAAAGCGCAAATCGCCCAAAGATGTGGCGAAGTACGTTATGCACTTTATCCCAGGTGAAAGGAGAGGTTTGCAGCAGCTGTGAGTAAAAGGGCCCTAATAGCCCTGTGTGCCTGTCCTGTGAGATGCAATCCCTATGCTAGGTGTACCTGTGTGTGGTACTTCCGGAAACACTCACCTAAGCATAGGGCAGGGTGGTCAGGGCAGTCAGGACAGAAATAGCGGGTGTCACGCCTTATTCCACTCCTGCTACAGACACGACATTTTTTTCGGGGTGGCGGTTGGGTTGAGGTACCAGCAACGACACTGGGGAAATGTCGCTCGTGTAGACGGCTAACTACACTGGTGGATGGGGCCACGGAACCTCCTGGGTAAAGGAGGTTCGCGATGATCTCTTCCTGGAATTTGAGGAAGGATCCTGTTCTCCCAGCCTTACTGTAGAGAACAAAACTATTGTACAGCGCCAATTGAATTAAATATACAGACACCTTCTTATACCAGCGTCTGGTTCTGCGGGAAACTAAATAGGGAGCCAACATCTGGTCATTGAAGTCCACCCCTCCCATGAGCGCATTATAGTCGTGGACTGAGAGGGGCTTTTCAATGACACGGGTTGCCCTTTCAATTTGGATTGTCGTGTCTGCGTGAATGGAGGAGAGCATGTAAACGTCACGCTTGTCTCTCCATTTCACCGCGAGCAGTTCTTCGTTACACAAGGCAGCCCTCTCCCCCCTTGCAAGACGGGTGGTTACAAGCCGTTGGGGGAAGCCCACGCGACTAGCTCGCGCGGTGCCACAGGCGCAAATCCGTTCTAGAAACAAATGCCTAAAGAGGGCCACACTTGTGTAAAAATTGTCCACATAAAGATGGTACCCCTTGCCGAATAAGGGTGACACCAAGTCCCAGACTGTCTTCCCACTGCTCCCCAGGTAGTCAGGGCAACCGACCGGCTCCAGGGTCTGATCTTTTCCCTCATAGATCCGAAATTTGTGGGTATAGCCTGTGGCCCTTTCACAGAGCTTATACAATTTGACCCCATACCGGGCACGCTTGCTTGGGATGTATTGTTTGAAGCCAAGGCGCCCGGTAAAATGTATTAGGGACTCGTCTACGCAGATGTTTTGCTCAGGGGTATACAAATCTGCAAATTTCTGGTTGAAATGGTCTATGAGGGGCCGAATTTTGTGGAGCCGGTCAAAAGCTGGGTGGCCTCTGGGACGGGAGGTGGTGTTGTCGCTAAAATGCAGAAAACGCAGGATGGTCTCAAATCGTGTCCTGGACATAGCAGCAGAGAACATGGGCATGTGATGAATTGGGTTCGTGGACCAATATGACCGCAATTCATGCTTTTTTGTCAGGCCCATGTTGAGGAGAAGGCCCAGAAAAATTTTAAGTTCGGAAACTTGGACTGGTTTCCACCGGAAAGGCTGGGCATAATAGCTTTCCGGGTTTGCGGTTATAAATTGTGTGGCATATTGGTTGGTCTCTGCCACGACTAAGTCCAAGAGCTCCGCAGTCAAGAACAGCTCAAAAAATCCCAGGGCCGAAGCGATTTGAGCCGTCTCAACCCGAACTCCAGACTGGGCGGTGAAAGGGGGAACTACAGGTGCGGCTGAAGTTGGTGACTGCCAATCAGGGTTTGCCAGCACCTCAGGGACTCTAGGGGGTCTACGGGCCTGTCTGCGCGGTGGCTGCGACGGGGTAACTACTGCACGTGCCACCGTACCAGCTTCAACTGCCCTTCTGGTGCTCGCTACTTCACCAGGTTGTACGGCAGTGCTGGTACTAGGTCCAGGAAGGGCTGCGCTGCTGGTGTATGCCTCACCACGTGATCCGGCAGCGACAGCCCCACTCTGCTGCTCTTGAAGCGGATCCTGCGTAACCTGTGGTCTAGCGACACGGGGCCGGGTACGCCTGGTGCTGCCAGGGACCTCAACCTCCTCGTCCGAACTTTGGGTCAGAGAGCCACTGCTTTCTACAGGTTCATATTCTGACCCGCTAGATTCGTCAGATGAGGGTTCCCACTCCTCATCCGACTGGGTCAGAATCCTGTAGGCCTCTTCAGAAGAATACCCCCTGTTTGACATTTTGGACTACTAAATTTAGGGGTATTCCCTGAGACTACCCAAGAAAAAAAGCAAACCTGTCTTACAAAGGGGAGGCTAGCGAAGTACCGGAGGCCGCTGCGGTTGATAAAAAATATCAAAACTGATTTTTTTATCGCCGCAGTGCGTGTAAAGTGAATGTGCAGTGATCAAAAAATAATAATTTTTTGTCACTGCGGTGGGGCGGGCGTGGGTGAACGCACGTGTGGGCGACCAAAATCAGTTTTGATCACTTACAGATACTATAAAATTACAAATGCTGATTAGCGATACGCTAATCAGCGAATAAAAGTGACTGCGGTGCGGTGGGGTGGGCGCTAACTGACGCTAACTACCTAACCAAGGGGCCTAAACTATCCCTAAAACCTAACAGCCAATACCAGTGAAAAAAAAAAAGTGACAGTTTACACTGATCACTTTTTTTCCTTTCACTAGTGATTGACAGGGGCGATCAAAGGGGTGATCAAAGGGTTAATTGGGGTGCAGGGGGGTGATCTGGGGCTAAGGTGTGCTGTTTGGTGTACTCACTGTGAAGTCTGCTCCTGTGCTGGATCCAACCGACGAAAAGGACCAGCACAGGAGCAGAGAAGCCATATAACAGATCATATTTACTAATATGATCTGTTATCTGGTTTGTGATTCGATTTTTTAAAAATCAGCAACCTGCCAGCGACGATCATTGGCTGGCAGGTTGCTGATGCAACTCTCCTCGAACTTTTGCCGGCCCGCGATGCGCATGCGCGGGCCGGCTGTGACCGAAATCTCGCGTCTCGCGAGAAGACGCGCCGGCGCGTCCACTCGGAATGAAACAACCACCTCCAGGACGCGTCTGTGCGTACAGCGGTCCGGAGGTGGTTAAAGTCAGTATAAAACTGAGTCTGCTTGTATAGAACCTACCATTAGCCATTTGGCTCCAGGAGAAGTATATGGTGGGTTCAGCATGCATGTTGGTACTTGCATCCCTGGATCCGATGAAAGCTGTAATGGCACCGGACGGGGTTACAAGCAAAGTGTACTTGGCTTGCATGCTGACCTGCATTCCCTGGATTTTATGTGGCTGTCATGGCCCATGAACAGGTGGGAACGGGAGTTAGGGACCACTCATGAGACAGCCTTGACGCGGTGAGTGGCTTACTATGCTTTGGCCAAAATATAAACCAATGTCTCATCCAGCATGGAGGGCAGAGTGCTGGATGTAGTGTGCGATCACATTTGCATTTTCCGTTTGTATATGTATTTCGCCATAGCGATCTGCACCTACAGGCAGGTTGTGCTGACCCAACCCCTTATTCTTTTCTTTGTAGTATATATTGGAGGCGTGGCGATCTCCTTGGAGTCATTGCACACCTGACCAGTTAATCTGTCCTTGAGGCTGGTTTTAAAGTCAGTATAAAACTGAGTCTGCTTGTATAGAACCTACCATTAGCCATTTGGCTCCAGGAGAAGTATATGGTGGGTTCAGCATGCATGTTGGTACTTGCATCCCTGGATCCGATGAAAGCTGTAATGGCACCGGACGGGGTTACAAGCAAAGTGTACTTGGCTTGCATGCTGACCTGCATTCCCTGGATTTTATGTGGCTGTCATGGCCCATGAACAGGTGGGAACGGGAGTTAGGGACCACTCATGAGACAGCCTTGACGCGGTGAGTGGCTTACTATGCTTTGGCCAAAATATAAACCAATGTCTCATCCAGCATGGAGGGCAGAGTGCTGGATGTAGTGTGCGATCACATTTGCATTTTCCGTTTGTATATGTATTTCGCCATAGCGATCTGCACCTACAGGCAGGTTGTGCTGACCCAACCCCTTATTCTTTTCTTTGTAGTATATATTGGAGGCGTGGCGATCTCCTTGGAGTCATTGCACACCTGACCAGTTAATCTGTCCTTGAGGCTGGTTTTAAAGTCAGTATAAAACTGAGTCTGCTTGTATAGAACCTACCATTAGCCATTTGGCTCCAGGAGAAGTATATGGTGGGTTCAGCATGCATGTTGGTACTTGCATCCCTGGATCCGATGAAAGCTGTAATGGCACCGGACGGGGTTACAAGCAAAGTGTACTTGGCTTGCATGCTGACCTGCATTCCCTGGATTTTATGTGGATGTCATGGCCCATGAACAGGTGGGAACGGGAGTTAGGGACCACTCATGAGACAGCCTTGACGCGGTGAGTGGCTTACTATGCTTTGGCCAAAATATAAACCAATGTCTCATCCAGCATGGAGGGCAGAGTGCTGGATGTAGTGTGCGATCACATTTGCATTTTCCGTTTGTATCAGTATTTATTCCTAACCTTCCTCTTAGTACACCTATTCCTGCTGTTACTCACAGACTAACGAAATTGCAAGAAACCCAGAAGAAACTAATAGAGCTGCTACAAGAAGCCCAAGAAGACTATAAGAAAGCAGCTGATAAACATTACAAAGTTCCTCCCACCGTTAAAGTTGGTGATAAGGTTTGGCTATCTACTAGAAATCTGAAAACACATGTTCCATCTCCAAAATTAGGTCAAAAATTCATAGGACCTTTCCAGATTTCTGAACAAGTTAATCAAGTTGCCTTCCGTCTCAAACTTCCTAACAAATTGAAAATACACCCTGTTTTTCACGTGTCGTCGCGTGTGAGGGCTGGATAGGATGCGGGTGTGTCGAGGGAAAATGCACAATTTTTCCATGTGAGTGCAAAGCGTTTTAATGCGTTTTGCACACTCATGAGAAAAATCGGCATGTTTGGTACCCAGACCCAAACCCGGACTTCTTCACAGAAGTTTGGGTTTGGGATCAGTGTTGTGTAAATTTTATTATTTTCCCTTATAACATGGTTATAAGGGAAAATAATAGCATTCTTAAGACAGAATGCTAAGTAATTAGGATGGAGGGGTTAAAAATAAAATAAAAAATGAAACTCACCTTATCCACTTGTTCGCGCAGCCCAGTTTCTCTTCTTTTTTCTTCTTTGAAGACCTGGGAGAAAAGGAAGTGAGTTAAATTTTTTTTTTTTTAACCCCTCCATCCCTAATTTACTTAGCATTCTGTATTAAGAATGCTATTATTTTCCCTTATAACCATGTTATAAGGGAAAATAATAAAGATCAGGTCCCCATCCTGATCGTCACCTAGCAACCATGCGTGAAAATCGCACCGCATCTACACTTTCTTGTGGATGGTTGCGATTTTCACGCAGCCCCATTCACTTATATGGGTCCTGCATTGCGTTAAAAAAGGCACAATATTGAGCATGCTGCGATTTTCAAGCAACACACAAGTGATGCGTGAAAATCACCGCTCATGTACACAGCCCCATATAAATGAATTGGTCCGGATTCAGTGCGGGTGCAATGCGTTCACCTCACGCATTGCACCCGCGCAGAAAACACGCGCTGTGTGAAAGGGGCCTAAGACATTGAAAGAAAAATGGACAGCAAATGACTTTTTTTTTTCAAAGACGAACAACGGTGACACTAATCTCTCCCTAGCACAGTAATTCTTAAACTAGCACACTAAACCCTAAGGGTCCATTCACACGTCCGTAGTGTATTGTTAATCTGCAAATTGCAGATCCGCAATACACTGGGTCGGCACCCCTATAGAAATGCCTATTCTTGTCCGCTAATGCGGACAAGAATAGGACATGTTCTATTTTTTAGGAAGCCGCGGACCGGAAATGCGGATGCGGACAGCACAATGTTTGCTGTCTGCATCCTTTCCGTCCCCATTGAGGATGAATGCGCCCACACCTGTTCCGCAGAATTGCGGATGGATGAGGAGCCATTCTACAGACGTGTGAATGGACCCTAAGACAGTGACAGCAAAAACTGACAGCAAATGACTTTTTTTTTCAAAGACGAATGACGGTGACACATCCCTCCCTAGCACAGTAATTCCTAAACTAGCACACTAAACCCTAAGACAGTGACAGAAAAACGGACAGCAAATTACTTTTTTTTTTTTTTTTTTTCAAAGACGAACGACGGTAACACTAATCTCTCCCTAGAACAGTAATTCCTGAACTAGGACACTAAACACTAAGACAGTGACAGAAAAACGTACAGCAAATGTCTTTTTTTTTTTCTATTTTTAGGACGAAAGACAGTGACACTAAACACTAGCACAGTAATTCCTAAAATATCACACTAAACACAAACCCTAGCAAAGCACAGTAATCCCTAGCACACTACCTAACACCCTACACTGGAACCTATCAGCTACACTATTCACTAACTAACCTACACTGAGTATCTCCCACTAACTATCTGTATTATATACAGTGGATATAAAAAGTCTACACACCCCCTGTTAAAAAATGTCAGGCTTCTGTGCTGTAAAAAAATGAGTCAAAGATAAATCATTTCAGAACTTTTTCCACCTTTAATGTGACCTATAAACTCAATTGAAAAACAGAATGAAATCTTTTAGGTGGAGGGAAGAAAAAAAAAAAAAAAAACTAAAATAATGTGCTTGCATAAGTGTGCACACCCTCTCATAACTGAGAATGTAGCTGTGTTCAGAATTAAGCAATCACATTCAAAATCATGTTAAATAGGAGTCAGCATACATCTGCCATCATTTAAAGTGCCTTTGGTCTTTCCTGAAATTTTCTTAGTCGCATCCCACAGCAAAAGCCATGGTCCACAGAGAACTTCCAAAGCATCAGAGGGATCTCATTGTTAAAAGGTATCAGCCAGGAGAAGGGTACAAAAGAATTTCCAAGGCATTAGATATACCATGGAACACAGTGAAGACAGTCATCATCAAGTGGAGAAAATATGGCACAACAGTGACATTACCAAGAACTGGACGTCCCTCCAAAATTGATGAAAAAACGAGAAGAAAACTGGTCTGGGAGGCTACCAAGAGGCCTACAGCAATATTAAAGGAGCTGCAGGAATATCTGGCAAGTACTGGCTTTGTGGTACATGTGACAACAATCTCCTGTATTCTTCATATGTCTGGGCTATGGGGTAGAGTGGCAAGACGAAAGCCTTTTCTTGCAAAAAAAAACATCCAAGCCAGGCTACATTTTTCAAAAACACATCTGAAGTCTCCCAAAAGCATGTGGGAAAAGGTGTTATGGTCTGATGAAACCAAGGTTGAACTTTTTGGCCATAATTCCAAAAGATATGTTTGGCCCAAAAACAACACTGCACATCACCAAAAGAACACCATACCCACAGTGAAGCATGGTGGTGGCAGCATCATGCTTTGGGTCTATTTTTCTTCAGCTTGAACTGGGGCCTTAGTTCAGCTAGAGCAGGCATCCTCAAACTGCGGCCCTCCAGCCTTGCAAAACTACAACTCCCAGCATGCCTGAACAGCCTACAGGTATCAGCCTACAGCAGAGCATTGTGGGAGTTGTAATTTTACAACAGCTGGAGGGCCACAGTTTGAGGATGCCTGAGCTAAAGGGAATTATGAACAGTTCCAAATACCAGTCAATATTGGCACAACACCTTTAGGCTTCTGCTAGAAAGCTGAACATGAAGAGAAACTTCATCTTTCAGCATGACAACGACCCAAAGCATACATCCAAATCAACAAAGGAATGGCTTCGCCAGAAGAAGATTAAAGTTTTAGAATGGCCCAGCCAGAGCCCAGACATGAATCCGATTGAAAATCTGTGGGGTGATATGAAGAGGGCTGTGCACAGGAGATGCACAAGCAATCTGGCAGATTTGGGGTGTTTTTGCAAAGAAGAGTGGGCAAATCTTGCTAAGTCAAAATGTGCCATGCTGATAGACTCATACCCAAAAAGACTGAGTGTTGTAATAAAATCAAAAGGTGCTTCAACAAAGTATTAGTTTAAGGGTGTGCACACTTATGCAACCATATTATTTTATTTTTATATTTTTTCTTCCCTCTACCTAAAATATTTCAGTTTGTTTTTCAATTGAGTGGTACAGTTTATAGGTCACATTGAAGGTAGAAAAAGTTCTGAAATGATTTATTCTTGTCTCATTTTTTTACATCACAAAAAGCTGACATTTTAACAGGGGTTATATATGAGCTAACTAACTATCTAATGTAATGACTCAGCAAAGCACAGAAATGACACTCATCTCTCTCTCACAACTGCAAAAAACAGCAGAAAATGGCTGCTGGGGAGGTTCTTATATAGTAAGAGGTACGCAACTTTCCTATTGGTCGCTAGGGATGTTGCTAAGCTCTGACAAATATATTGCAGCCTTCTCATTGGCCCACAAGCTAGAAGCAGGTAGGGATCTTGTGTACTGGTAAAAAAAAAACTAGAATATTTGCGATTACGAATGTGTAGCACTATATTCTAAATATTCGCAAATTCTCGAAGTGTTGATATTCGCAATAAAAATTTGCGATTAGAATATTCGCGCCCAACACTAGCCCTGATTTGAAAAATCATAACACATGAGGTGGCACAGTGTGTTTTTAAACACACTGACCCTGATTTATCATACTTTCGCTCCAGAATTCCGGCATCCAAAAGTCAAAAAAATAGGGCTTTTGCAGCTCTTTGTATTCGCTTGCGCAAAATTTTGTGACTTTTTGTATTTTTACACAACTTAATTCAATGTTGTAATATGTGTGGAAAAGGGGGAGTGGTTAGCTATGTTAATGAGCTTTACTCCACATTTATCAAAACTTTTTTTGAAAAGTTTCAAAAAAGTTACAATCCCACTCCAGGAGGAGGGTGAAGTAGGAAAACTGGAGAATCTTCTCTAGACAAAAAGTTTAAGGATAAGACAAATTTATCAAGTAACCTGAAACATTTGATAAATATGGCATAAAGTACTCCAACACAGACTCAAGCAAAACTGACCTTAAATTTTCTCCCATTATAAATTCCCCCTACTCTTTGTTAACACTGTCAACCATCTATCTATCTATTTATCTACAAAGAAGCACATTCATGATTCAGTGATTATGAAGACTAGCTGCAAAAGCAATATAAGGCCATAACAGTTGAAAAGATATTTGTATCAGGGATGACAATCTGTTAAGATTGTCATCCCTGATGCAAATATCTTTTCAACTGTTATGGCCACATAATAAGAGTCCATTCAGTTTGGGTTCAAGTTCGGTTTTCAGCGATTTAATGGCGCTTTTTGAAAGGCTGCAGAGCAGCCAATCAACAAGCATTTAACTATTGTGCCCTTAGAAGCCATCACAGCCATGCCTACTAATGGCATGGCTGTGATTGGCCAGTGCAGCATGCACGGTTGGCGGTTACATTGTCGCCGGACATAAACCATCTGTACGCAAAGAATGAGGAGAGCGTCAAATAAGGGACATGGCCCCAATCCTGGTGCTGCTGGTGGAGCTCCTGTTGCAGGGAGAGGATGTGGTCGATCTTTGCCAGCTACATGCACAAGTGAAACACCTTCCCCAGGTGCGAGTAGGCGGCAGAACTTTCAGTGTTATTTGGTAGGGCCGAATGCGGCTCTACGAATGGTGAGGCTAGAACAAGTACAGGCAATAGTAGATTGGGTGGCTGACAGTGCCTCCAGTTCCTTCACATTGTCTCCCACCCAGTCTCCTGCTGAAAGATCAGAATTGGCACCTGCAGCCGATGGCCATCAGTCTTTCACCTCACCCCCTTGCAAATCAGTCAAGCAGTCTGAGCCCCAAGTCATGCAGCAGTCTCTTCTGCTTTTTGATGACTCTGCTAGCAGGCTTTCCCAGGGCCATGCACATAGCCCTGCACCAGAAGTGGAAGAGATTGAGTGCACTGATGCCCAACCACTTATGTTTCAGGATGAGGACATGGGAAGACCACCGCAGCACGTCTCTGATGATGACAAATCACAGGTGCCAACTGCTGCAGCTTTCTGCAGTCTGCAGACCGACAAGAAGGGCAGGGGAAAAGAGTGGGTGGAAGATGATGTGGAGGATGATGAGGTACTAGACACCACATGGAATCAAGGTCATGTGAGTGACCTTTCTAGTTCGGAGGAAGAGGCGGTGGTCGCACAGAGGCACCAGCACAGCAAAAGAGGGAGCAGGGTGCAAAAGCGTCTGTTACATTCTTGGGTAACATTTTACAATTTTTGCAGTGAATAAACTCCTGCTCTGCATAGTTGACAGGGACCGAAATTTTTAAAAATTATCTGTTCCATTGGTGGGTGACATTAACTCATTTTTGCCAATGAAAAACCCCTGCTCTGCATAGGTGACAGGGGTTTAAATTTCTAAAATTCATCTTTAATTGAAGCGCGCCCCTTCCTTTCATTCGATCCTTCCGCTTTAATAACTTGTCCCACATTTCCGCTCAATCACATTTCAGCCATTGACCTCCCTTGGATGTGGTATCCCTTTCTCACGCTACCTCTCCGGCGTGGAACCCTGATTCCCCGCTACCCGTGATCACCATGGTAGGCGCAGAAAATAACATCGAAAGTTGATAGAGAAGATATCTAATTGGATCAAGGATGTCACGGGGACGTGCAACATGGTTGAGCAGTATGTGTGCACATGCCTACACGTACTGACTGATTGGTCCACCCCCTTCAACTTCTGGGTCTCCAAATTGGGCACATGGCCTGAGCTTGCCCTTTACGCCTTGGAGGTGCTGGCCTGCCCTGCAACCAGTATATTGTCTGAACATTTGTTTAGCACGGCAGGAGGGGGTTATCACAGACAAGCGCAGCCGCCTGTCCACAGCCAATGTGGACAAGCTCACGTTCATTAAAATGAACCAGGCACGGATCCCACAGGACTTGTCCGTACCTTGTGCAGAATAGACATGTATACCGGCCTCACCCAGCCATTGTTGTACTCCAGAGCACTTTCTCTTTGTTTTATTTTTTATATTTCCCAATGTTTTGGGGTCTACCAAAATTTGAACAAAAAAAATAAAAATAAAATAAAAAACAAAAACCAGTGTTGGTTACCTCCTCCTCCTCCACCGCCGCTTCCACCTACACCACCACATCCACCGCCTCCTCAACCTCCTACTCCATATGGACCTCCTCCTCCTAGATAAAGATTATTATTTTTTATTTTTATGTATTTTATTTTATTTGAAGTCATTTCCCTATCCATATTTGTTTGCAGAGCACTTGCCATACACATTTTGATGCCATTTGCAGCCCTCTAGCCCTTTCCATTAATTTTTTAGAGCCATTTTAGTACTCCAAAGTTCAGGTCCCCAATGACTTCAATGGGGTTCGGGTTCTGGGTCAAGTTCAGGTCAAGTTCAGGTCCCGAACGCAAACTTTTTTGTGAAGTTCAGCTGAACCCGTTGAACCCGAACATCCAGGTATCCCCCGCTCAACTCTAGCCCTAAGTGTATTATGTTTGTTCTTGTTATTTTAATTTTAATTAAAGCTCATTTGAAAACACCACCCTAAAGAACAAAAATGTGTATAATTTAGAAATTCAGATACAGTAAATACATGTTCAGTTTACATTAAAGGCAATTCTTATGTTGACTTTTCTGTTCTAATGGTCCATAACATTAGTGTTGATCGAGCACCAAAGTGCTCGGATGCTCGAGGGGTCGGAATGAACACCTCGGTGTGCTCGGGTGCTCTACCGAGCACCCGAGCACAATGGAAGTGAATGGGAGAACCTGAGCATTAAACCAGGCACCTCTTGCTCTGAAGAGGGCAGGATGTCTGGTTCATATGAAAAGGTCTGAAATTTATGGGAACACCACTAAATGGTTCGGGTACAGCATGGGGAGGATGTCTGGATGCAGCTTGGACTCCCAGGTCGCTGCTGGGAACGATATTGTCCAAGTTGTACGCCACTTTTACAGACTGATAATAATACACACCAAACCGAAGATAAAATCGATTTTAGAGGAAAAAATTGTTAGGAAACATTTTTTCCTGTATATTTATTTGTATATAAAGTGCAAGTGCTGCCAAAAATTACAAGAAAGAGGCACTCCGATGCAACCTGTATACCACATAAAGGAGGTCCTCATTAACATTGTGGTACAATTGTTCAGGTAGTGGGACTCCTACACTCATAAAGCCTATACACTAAGTTAAAGGGCTGCCAAATATTACAAGGAACCGGCACTCTAATACACCCTTTATTACATATAAAGCAGGGCATCATACACCCTTGAAAAATTATAATTGATGGCCTGCTGGTCAGCTGACCCTCTAAAAAATTATATGAGAGGGCCTACAGATGAGCTGACCCTGTAAAAGATTGAAGGTGAGGGCTTGCATGTGAGCTGACCCTGTAAAAGATTGTAGGTGGGGGCCTGCTGGTGAGATGACCCACTAAAATATTATATGTGACGGCCTGCAGGTGAGCTGACCCTCTAAAAAAAATTATGCGAGGGCCTGTAGGTGAGCTGACCCTGTAAAAGATTGTAGATGAGGGCCTGCTGGTGAGATGAGCCTCTAAAAAATTATATGCGAGGGCCTTCAGGTGAGCTTATCCTCTAAAAAATTATATGCGAGGGCATGCAGGTGATCTCACCCTGTAAAAGATTGTAGGTGAGGGCCTGTAGGTGAGCTGACCCTATAAAACATTATATGCGAGGGCCTGCAGGTGAGCTGACCCTATAAAAGATTATATGTGAGGGCCTAGAGGTGAGCTGACCCTGTAAAATATTATATGAGAGGACCTACAGGTGAGCTGATCCTTTAAAAAAGTATATGTGAGGGCCTACAGGTAAGCTCACTCTTTAAAAGATTGTAGGTGAGGACCTGCAGGTGAGCTGACCCTGTAAAAGATTGTAGTTGAGTGCCTGCTGGAGAGCTTACCCTGTAAAACATTATATGTGAGGGCCTGTATATGAGCTGACCATATAAAATATTATATTCGAGGGCCTAAAGGTGAGCTGACCCTGTAAATCATTATATGCGAGGGCCTGCAGGTGAGCTGACCCTCTAAAAAATTATATGCGAGGGCATACAAGTGAGCTGACCCTGTAAAAGATTGTAGGTGAGGGCCTGCTGGTGAGCTGACCCTGTAAGATTGTCTCTGAGGACCTGCAGGTGAGCTGACCCTGTAAAATATTATATGCAAGGGCCTGCAGGTGAGCTGACCCTGTAAAAGATTGTAGGTGAGGGCCTGCTGGTAAGCTGACTTTCTAAAAAAATATATGCGAGGGTCTGCAGGTGAGCAGACCCTGTAAAAAGTTATATGCGATGGCCTGCAGGTGAGCTGACCCTGTAAAAGATTGTAGGTGAGGGCCTGCTGGTGAGCTGACCCTGTAAAATATTATATGTGAGGGCCTGTAGGTGAGCTAACCCTATAAAACATTATATGCGAGGGCCTATAGGTGAGCTGACACTGTAAAACATTATATGCGAGGGCCTGCAAGTGATCTGACCCTCTAAAAAATTACATGCGAGGGCCTACAGGTAAGCTGACCCTGTAAAAGATTGTAGGTGAGGGCCTGCTGGAGAGCTGACCCTGTAAAATATTGTAGGTGAGGGCCTGCAGGTGAGCTGACCCTGTAAAATATTATATGTGAGGGCCTACAGGTGAGCTGACCCTGTAAAAGATTGTAGGTGAGGGCCTGCTGGTAAGCTGACCCTCTAAAAAATTATATGCGGGGGCCTGCAGATAAGCTGACCCTCTAAAAATTTATATGCGAGGGCCTGCAGGTGAGCTGACCCTGTAAAAGATTGTAGGTGAGGGCCTGCTGGTTAGCTGACCCTCTAACAAATTATATGCGAGGGCCTGCAGGTGAGCTGACCCTGTCAAAAATTATATGCGAGGGCATTATATGCGCCGAATAAGCATGTTGATATGATGGAAAAGGAGGAGGAGGAGTATGAGAAAAGTAAGATTCAACTATATACCCTTGTTTGTGGTGGAAGGGGTGCATGGGAATACAGTGTATTCAGTACATTATAAACAACACAGTTAAAGTGCCTTTATGTTCATCAGCTTTCCTCTGGTGGAGTCGAGAAGTCATGGTCAATACAGGCCTTGTTCATTTTTATAAGAGTCAACCTGTCAGCATTTTCATTTGACAGGTGGATACGCTTATCTGTTATAATACCACCAGCAGCACTAAATATCCGCTCAGACAAAACGCTGGCGTCAGGGCTGGCCAGCACCTCCAAGGCGTAGGGCGCCAGTTCATGCCATGTGTCCAGCTTGGACACCCAGTATTTCTAAGGCAATGACACGGTCTGCTATGTTCTCCTTCACGATATTCCAAATTTCAGCTCCAGAGACTAAGTCCCGGTCTAAGATGGGACTTAGTCGTTTTTCTGCATGAAATTGACCGACCGCACAGCCCAAATCTATGGAACTGTTTTGGGCAGGAAATTGTGCTTGCGGACGGTCCTAAAGGACTTCCACTTAACTTTTGATCCGCTGGAGGGATTTGTGTGATTTTTGGAAGTGTTTATGTTTGATGTATGCTGAGTTTAAATATGTAATTTTTATGGAGATGGAATGTATGGTTTTAAAGTTACAGTGTATGTTTAAAAACTGTATTTTTACTGTCTGTGATAGTTATGTTAATCCATAATTATATCACAGACAGAAGGGAGGATTTTGTGTATTTGGGTGGTGATTCCTGCCCTGTTGTTCCCACATGTGTATTGGTGATTTCCCTTTGTCCTGAGAGATAATTGAATTGCTCTTCGGGTGTCTCCAGGGCAGAGAGGAGGAAACCATGATGCATTGTGGGGATGTGTTGTATCCTGAGTGCTACGTGTCTGTCCTGTATCACAGTCCTCCTTCTGGTCCCCTAGGGGCGTGTACACCAGACGGGGACCTGCATAAATACGGGTGGGTAGCCCTCAATAAAGAGTTCAGGTCAGTTCATGTTTTTCTAACCCTTCAAAACGCAGCCTTGTCTCGTTATTGGAGGGAATTGCTGTATCACGCTGGGGATTGCTATGCTCTGCATATTCCCTGGAGGAGAGATCTTTCCCACACGGTCCTGAAGGCTGGAGGTTCATTCAGGGTGGAAGGAAGACGGAGCGGCTCTAGTTAAGCTACGGCGGTTGTGGAGTCTGCGGTGGTTGTGGTGTCCAGTGCGGTGCTTGTGGTCCTCGGCGCAAGCTAGGAAGCGTCCATTAACGGAAGCGGATCCGTTACACTCCGGTAGCCAAGATCGCCAAAAAATCAGACCTTCCCCTCGAAGACCTAGGCTGTTTAGGAACCCCCTTGGACAAAAAGGCGGATGTTTATCTCAGACGATCAGTGGAATGTGCCGCAACATTTCTCAGACCGGCCATTGTGGCTTTGCGGGTATCTAGGTCTTTAAGATTATGACTGGGGCAGTTAGAATCTCATATCAGAGACAAAACACCAAAAGAAGATTTACTTGCCTCTCTACCAACCTTACACAAGGCGGCAGATTTTTTTAGCAGCCGACTCCACGGATGTAGTTTGTTTTTCTGCCAGAGCTGCGGCCATGTCAAATACAGCTAGGCGGGCTGTATGGCTTAGGTCTTGGAAAGGGGATCAGGACTCAAGGTTTAGGCTTTTCTCTCTCCCATGTGAAGGTTCTAGACTGTTCGGTTCCTCTCTTGATGACATACTAGAGAGAGCTTCAGAAAACAAGAAGAGGTTTCCGGTCCCCCAAAAGAATCTTATTTTTTTCCGTAAATGTCAGGCTACGTTTAAAGGGCAGAGGAGTAATAAGAATAATAGAAGAAAAAGAGAAAGATTCTCTAGGAAGTCTGAGGGTTTTCTGTTCGAAACCCAGGACAACAAACCCAAAGACAAATCTCAATGATGCCAGAAGTCAGGTGGGAGGAAGACTGTCGGGCTTCCTTCCAGCCTGGAAATCTGTGTCCCAAAATAAATGGATTTTAAACGTAATATAAAACGGATTCTGGCTGGAGTACCTTTCTTGTCCAGAATATTTTTTCGACCAGTCTGCCTCAAAAATAAGGAAAGAAGGGAGGCCTTACAGTCAGACATTCTTTTCCTCTTACACAAGAGAGTAGTTTGTCCAGTTCCCATAGCAGAAAGAGGCAAGGGATTCTATTCCCCTTTGTTTCTGGTAAAAAAAAAAAAAAAGCTGAATGGAACATTCAGGGTTATTCTAAATTTTAAAAAAACCTGAACAAATCCCTAGTGTACAAAAAATTCTGAATGGAGACAATAAAATCTACGGTGAATCTTCTCTGCCAGGGTTGCTGGATGGCAAGTATTGACCTAGAGGACGCATACTATCATGCTCCAATTCATCTTTCCTCCAAAACGTTTTTAAGAACAGCGGTATGGGTTTCAGGGGAGTTATTACATCTCCAGTACAAAGCTCTTCCCTTTGGTGTGTCACAGGCACCGAAGGTCTTCACCAAGGTTATAGCAGAGGTGGCAGCTTTTCTAAGACAGTCAGGCATTTCTCTAATCCCCTATCTGGACGATTTTCTGATTGTTTCTCAGTTAAGAGAAGGGCTAGAAAAAGATATCAAGTTCCTCTGCTCCACTTTAGAAGACCTGGGGTGGTTAATCAATTGGAAAAAGTCAAACTTGATTCCTTCTCAGAGTTGTGTGTTTTTGGTGATTCAGTTAGATTCTTGTCTAAAAATTAGTTTTCTTCCACCACAAAGAAAGGAGACAATTATAGAATTGATAAGAAAATAGTGGGTGAGCACTCAGGCACTTGGACTTGATAAAATTTAATTAAATCAATTTATTGATACATGTACTAGTCTTAAAATCTATTAGGATAAATATAAAACATAAAATATAATCACCAATGGGAATCAATATGCTGGATTTACACACTTGGCATAAAGTCTTTATAATGTCCAAACAGTGTGGACTGACAAAGCAAGTGGCTGGGCACAAATCCACTACCAGAGTGTCAATTCCAAAGTGTCAATTCTCAGGTATGGTTGTCAATCCTTATCCCGTATATGGGACACATCAGGCACAGATAAATATGGTTAGGATGATAGTGCTTATCTCCTCCGCAGGGTTTTCGGTGCAGTAAGTTTTATCACAAGCTTAATAGCTATAGGTATTAATCATACCTTCCGATAAGAGTCAATGCTTTGAGGAGGAATGGTTCTTACCTTCCTTCCTATCCACACGAGTAGCAGGCGGTGCAGGTTAGTACCGGCGTCACGCTTCACTTAGATCGCTGTAATCTCGCGCATGCGCAGATCCTTCCCTGAGGCTGATGCCAGCACAGGGAAGGAACACTATGCTGGCACTGCGCATGCGCGAGCTCGCGCATCGCGAGATTACAGCGATCTAACTGTGAGCAAGGAGGAGATTCGGAGGACGCAGGCGGTGCTGGGCTCCTTCACAGGGGGCGTGGCTGGGCTCCAAGAAGGTTAGTATAGCCCCTTGGGCACCTTACCAGGCTCATTTACATATCTATAAAATCATTTTTTAAACACAATAAAAGCACATAGCGCTATGGGACAGGTATATTGTGGACATGCTAGCGGCGATATAGCCGTGCATGTCCGCAGCTCTATAGGCTAAAACGAGGTGACAGAATCCCTTTAAGTCTCCAGAAATTCCAAAAGTGCTAGATTTTTTACAAGCAGGGCTTGACAGACATCTTAAAGCTCAACTTTGAAGGATCAGGTAGCTGCCCCAAGTTACTTTTTTGATTACAGGTTAGCGGAGCATCCTTGGATCAGGAGATTTTTATCTGCTGCTTCTAGGTCTCAGCCTTCCCTCAGATCCTTGTCCCCTCCCTGGGATCTAAATACAATTCTTACGGCTCTATCCCAGAAACCGTTTGAACCATTAAGTGACATTTCGATTAATATTCTCTCTTACTTCTTGCTATAACCTCGGCCATAGGGGTATCTGAAATGCCAGCTTTTTCTCCATTCCCTCCCTATACTACCATCCTAGAAGACAAGGTCAACAGGCCTATCCTTTCTTTTCAGCCAAAGGTGGTTTCAGATTTCCACATAAATCAGGATGTGATTCTTCCATCCTTTTGCCCTAACCCAGCCAATGCGTTAGAGGAGAGATTTAATTGCTTGGATGTCAGAAGGTGTCTACTGTTTTACTTATATTCCATTTCTCCTTGGAGGATAGATAAAAACCTCCTTAATCAGTTCAAGGTAATGTGTAGGGGTCTTAAAGTCTTCTCTAGTGTGATAGCTAGATGGGTTAAGAATGCTATTTTGATAGCCTATTCTTCTCTTGACCTTCCCCCTTAAACGGGCTTTGGTGCTCATTCTACCAGGGCAGTAGCTACCTCCTGGGCCAACGAAGCCTCAGCACTTTCTGCCCAGATCTGTAAAGCGGCTACTTGGAGTTCTCCCCAAACTTTTTTCAAACATTATAGGTTAAATCTCAACTCAGATGTGGCATTTGGGAGAAAAGTACTTCAGGCCGTAGTTCCCCCCTAGTTTTTGATTTATACTGTATTTTATTCTTGCAGGGTGCCGACATGGGTGAAGGGAAAACAATAATTGCTCTTACCGGTAATTGTTTTTCTTGAAACCCATGACGGCACCCCTTTTTTCCCTCCCTTTTTCATTTTTTTTAAAAAGAATATTATATATATGCACCTAATATATATATATATATATATATATATATATATATATTAGTTACAGTGCCCCTACGGAAGTTGGGGAATTACTAAATTAGTTTTCTCTTTTTGTACTTTCTTCTTTTCTTGGTTTTGGCACGCCTCCGGAATTCAGTTTATTATAATCACTGAGGAGTGGTGGGGGTGTGAACCTTTTTATCTTGTCAGGTTTCCTGTCCTGGATGGGAGGTCCTGGTCGAATGGGTGCCGTCATGGGTTTCAAGAAAAACAATTACCGGTAAGAGCAATTATTGTTTTCAACAAGGACCTTCTGGTATTGCACCGTTTCTCTCGTCCTTTTCACTAGAGGAATGAGAGATGAGAAGTTCTCCTTGTAGCGGGGGTCGAGAAAGGTGAACAACTAGTAATCAGTGTTGTCTAAAAAGAGTATAACACGCAGGTCGCTGGAAAGGCAGCTTAACATGAAGTTAGCCATGTGTGCCAGAGTACCAAAAGGAAAGACTTCGCTATCGTCATCTTCATCCTCTTCCTCCTCTTCTGCCCACCCATGCAGAACAGATGGAATTAAACTTCCATGGGTACTACCCTCTGTAGCGGAGGCAACTGTCTCCTGCTACTCCTCCTCTTCATCGTCCAATTCGCACTGAGAAGACAGACAGAGGGTGGTCTGGCTATCACCCTGTGTAATGTCTACTTCTCCCATTTCCACCTCTTCTACATACAAAGCTTCGCCCTTAATTGTGAGCACCAAGCGTTTGAGTAGACACATAAGTGGGATGGTTACGCTGATAATAGCGTTATCACCTCTCACCATCTGTGTTGATTCCTCAAAGTTTCTTAAAACCTCACAGAGGTCAGACATCCATGCCCACTCCTCGCTTGTGAATAGGGGAAGCGGACTGGAAAGGCGACGACCATGTTGCAGCTGGTATTCTACGACTGCCCTCTGCTGCTCACAAAGCCTGGCCAACATGTGGAATGTCGAGTTCCATCACGTGCTCACGTCGCACAACAGCTGGTGAGCTGGCAATTTCCAGCGCTGCTGCAGCATTGACAAATCGGCTGAAGCTGTCAATGACTTGCGGAAATGTGCACACACACCAGTAGCTCAGGCAAATTGGGGTAGCTTTTGAGAAACCGCTGAACCACTAAGTTTAAGAGGTGGGCTAGGCATGGGATGTGTGTGAGCTTGCCGAGCTCCAAAGCCACCACCAAGTTACGGCCATTATAAGACACAACAATGCCTGGTTCTAGGTTGAGTGGCGAGAGCCACAGCTCAGTCTCAAAATTAAGGCCAAAATGAAAAGTCTAAATAATAGATAAAGAGCAACAAAATGCTATACTCAGAAAATGCATTCCAGTAAAAGAGTAGTGATATGAGAATTATGCCAGAAACATTGGGGAGACATTTATCAAAAGTAGTGTCAAATGTATAGTTGATTATAGCAACTATTCAGGTTAAAGTTTCTATTTTTAGTAGCAATAATCTATTTTGTTTGCCATGGGCAACAGCTTTACTTTTCCTTTGGTTAAGTTTTGATAAATTTTACCAAGAATGCCTTGCTGATTCTCCTAAGACTCTAGACATGACTTCTGTTTGATGAATTCAATTAACATTATTTCCCAGACTTAATTATGGCCTGATATAGATCATCAATGTTTGCTCGGTGTGGTTCTTATCCCCTGAACTACCACTGAAGAACAGAATAGAGGGGTAATGTTTGCATTATTATTATTGACCCAGGCAAATCAGTATGTAAAAGGTTGTGCTTCCATATAAATATATATGTCATATATACAGCTACTCGTAGCTCAATACCTCAGTCCAATAAGTATAAGATAGGTAGGAGGCTGCATATGAGAGTTTGCACCAGATTTGTTACTTATAAAGTTACATATTATATTGTACATCATATTTGAGCAATGCCTTGTGCAATGCTCTCTTACTTTTTTTTATTAAATCTTTTTTCTTAGTTTTTGAAAACCGTATAGTTACATACGGATGTAGCAGAGTAAACGCTAAAACTCTTTTTTATTTATTTATTAACTCATCAATATCTCAAAACAAAAGCCATTGAAAAGCACTTGAAGGTGTCGGCTCAACACAACTAGTTCAGTTAAGCACTTCCTAACTCTACTACATTATAAACAGTGATATGGAAATTGTGCAGGGAATAGCGGCAGGAGAGTTTACTACTAGAGTTGAGCGAACACCTGGATGTTCGGGTTCGACGAGTTCGGCTGAACTTTCGAAAAATGTTCGGGTTCGGGATCCGTACTCGACCCGAACTTCATCCGACCCGAACCCCATAGAAGTCAATGGGGACCCGAACTTTTGGGCACTAAAAAGGCTGTAAAACACACCCGGAAAGGGCTAGAGGGCTGCAAAAGGCAGCAAAATGTAGTTAAATCCCCTGCAAACAAATGTAGATAGGGAAATGATGAGTTAACATAAAATAAATAAAAATTAAACAATATTAATTGGAGTGAGGTCCCATAGCACAGAATCAGGCTTCAAGTCACCCACCAATGGAGAAGGTCACTTACTATTATTTTGACCACAGCACCCAGACAAAGGAGAGAGGTCCCACAGCAGAGAACCAGGCATCATATCACCCACCACAGGAGTAGGCCACCATTTAGTTACTTTGACCCCTACACCCAGACGGAGGAGAGAGGTTACACAGCAGAGAATCAGGCATTTAGATCACCCACCACAGGAGTAGGCCACCATTGAATCAGACCCCGGCAACCATGTCAGATGGCACAAGCATAAGCTTTATATCAATCAGCACAGGAGAAGGCGACTTTGACAGACTTTGACCCCTACACCCGGACGGAGGAGAGAGGTTTCAAAGCAGAGAATCAGGCATTTAGATCACCCACCACAGGAGTAGGCCCCCATTGAATCAGACCCTGGCAACCATGTCAGATGGCACAACCATCAGCTTTATATCAATCAGCACAGGAGAAGGCGACTTTGAAAGACTTTGACCCCTACACCCAGATGGAGGAGAGAGGTTTCACAGCAGAGAATCAGGCATCATATCAACCACCACAGGAGAAGCCACCATTTAGTTACTTTGACCCCTGCACCCAGGAAGAGGAGAGAGGCACCACAGCACATATTCTGGCATCATATCAGCCACCACAGGAGAAGCCACCATTGAGTTACTTTGACCCCCGCACCCAGGAAGAGGAGAGAGGCACCACAGCACATATTCTGGCATCATATCAGCCACCACAGGAGAAGCCACCATTGAGTTACTTTGACCCCCGCACCCAGGAAGAGGAGAGAGGCACCACAGCACATATTCTGGCATCATATCAGCCACCACAGGAGAAGCCACCATTGAGTTACTTTGACCCCTGCACCCAGGAAGAGGAGAGAGGCCCCACAGCACATATTCTGGCATCATATCAGCCACCACAGGAGAAGCCACCATTTAGTTACTTTGACCCCTTCACCCAAACAGAGGAGAGAGGTTCCACATCAGAGAATCAGGCATCATATCAACCACCACAGGAGTAGGCCACAATTTAATGGGACCCCGGCAACCATGTCAGATGGCACAACCATCAGCTTCATATCAATCAGCACAGGAGAAGGCGACTTTGAAAGACTTTGACCCCTACACCCAGACGGAGGAGAGAGGTTTCACAGCAGAGAATCAGGCATTTAGATCACCCACCACAGGAGTAGGCCCCCATTGAATCAGACCCTGGCAACCATGTCAGATGGCACAACCATCAGCTTTATATCAATCAGCACAGGAGAAGCCACCATTGAGTTACTTTGACCCCTGCACCCAGGAAGAGGAGAGAGGCCCCACAGCACATATTCTGGCATCATATCAGCCACCACAGGAGAAGCCACCATTGAGTTACTTTGACCCCCGCACCCAGGAAGAGGAGAGAGGCACCACAGCACATATTCTGGCATCATATCAGCCACCACAGGAGAAGCCACCATTGAGTTACTTTGACCCCTGCACCCAGGAAGAGGAGAGAGGCCCCACAGCACATATTCTGGCATCATACTAACCACCACAGGAGAAGCCACCATTGAGTTACTTTGACCCCTGCACCCAGGAAGAGGAGAGAGGCCCCACAGCACATATTCTGGCATCATATCAGCCACCACAGGAGAAGCCACCATTGAGTTACTTTGACCCCCGCACCCAGGAAGAGGAGAGAGGCACCACAGCACATATTCTGGCATCATATCAGCCACCACAGGAGAAGCCACCATTGAGTTACTTTGACCCCCGCACCCAGGAAGAGGAGAGAGGCACCACAGCACATATTCTGGCATCATATCACACACCACAGGAGAAGGCCTCTTTCAGTGATTTAGGCCTTTGGACCCAGACAGAGGAGAGAGGCACCACAGCACATATTCTGGCATCATATCAGCCACCACAGGAGAAGCCACCATTGAGTTACTTTGACCCCTGCACCCAGGAAGAGGAGAGAGGCCCCACAGCACATATTCTGGCATCATATCAGCCACCACAGGAGAAGCCACCATTTAGTTACTTTGACCCCTGCACCCAGGAAGAGGAGAGAGGCACCACAGCACATATTCTGGCATCATATCAGCCACCACAGGAGAAGCCACCATTTAGTTACTTTGACCCCTTCACCCAAACAGAGGAGAGAGGTTCCACATCAGAGAATCAGGCATCATATCAACCACCACAGGAGTAGGCCACAATTTAGTTTATTTGACCCCTGCACCCAGGAAGAGGAGAGAGGCCCCACAGCACATATTCTGGCATCATATCACACACCACAGGAGAAGGCCTCTTTCAGTGATTTAGGCCTTTGGACCCAGACAGAGGAGAGAGGTCAGAGATTAGCTTCATATCCCCCAGCACAGCAGAAGACCGCTTTATTTGACTTAGGCCTCAGCACCCAGACAGAAGACAGAGGTAGCATGGCAGAGGTTATGGCTTCATGTCACCCGTTAGTTTAACCGGCCACTTTCATCTGGTTAGGCCCCGGCGCCCAGACAGAGAAGAGTTTCATTCAACTGTGGGTTTCATAAAATTTGTATCAAATAAAGAAGTGGCCCGTAGCACAACAAGACATGTTTTAGGCAGTTAATAAGGACTACTCTGCACAAGGGAGGGACAGGTCCTGTGGGATCCATGCCTGGTTCATCTTTATGAAGGTCAGCTTGTCCACGTTGGCTGTGGACAGGCGGCTGCGCTTGTCAGTAATGACGCCCCCTGCCGTGCTGAATACGCGTTCAGATAAAACGCTGGCTGCCGGGCAGGAAAGCACCTCCAAGGCATAACATGCTAACTCTGGCCACGTGGACAATTTCGAAACCCAGTAGTTGAATGGGGCCGAACCATCCGTCAGGATGTGGAGGGGTGTGCAGACATACTGTTCAACCATGTTAGTGAAATGCTGCCTCCTGCTAACACGTTCCGTATCAGGTGTCGGTGCAGATAGCTGTGGCGTGGAGACAAAACTTTTCCACATTTCTGCCATGCTAACCCTGCCCTCAGATGAGCTGGCCGTGACACAGCTGCGTTGGCGACCTCTTGCCACTCCTCTGCCTTCACCTTCCACCTGTTCCCCTGTGACATGTGGGAATGCTCTCAAGAGCGCCTCTATCAGCGTGCGCTTGTACTCGCGCATCTTACGGTCGCGCTCTAGTTCAGGAATTAAAGTGGGCACATTGTCTTTATACCGGGGATCCAGCAGGGTGGCCACCCAGTAGTCTGCACACGTTAAAACGTGGGCAACTCTGCTGTCGTTGCGCAGGCATTGGAGCATATATTCGCTCATGTGGGCCAGGCTACCCATGGGTAAGGACAAGCTGTCCTCTGTGGGAGGCGTATCGTCATCGTCCACCGTATCCCCCCAGCCACGCACCAGTGATTGGCCTGGGCTGCCACCCCGCTGTGAACTTGCGTCATCCTCGTCCCCCTCCACCTCCTCCTCCTCATCCTCCTCGTCCTCCAGTACAGTGCCTTGGCTGGCGACTTGTGAACCTGTCCTCTGCTGCTTAAACAAACCTCCCTCTGAGCCACTTCGAACAGACTGGCCCGAAAGTGTTAGAAACGAGCCCTCATCCTCCTCCTCCTCCTCCACCTGGGCCACCTCCTCTAACATCATTGCCCTAAGTGTTTTCTCAAGGAGACATAGAAGTGGTATTGTAACGCTGATAACAGTGTCATCGCCACTGGCCATGTTGGTGGAGTACTCGAAACAGCGCAGCAGGGCACACAGGTCTCGCATGGAGGCCCAATCATTGGTGGTGAAGTGGTGCTGTTCGGCAGTACGACTGACGCGAGCGTGCTGCAGCTTAAACTCCACTATGGCCTGCTGCTGCTCGCACAGTCTCTCCAGCATGTGCAAGGTGGAGTTCCACCGGGTGGGCACGTCGCATATGAGGCGGTGAGCGGGAAGGCCGAAGTTCCGCTGTAGCGCAGACAGGCGAGCAGCGGCAGGATGTGAACGGCGGAAGCGCGCACAGACGGCCCGCATTTTATGCAGCAGCTCTGACATGTTGGGGTAGTGGTGAATGAACCTCTGCACCACCAAGTTCAGCACATGCGCCAGGCAAGGGATGTGCGTCAAACCGGCTAGTCCCAGAGCTGCCACGAGATTTTGCCCATTATCGCATACCACCAGGCCTGGCTTGAGGCCCACCGGCAGAAACCACTCGTCGGTCTGTTGTTCAATACCCCGCCACAACTCCTTTGCGCTGTGGGGCCTGTCCCCCAAACATATGAGTTTCAGAATGGCCTGCTGACGTTTACCCCGGGCTGTGCTGAAGTTGGTGGTGAAGGTGTGTGGCTGACCGGATGAGCTGGTGGAAGCAGTGGAGGAGGAAGCCGAGTAGGAGGAGGAGGCTACAGGAGGCAGAGAATGATGCCCTGCAATCCTAGGGGGCGGAAGGACGTGCGCCAAGGAACTGTCCGCCGGGGGCCCAGCCGCCACTACATTCATCCAGTGTGCAGTTAGTGAGATATAGCGTCCCTGGCCGTGCTTACTGGTCCACGTATCTGTGGTTAGGTGGACCTTGCCACAAATGGCGTTGCGCAGTGCACACTTGATTTTATCGGACACTTGCATGTGCAGGGAAGGCACGGCTGTCTTGGAGAAGTAGTGGCGGCTGGGAACCACATACTGCGGGACAGCCATGGCCATCAGCTGTTTGAAGCTGTCTGTGTCCACCAGCCGGAATGACAGCATTTCAAAGGCCAGCAGTTTAGAAATGCTGGCGTTCAGGCCAAGGGCTCGAGGGTGACTCGGGGGGAATTTGCGCTTCCTCTCTAAGGTTTGAGATATTGAGAGCTGAACGCTGCTGTGTGATATAGTGGAGACGCTAGTTGACGGTGGCGGTGGTGGTGGTGTCGGTGGCACATCCTCTGTTTGCTGCTCGGCAGGTGGCAACATTCCTCTCGAGGCGGAAGCCGAGGCAGCAGCGGTAGAGGGAGCAGGGGGAGCCTCAGCTAGTGCCTGGTTTTTAAGGTGTGTACCCCACTGCAGTTCATGCTTTGCATGTAGATGCCTGGTCATGCAGGTTGTGCTGAGGTTCAGAACGTTAATGCCTCGCCTCAGGCTCTGATGGCAGAGCGTGCAAGTCACTCGGGTCTTGTCGGTAGGACATTGTTTAAAGAAGTGCCATGCCAGGGAACTCTTTGAAGCTGCCTTTGTGGGGCTGGGTCCCTGTTGGCGATGTCCAGTAGCAGGCGAACTCTGGGGGCGGCGGCTCGTCTGCTTTGGCCCCCTGCTCCCTCTTTGGCTTCGCTGTTGTCTCGGTCTCACCACTACCTCTTCCTCTGAACTGTGAAAGTCATCGCCACGACCTTCAGTCCATGTGGGGTCTAAGACCTCATCGTCCTCTGCATCGTCTTCCACCCAGTCTCCCTCCCTGACCTCCTCCTGTTCAGTCTGCACACTGCAAAAAGACGCGGCAGTGGGCACCTGTGTTTCGTCATCATCAGAGAGTCGGTGACTCTGCTGTGGTGGTATTCCCATGTCCTCTTCATCTGGAGACATAAGTGGTTGTGCGTCAGTGCATGGTATGTCTTCCTCCACTGGGGAAGGGCTAGGTGGACGCCCCTGGGAAACCCTGGAAGCAGAGTCTTCAAACAGAAGAAGAGACTGCTGCATAACTTGTGGCTCAGACCGTTTCCCTGATATGCTTGGGGGTGATGTGACAGACTGATGGGCTTGGTTTTCAGGTGCCACCTGTGCGCTTTCCGCAGAAGACTGGGTGGAAGACCATGTGGTGAACGTGCTGGAAGCACTGTCGGCCACCCAATCGATTAATGCCTGTACCTGCTCAGGCCTTACCATCCTAAGAGCGGCATTGGGCCCCACGAGATATTGCGGTACATTCTGCCGGCTAGTTGAGGGAGTTCGTTCCCTACTGTGTGCGCCTGGGGCCGAACGGCCACGTCCTCTACCAGCAACAGAGGCTCCACGGACACCACCACGACCGCGTCCTCGTCCCTTAATAGTATTTTTCTTCATTGTTGCGATTCAACTCGCACCACAATGAAATATATTATTTTTTATAAGCAAAATCCCCTCACTGGAATACTTTCAGTCTTTTGACTGTATGGATTACAGATGGAATGACTGTTATATGTGAGTACCGCTTTCTTTGACAGATTCTAGTATGGGTACATATATGTTTTCCCAACCCCAGCACATTAGTTTGCTAATTCCAGATGTATGAAACGCAGGCCTAACTGTATCTAGTATATTGAACGCCAGATAAACTAACTTGGCCTTTTTTAAATAAAAAAAAAATTCCCTCACTGGAATACTTTCAGTCTTTTGACTGTATGGATTACAGATGGAATGACTGTTATATGTGAGTACCGCTTTCTTTGACAGATTCTAGTATGGGTACATATATGTTTTCCCAACCCCAGCACATTAGTTTGCTAATTCCAGATGTATGAAACGCAGGCCTAACTGTATCTAGTATATTGAACGCCAGATAAACTAACTTGGCCTTTTTTAAATAAAAAAAATCCCCTCACTGGAATACTTTCAGTCTTTTGACTGTATGGATTACAGATGGAATGACTGTTATATGTGAGTACCGCTTTCTTTGACAGATTCTAGTATGGGTACATATATGTTTTCCCAACCCCAGCACATTAGTTTGCTAATTCCAGATGTATGAAACGCAGGCCTAACTGTATCTAGTATATTTAACGCCAGATAAACTAACTTGGCCTTTTTTAAATAAAAAAAAAATTCCCTCACTGGAATACTTTCAGTCTTTTGACTGTATGGATTACAGATGGAATGACTGTTATATGTGAGTACCGCTTTCTTTGACAGATTCTAGTATGGGTACATATATGTTTTCCCAACCCCAGCACATTAGTTTGCTAATTCCAGATGTATGAAACGCAGGCCTAACTGTATCTAGTATATTGAACGCCAGATAAACTAACTTGGCCTTTTTTAAATAAAAAAAATCCCCTCACTGGAATACTTTCAGTCTTTTGACTGTATGGATTACAGATGGAATGACTGTTATATGTGAGTACCGCTTTCTTTGACAGATTCTAGTATGGGTACATATATGTTTTCCCAACCCCAGCACATTAGTTTGCTAATTCCAGATGTATGAAACGCAGGCCTAACTGTATCTAGTATATTGAACGCCAGATAAACTAACTTGTCCTTTTTTAAATAAAAAAAATCCCCTCACTGGAATACTTTCAGTCTTTTGACTGTATGGATTACAGATGGAATGACTGTTATATGTGAGTACCGCTTTCTTTGACAGATTCTAGTATGGGTACATATATGTTTTCCCAACCCCAGCACATTAGTTTGCTAATTCCAGATGTATGAAACGCAGGCCTAACTGTATCTAGTATATTGAACGCCAGATAAACTAACTTGGCCTTTTTTAAATAAAAAAAATTCCCTCACTGGAATACTTTCAGTCTTTTGACTGTATGGATTACAGATGGAATGACTGTTATATGTGAGTACCGCTTTCTTTGACAGATTCTAGTATGGGTACATATATGTTTTCCCAACCCCAGCACATTAGTTTGCTAATTCCAGATGTATGAAACGCAGGCCTAACTGTATCTAGTATATTGAACGCCAGATAAACTAACTTGGCCTTTTTTAAATAAAAAAAAATCCCCTCACTGGAATACTTTCAGTCTTTTGACTGTATGGATTACAGATGGAATGACTGTTATATGTGAGTACCCGCTTTCTTTGACAGATTCTAGTATGGGTACATATATGTTTTCCCAACCCCAGCACATTAGTTTGCTAATTCCAGATGTATGAAACGCAGGCCTAACTGTATCTAGTATATTGAACGCCAGATAAACTAACTTGGCCTTTTTTAAATAAAAAAAATCCCCTCACTGGAATACTTTCAGTCTTTTGACTGTATGGATTACAGATGGAATGACTGTTATATGTGAGTACCGCTTTCTTTGACAGATTCTAGTATGGGTACATATATGTTTTCCCAACCCCAGCACATTAGTTTGCTAATTCCAGATGTATGAAACGCAGGCCTAACTGTATCTAGTATATTGAACGCCAGATAAACTAACTTGGCCTTTTTTAAATAAAAAAAAAATTCCCTCACTGGAATACTTAATGGCTTTTCACTGTATGGATTACAGGTGGACTGGTATTAGTAGGGGTGACACAAGCACACCCAAGTCCCTGATGTAGGATTTCTATGGCACAGACCACTATTACAAGTGATTAATGGACGTTGGGAGAGATTGTGCTGCAGCACTAGTCCCAAGATGGCCGCCGCCTATCAGCCCAGTAACATGTGCCACAAAATGGTCTGCACAACCTTTAAAAAAAATAGCCTTGGACTGTGCTGCTAAATCGCTATTGGTCTGAATCCCAGGTGTAGATGTCTGACTTGTTTGGAGCTTTGGAATGCACACTGTGGCAGCTTCTGCTGCAGCACTACAAGTCGCAAAATGGCGGCCGGCGGTCAGCCCAGGTACATGTGGATGGAAAAATCACTCTGGCCACTCTAAAAATAGCCAATCCCTATCAAAAAAGCAGCTCAGCTGCAGTTGTTCAGATGAATCACAGGTGGAGGAGAGAAATTTGCTTCCAGTTATTCAATTATCCCTGCCTATTCTCGCCCTAGCATCAGCTGCGTCTATCCCTGTTCTATTCACATCGGGAGTGAGCACGTCCCGACGTGCGCACAAGCTTATAAAGAGGCTGAGTCACATGCTGCACTTGGCCAATCACAGCCTTGCCAATAGTAGGCATGGCTGCGATGGCATCTTAGGGCAAGTAGTATGATGCATGTTGATTGGCTGCTTTGCAGCCTTTCAAAATGCGCCAAAATACATGCCGAACGACGAACCCGAACCCAAACTTTTACGAAAAAGTTCGGGTTCGGGTCCGTGTCACGAACACCCCAAAATTCGGTACGGACCCGAACTATGCTCGAACTGTTCGCTTAACACTATTTACTACATTTTAACCAATAAAATGAAGCAAAATCAGTACTAATTTATTACAGGCATGTGCTGATTAATAAATTTGGCACAATGTACTCCAGGGCATCTCAGTTTGAGATTGGCTTGCGAAAAGCCAGTTTTAGCTAAACTCCCTCTTTATAATTAAAGCAAAATATTTGTAGCTTCATTCCACTACTATATTAGTCTGATGGCAGTCCCATCATATTCTTTGGGAGGAATACTATACAGGGCTGTTCTTGACTTGAAAACAATGGAAACCACAACAGAAACCAAAAGAGCCTAACAATGGGGTAAGTTAGTAGCTTGTGGCAGGGGTTGATCATTGGATTATCTGATTATCATTGATTTGTTCCAGAAGGACACATGAATACTATACATGAAGTCCTATTTTGCAATAATGTTGAAAACAGATTTTCATATTCAGGAAAGGCATTAAAATAAAGTTGTCATCCAGTGCAATAAAAAGAACTCAGAGGGATATAAAAATGTAAGTGAGCAGATTATTGCCCTCACCGATCCTCCATTGCTGCCATTTCTACAGCTGTTCTGGTCTCCAATGCTCTCCAATGCATATCCCAACTTAATATGCTATATATTGCAGGAAAGTCCAGAAAAGGCCCCATCAGCCATCCACTGGCTATGGCAGGGTACAACTATGCACAGTGACTGGTTGAATGGGCCCTTTCTTGCATTTCTGGTGTATCAAGCTGGGACAAGAAGTGGGGATTGGAGTAGCATCTTAATAATCTTAAAAAAAAACATGGCATGCTACAATTTACTTGAATGTTCCTCTTTATCTTATATGTGTAGGTGTACAAAAAGCATTAATGAATGTACTGTATATAAAAATCAATATAGAAAAGTTCATATGTGCATATTAGAATTGCCACAATAGAAGATCACAGAGGGTAAGTATCAGTTCTGTTATGTTTCTAAGCTCCTCTGAGCCTCTCACAGCAATTTTTATTTCACAAAAAAAAACTTTGAACTGTTTCGGACATAGGGCATACAGGGACGCCCTAATGTCCTGGTACTTAAGGAGACAGGGCGCACTTGTACGTCCTGAGTAGTTCCGATCACCGCGGCGGGCGGTGATCGGAACTGGGTGCCTGCTCAACCAGGGCCGGCCTTAGGTGTTCAGGCGCCCTGTGCGAGCTAACCTTGTGGCGCCCCCCCCCCCCCCCCCAAAAAAAAAAAAAAAAAACACTGCTTGTTGCTGGCATCATGGCATAGGCTGGCTGACTATCCAACCAAGTAGTTACCAGCCCACACACCCCAAAGGCCGGTGTAATGTTATACTTCCCTACTTCGTGAGATTTCCCTACCCTCGTCACTTCCAGTCGCACCGGACATGATGTGAGGAGGTGTGCAGCGCCGCGCAGGCGCACAACGACAGGTTAGGGAAGTTTCACAGCAGAGTGCGCATGCGCCAGGAGCCTCACCAGCGGTTAGGGAAGGGAAAAATTACGTACGGGCCAGTGCTTTTTCCCTACCCTAACCGCTGGTGAGGCTCCCAGCGCATGCGCAGTGTCGGCCGGTGTCCAGCTGAGAACATCCATCCGATCACCGCACCTGTGCACTGGCCCATAATTTTTCCCTACCCTAACCGCCGGCGAGGCTCCCAGCGCATGCGCACTCTGCTGTGAAATTTCCCTAACCCATCGTTGTGCGCAGTGCGCCCCCCCAATATAATAAACATTGGCGCAGTGCGCCCCCCCAATATAATAAACATTGGTGGTGCAGTGCGCCCCCCCAACACCCCAATATAATAAACATTGGTGGTGCAGTGCGCCCCCCCCAACACCCCAGTATAATAAACATTGGTGGCGCAGTGCGCCCCCCCCAACACCCCAGTATAATAAACATTGGTGGCGCAGTGCGCCCCCCCAACACCCCAGTATAATAAACATTGGTGGCGCAGTGCGCCCCCCCCAACACCCCAGTATAATAAACATTGGTGGCGCAGTGCGCCCCCCCAACACCCCAGTATAATAAACATTGGTGGCGCAGTGCGCCCCCCCCAACACCCCAGTATAATAAACATTGGTGGCGCAGTGCGCCCCCCCCAATATAATAAACATTGGTGGCGCAGTGCGCCCCCCTCAATATAATAAACATTGGTGGCGCAGTGGGCAGTGCCAATGAGGGTTAAAAAATAATTAACTCACCTCCTCCAATTGATCGTCTTCTGTTCTTTCTTCATGACCTGTAAAAGGACCTGTGGTGACATCACTGTGCTCATCACATGATCCATCACCATGGTAATGGGTCATGTGATGAGCTCAGTGACGTCACCACAGGTCCTGAAGAAAACAGGAGACCGGCAGCTATGCGATCAACTGGAGGAGGTGAGTTAATTTTTTTTTATTTTTTTTTAACCCTCACTGGCACTTCCCACTGTGCCACCAATGTTTCTTATACTGGGGTGTTGGGGGGGGGGGGGGCCGCACTGTGCCACCGTTTCTTATACTGGGGTGTTGGGGGGGGGGGGGCCGCACTGTGCCACCGTTTCTTATACTGGGGTGTTGGGGGGGGGGGGCCGCACTGTGCCACCGTTTCTTATACTGGGGTGTTGGGGGGGGGGGCCGCACTGTGCCACCGTTTCTTATACTGGGGTGTTGGGGGGGGGCCGCACTGTGCCACCGTTTCTTATACTGGGGTGTTGGGGGGGGGGCTGCACTGTGCCACCGTTTCTTATACTGGGGTGTTGGGGGGGGGGGGGGCCGCACTGTGCCACCGTTTCTTATACTGGGGTGTTGGGGAGGGGGGGCGCACTGTGCCACCAACGTTTCTTATACAAATACAGGAGGCGGGTGCCGGAATCAAATAGCCGACACCCGACCTCTGTGACAGGGAGCTGCGATCAGCGGCAGTTAACCCCTCAGGTACCGCACCTGAAGGGTTAACTCAACTGCAGCTGATCGCAGCTCCCTGTCACAGAGGTCGGGTGCCGCTATTTGATTCCAGCACCCGCCTCCTGTATTTGTATTTCAGGTCAGTTATCTTCATTGGTGGCGCAGTGGCCACAGCCCCTCCCCTCCTCCTCCTGTCTCTTCTTATTGGCAGCGGCGGGGGCAGCAGGCAGGTCAGGCACAGGGGAGGAGGAACGAATCAGGTCAGACAGGGGAGGGCTAGATGGAGGGGGCGCCCCGAGGGAGAACACAAGTTCAGCCTCGCCTGCCGCATATTACATTGCGAGCTGTCGGCCGCCCAGCGCCCCTGTTACTATGGCGCCCTGTGCGGCCGCACAGCCCGCACACCCCAAAGGCCGGCCCTGTGCTCAACTCATTGAGCAGGCACCCTGGGACAATGGGACAATGTGTCAGCGATCGCAGCAAACTGCAGGTCAATTCAGACCTGTGGTTTGCTGCGTTTACGGGTTATTCGGGTCTCTGGGGACCCGATAACCCGGAACAGGATGGTGATCGATGGTGTGATAACACACCACCAATCACCATCCTGTGATCCTGAGAGGTGATGGTGACATCACCTCTCAGGATCGGCTCTCATTGGTCGGCTGGGGCGGGCAGTTCAAATTACTGCAGCGTCACGTCGATCCTTCAGAGCTGCAGGGATCATCAGCCAGCATCCCCATCTGTGCACCACCTGCAAGGTATTTAGGGAAAGGTTAGGGACAGGTTAGGTAAGGCAGGGATATTCAGGGAAAGTTAGTGGGGAAAAAAACAAAAAGTTTTTGATTGCATCACCCAAAAAGGTGATTGCATCACCCCAGCTGTGTGACCCTAGACCCCCCCAGGGGTGCTGCAGCTTGCCCCCCTTCCCCCCCACAACTTTTTTTGGGGGCGCAAGCAGTATATATATATTTTTCTGCGTACGCTGACTGTGGCCGGCACTCTTAGCGTCCGGCTACTGTAAGCGCATCGCACAACCCACCGCTGATCAGTTTTTTTCTAATTTCTTGCCCTTTTTTGTTGGTATATATATTTTTTTTGTCTGTTAGGTTTAGGGTAAGTTCGTGAACACCCGTGCCCCCACACACACGCACACCAAATAACGTTTAACACGCACGCACACACACACTCCCCAATGGCCCTCTGGATGTTCTCGGCCGAGGAGGTATACGCCCAGCTTGCCTCCGAGTCCGAGAGCCCCAGTGAGGACGAGGATGACCCCACTTTTGCTTTTGTCATCCGCGTCCTCCTCATCATCTAGTGATGATGATGAGCTCCCAAGGTGGTGGAGACGCCGCCAGGCAGGGCAAGGGGACCGCCAAGCTAGGGACCCTGTAGCCCACACTAGTACGAGCAGCTCTGGGCCTCGTACTAGTTTTCCAGCCCACCAGATCAGTCCACCTGAGCCCCCTGCCGGTGAACTTATCTGGTGTACCCCAGAGCATTTTGAGCCCACGATTCCTGATTCTGCAGGCCAACCAGGAATCCATATTTCCACAGTGGGCTTCACTGAATATGACTATTTTAGTCTTTTTTTCAGTGACCACTTTGTAAATCTGATGGTGGAGCAGACAAACCTGTAGGCCCAACAGTTCGTTGCTCAACACCCGGGCTCCTTTTTGGCTAGGGCTGGTGGCTGGACTCCGGTCAGTGCAGCCGAGATTAGGACGTTTTGGGGCCTCGTGCTGCACATGGACCTAGTCAAAAAACTTAGTGTCAGGCATTACTGGAGTGGGGACGTCCTCTACCAGACCCCACTTTACAGTACGGCTATGACACGAACCTAGTTTGAGGCCATCCGGAAATGCCTGCATTATACAGATAATGCAGCATGTCCCCCCCAAGGTAATCCTGCCTATGACCACCTGTACAAAATCAGGCCGGTCATCGATCACTTTGGGGCCAAATTTGTGTAGGCCTATGTACCTAGAAGGGAAGTCGCGGTTGATGAGTCTCTCATTGCTTTCAAGGGGAGACTCATTTTCCGCCGGTATGTTCCCTCAAAGCGGGCGAGGTATGGCATGAAGCTGTACAAACTTTGTGAGAGTACCTCTGGGTACACTTACAAGTTTCGTGTGTACGAGGGGCGAGATTCCCGTATTCAACCCCCAGAATGTCCCCACACTCTGGGTGTTAGCAGGAAACTTGTGTGGGACCTTATGCACCCATTGCTAGATAAGGGTTACCACCTGTACGTGGATAACTTTTATACTAGGATCTTGTTCCAGTCCCTTGCTGCCAGATCCATGTCCGCTTGTGGGACCGTGCGGAAAAATCTAAGCGGCTTCCCTACCTACCCCCTCCAGGTACCTATTCCCAGGGGTGAGACCTGTGCCCTTACCAGTGGAAACCTGTTGCTGGTCAGATATAAGGACAAGAGGGATGCACTTGTACTGTCCACAATTCACAGTAACGGCATCACCCCTGTCCCTGTGTGCGGTACCGCGGCAACGGTGCTCAAGCCCGATTGTATCGTCGACTACAATCGGTATATGGGAGGAGTTGATCTTTCTGATCAAGTCCTCAAGCCATATAATGCCATGCACAAAACCCGGGCATGGTACAAAAAAGTTGCGGTCTACTTGGTACAGGTTGCATTGTACAACTCTTTTGTGCTGTCCCGGAGCGCTGGCAACACAGAGAAATTCCTTCAGTTCTATTAGGCAGTCCTCAAGGCCCTGATCTTTTCCGACCGGGAAAGAGCAGGCCAGAGTACCTCGGGAACTGGAGGCGCCCGGAACGTCCCTGGCCAACAGGTGTGGTCCCCCATACTGGAAATAAGGGACGGACCCCAATGAAGTGCAGAGTGTGTCACAGAAGCGGGATACGGAAGGACACCACTACTCAGTGTGACACGGGCCTCTGCATTGACGGTTGCTTCAGGGAGTACCACACTTCCATGGAGTACTACATTTTTATTTCCCTTCCCCAATTTAGCCACTGACAATCGGATAAAAAACTATGGTTCTCAGACTTTTTTCAAAAATATTATTTCGTAAAACTAAAATAAAAATAAAAAGTAGACATATTAGGTATCGCCACGTATGAACACGGTCAAATTTTTTTTATAAAAACGGTGCCAAAACATTTTTTTTTTCAAATTTTCCATTTGAATCCGTTTTTTTTCTGTAACAAAGCAAGTAACCCTTGCTTTGTTACAGGAAGAAAACGGATTCAAATGGAAAATTTGGAAAAAAAATGTTTTGGCACCGTTTTTTTTTTTTTTTTTTTGACTGTGTTCATCTGAGGGGTTAGGTAATGGGGTATTTTTATAGAGCAGATTCTTACGGACGTGGCAATACCTAATATGTCTACTTTTTAAAATTTATTTATGTTTTACACTATATTATCTTTTTATAAACAAAAAAAAAACCAGCCAAACAAAACGTAATATTTATTACCCTGATTCTGCAGTTTACAGAAACACCCCATATGTGGTCGTAAACTGTTGTATGACGGCAGGGCGCAGAAGGAAAGGAACGCCGTATGGTTTCTCGAAGGCAGATTTTTATGGCCTTTTTTTGGGGGCACCATGTCCCATTTGAAGCCCCCCTGATGCACCCCTAGAGTAGAAACTCTATAAAAGCGACCCCATCTAAGAAACTACACCCCTCAACGTATTCAAAACTGATTTTACAAACTTTATTAACCCTTTAGGTGTTCTTCATCAGTTTATGGCAAATGGAGATTAAATTTCAGAATTTATATTTTTGGTAACCTTTCCTAAAAAAATGTAATATAGATAAACCAAAAATCATATTTCCCCCTAAAAATAGTCCCAACAAAACTGCCACCTTATCCCATAGTTTCTAAAATGGGGTCACTTTTATGGAGCTCTACTCTAGGGGTGCATCAGGGGGGCTTCAAATGGGACATGGTGTAAATAAACCAGTCCAGCAAAATCTGCCTTCCAAAAACCACATGGCGCACCTTTCCCTCTACGCCCTACTGTGTGCCCGTACAGTAGTTTACGGCCACATATGGGGTGTTTCTGCAAACTACAGAATCGGGCAATAAATATAGCATTTTGTTTGGCTGTTAACCCTACTTTTGTAACTGGAAAAAATTTATTAAAATGGAAAATTTGCAAAAAAAAATTAAATTCGGAAATGTTATCTCCATTTGCCATTAACCCTTGTGGAACACAAAAAAACTGTTTTGAATACCTTGAGGGGTAAAGTCTCTAGAATGGGGTCATTTTTGGGTGATTTCTATTATGTAAGCCTCACAAAGTGACTTCAGACATGAACTGGTTCCTAGAAATTGGGTTTTTTGAAAGTTTCTGAAAAATTTCAAGATTTGCTTCTAAACGTCTAAGCCTTGTAACGTCCTCAAAAAATAAAATGTCATTATCAAAATGATCCAATTATGAAGTAGACATATGGGGAATGTAAAGTAATAACTATTTTTGTAGGTATTACTATGTATTATAGAAGTAGAGAAATTGAAACTTGGAAATTTGTTAATTTTTCCAAAATTTGGTTAAATTTGGTATTATTTTATAAATGAAAATGAATTTTTTTTACTTCATTTTACCAGTGTCATTAAAGAGGACCTTTCACTACTCTACAAACTAAAAACTAACTATATCAGTGGGCAGAGCGGCGCCCAGGGGTCCCCCTGCACTTACTAGTATGTCTGGGCGCCGCTCCGTTCGCCCGGTATAGGCTCCGGTGTCTGCGCTCCCCTCTGTTGTACTGGAGTGATTTCTTGTATGAGGCGTGTCCCTTGCTGCAGCGCTGGCCAATCGCAGCACACAGCTCATAGCCTGGCTATGAGCTGTGCGCTGCGATTGGCCAGCGCTGCAGCAAGGGACACGCCCCATACAAAAAATCAGTCCAGTGAGCGCAGACACCGGAGCCTATACCGGGCGAACGGAGCGGCGCCCAGACATACTAGTAAGTGCAGGGGGACCCCTGGGCGCCGCTCTGCCCACTGATATATAGTTAGTTTTTAGTTTGTAGAGTAGTGAAAGGTCCTCTTTAAGTACAATATGTGACGAAAAACAATCTCAGAATTAGGCTACTTTCACACTAGCGTTCTGCTGTCCGCTCGTGAGCTCCGTTTGAAGGGGCTCACGAGCGGAGCAGAACGCTTCCGTCCAGCCCTGATGCAGTCTGAATGGATGCGGATCCGCTCAGACTGCATCAGTCTGGCGGCGTTCAGCCTCCGCTCCGCTCGCCTCCGCACGGCCAGGCGGACAGCTGAACGCTGCTTGCAGCGTTCGGGTGTCCGCCTGCCGTGCGGAGGCGAGCGGATCCGTCCACACTTACAATGTAAGTCAATGGGGACGGATCCGCTTGAAGATGACACATGTGGCTCAATCTTCAAGCGGATCCGTTCCCCATTGACTTTCAATGTAAAGTCTGAACGGATCCGCTCAGGCTACTTTCACACTTTAGAAGATTTTCTAAGTTTTAATGCAGACGGATCCGTTCTGAACGGATGCGAACGTCTGCATTATCGGAGCGGATCCGTCTGATGAAACATCAGACGGATCCGCTCCGAACGCTAGTGTGAAAGTAGCCTAAGTCAAAGCGTTTTAAAGTTATCACCACATAAAGTGACACTGGTCAGATTTGCAAAAAATGTCCTGGTCCTCAAGGTGAAAATTTGCTTGGTCCCTAAGGGGTTAAATAGCAATATTAGCAGCATAAGCCCTAGTTGCCATTGTCTAACCTAAACTGAAAAAAAGACAAAATTTGGCAATATAATCTTCAGAAATGTCATGAATACACACAAGAAGTCCTTAATCCAAGATCACAATTAACATAAAAAATGAAAGGGCTCTGTAGAGATATCAGACCCCTTTGTCACCATTTCTGCTATTAGAAAGCTAGAACAACACTCTTACCATGGGCTTACCAGTAAGCTATCTTTCTAAATTAATTTACTTTATCCCTTATATTTGAAAAAAATCTCAATTGCTTTCCAAAAACAAAGCAGATGATGCGTTAAACTTTGTCTTACCTACAAAGGGGGTTATACCCCCAAACTCATTTTTATTGTAGTCATCTCAGGTATTGTCATGGCCTATGATGTACGCCATGACACTGTTGCCACGCTTGCTGTTGCCGTTGGCAACATGTTGCTGTTTTGGCATGTTGTGGCAGTGTCACAGGTTTTGCTGTGTGCGCCTTGAATTGCTGGCCACGCATGCTGTTGTCTGCGGCAACCTGTTTCCTTTTGCCTGTGTGTGCAATACCCTTTTAACCACTTCCCATCTGGGCCCTTTGCCCCCTTCCTGACCAGGCCAAATTTAGCAAAACTGACATATCTCACTTTATGTGGTAATAACTTTGGACGCCTTTATTTATCCAAGTCATTCAGAGATTGTTTTCTCGTGACACATTGTACTTCATGATAGTCATAAATCTGAGTCAAAATATTTCACCTTTATTTATGAAAAAATCCCAAATTTACCCAAAAATTTGAAAAATTCGCAATTTTCTAAATTTCAATTTCTCTGCTTTAAAACAGAAAGTGATACCTCATAAAATATTTATTATTTAACATTCCCCATATGTCTACTTTATGTTGGCATCATTTTGGAAATGTCATTTTATTTTTTAGGACGTTAGAAGGCTTAGAAGTTTAGAAGCAATTCTTCAAATTTTAAGAAAATTGCCAAAACCCACTTTATAAGGACCAGTTCAGGTATGAAGTCACTTTGTGGGGCCTACATAGTGGATACCCCCATAAATGACCCCATTGTAGAAACTACAACACCCCTCAAGGTATTTAAAACCGATTTTACAAACTTTGTTAACCCTTTAGGCGTCCACAAGAATTAAAGGAAAATGGAGATCAAATTTTTAAATTTCACTTTTTTGGCAGATTTTCCATTTGAATCAATTTTTTTCTTTAACACATCGATGGTTAACAGCCAAACAAAACTCAATATTTATTACCCAGATTCTGCGGTTTACAGAAACACCCCACATGTGGTCATAAACTGCTGTATGGGCACACGGCAGGGCGCAGAAGAAAAGGAACTCCACATGGTTTTTAGATGCCATGTCCCATTTGAAGCCCCCTGATGCACCCTTACAGTAGAAACTCCCAATAAGTGACCCCATTTTGGAAACTAGGGGATAGGTGCCAGTTTTATTAGTACTATTTTTTGGGTACATATGATCTTTTGATCATTCATTATAACACTTTATGGGGCAAGGTGACCAAAAAATTGGTTGTTTTAGCACAGTTTCTATTTATTTATTTTTACAGCGTTCACCTGAGGGGTTCAGTCAAGTGACATTTTTATAGAGAAGATTGTTACGGACGTGGCGATACCTAATATGTATACTTTTTATCATTTATTAAAGTTTTACACAATAATAGCATTTTTGAAACAAAAACATTATGTTTTAATGTGTCCATGTTCTGAGAGCTATAGTTTTTTTATTTTTTGAGAGATTTTCTTATGTAGGGGCTCATTTTTTGCGGGATGAGGTGACGGTTTTATTGGTACTATTTTGTGGGACATACGCGTTTTTGATCACTTGGTGTTGCACCTTTTGTGATGCAAGGTGACAAAAATTTCTTGTTTTGACAGTTTTTTTTTTTTTTTTTACGGTGTTCACCCGAGGGGTTAGGTCATGTGATATTTTTATAGAGCTGGTTTTTACGGACGCGGCAATACCAAATATGTCTATTTTATTTTATTTTTTTAATTTTTTTTTTTTATTCCTTACTTGGGAACTTTTTTTTTTTTACATGTGAAACTTTATTTTATTTTATTTTTTCAACCCTTTATTTTTTTATTTTATTTTACACTTTTCGTCCCCCATAAGGTCATACAAGACCTCTGGGGGACTTTTGCTTCACTTTTTCTTTTTTTTTTCACAGTTGATTTCTCCTGTAACTGGGGCTGACATAGTAGCCCCAGTTACAGGACAAATGCACCCCTAGAGAGGCTGTACAGCAGCAATCCAGCGCTGTACAGCCTCAGAGCAGGGCTGATCGAGGTCTCTGAGAGACCTCACACAGCTCCTGCACTCTCCGGTCACGGCGGTCATGTGACCGCCGTGACCGGAACAGGAAGCGCACAGCACTTCCTTCTCTGCAGACACAGCGCTCGGTGAGCGCTGTGTCTGCAGCGATCTAGAAGGCAGGGACACCTGGGCACTGTCCCTGCCTTGTCTTAGGGTTGCCCTGCTGTCACTGACAGCGGGCAACCCGATTAGCAGCTGCACGATTAGCGTGCAGCTGCTATTTCTGACAGGACGTTTTAAAACGTCCTGTCAGAAATAGACGTCCACCCATAGGACGTTTATAGTCTATGGGCGGACGTGAAGCGGTTAAGTAGTGTCTCCCTGCTGTGTGGTGGGGTTAATACTCTAGCTGGAGCAAAGTGTGAGTTGTGTGTGGTCTCAGGTCTCCTTATATACTCTAGCTTGGGGACTGAGATCAGTTTGGTTTGTCTGCCTTCCATGTGACATGCTTGATCTGTACTTGGATGAGATCTGAGGGCCATCCAAGTTTGACATCAAGTTTATTAGCGATGTCATCCTGAGTGTTTCCTCCTTGTCTTCCTTCCCCTCCTGGTGTGTCATTTACAGTGTGGGTTTAAGTTGGAGATGTACGTCTTATTTGTGGTTGCATGTCTGGGATGTTATTGGTGTTTGTCCCTGCATATGTGCAAGACGTCTCCCTTGTGTGTGTTACCTCCGAAAGGGGGGTCCCATTGGTTTCCCGGAGGGGGGAACCTAAAGAGATTAGCAGCCTTGCCTGGAGCCACCTTGCTTTGGTGTCCACATGGGGGTCCAGGTTGTTTTGGTGTGGTTATTCCATCTTTGCTGCGGCAGGTAAGTGTTTGATGTTCCGTTGTTACATTGTGTTCTTACCTGCCGTGCAGTTGCTGCATTGTCTTTCTCCCTGTCAGCTACTGGGCAGCTGGAGACGCCTTTCATCCGTGGTGATGGATGAACAGAAGGTCTCTGCCCTGTCACGATGTTGAGGGCGATGCAGGGATTCCTAGACTTCTTGGTTTGTGGGCATGAGCCCCCTTACCATTGAAGGCAGCTCATACAGTCAGGAGACTAGGGCTATTTTAGGGAAGCTTTAGGAGGTGACCCAGCTCCCTTTCCCCTGCCTATGGCTTAGTACATGGTGACATTGTACGGTGGGAGTTTCCCCCACTTCCCTCCGTGACAGGCATCTGACTATTCTGCTGAGGGTTAATAATCTCCAAACAATCAGCCATAACAGTATGACTGGTTATTACACTCTGATGCATTTGTACAAAAGACAAGTAAAATGAAAACCTCAAGGCTGCAATCATCAGTGTCAAAATAACAAGTGAATTGAAGCCAGCAGGGAACGAAAAAAATGTGAGTTTTTTTTGTTAGAAAATATGACTTTAAAAGCAGTAGAATAATTGTTCCCATGAATAGATCTGTTGTTAATTTTAAGGGCATGCAACCTGTCAATTATTACTCCCTATTTGGACAATTTATTTCTACATTTCCTTTCTCATCCCGGTCCACAAAAATAATTACAAAAAAAATGTACAATATTTGTCTGTCTCTGTCTGTGTGCAAAGTCATTTTATTTTCCTGAGGCAGTGTTAAAATGTGTTAAATTATAATAAGAGAGTCAAATTTTTAATGAGGCTTAATATTGTTATGCTCTAAGACATTTGATGATTTTCTCCATACGCTGCCACTTATTCATGAATCATTTTTGTAGGTAAGTTAGAGAGGAAATGATGGTAATATTGCGTTCATTTAAAGTTAACATCTGGCCTTTAAAGATGATCGTTTTTAACTTTTTTTAAATTGTTTGCTTGTGCATGGCAACAAAGCAAACAAATAAAAAATAAAAGATTTATAGATAATTTTATACTTGTGATCCCAATTCATTTTGAGTTTAAACACTTTCTCTGATGTGTTACTTCCTTTCCATTAAAGAGAAGATAAATTAAGTCATCTGGCTCGGCTAAGCTGGGATATATCTTTGTTGGTTCAGGTCTGTCTTCAGTCTGTTGTATTATTATTACTAGACATTAAGCCCGTTACAATAACAGGCACTAGAACAGTAGTGCATAAACATTAGTAGGAACAGTCTATATTAAATGGCAAGGCAACTTAAGCACACTGACTGGTGCTGAGACTGGTGGCCAAGACTGGCGGATGTGGCTGAGACTGCTGGAACTGACTTGTGGCTGAGACTGCTGGCTGTGGCTTGTGGCAAGACAGCTGGCACTGAGTGCTGGCTTTGGCTGAGACTGCTGACTGCGGCTGGTGGCTGAGGCCTGCTGGCACTGACTGGTGGCTATGGCTGAGACTGCTGGCTGCAGCTGAGACTGCTGGCACTGACTGATGGCTGTGGCGGAGACTGCTGCTACGGCTTGTGGCTCAGACTGCTGGCACTGAGTGCTGGCTGTAGCTGAGACTGCTGGCACTGACTGGAGGCTGTGGCTGGTGGTCGAGACTGGTGGCTGAGGCTGAGATTGCTGGCTGTGGCTTGTGGCTGAGACTGCTGGCACTGACTTGTGGCTGTGGCTTAAACTGCTGGCTGCGGCTGAGACTGCTGGCAATGGCTGGTGGCTGTGGCTGAGACTGCTGGCTGCGGCTGGTGGCTGAGACTGCTGGCACTGAGTGCTGGCTGTAGCTGAGACTGCTGGCACTGACTGGTGGCTGAGACTGGTGGCTGTGGCTGGTGGCACTGACTGATGGTTGAGATGGCTGGCACTGACTGATGGTTGACACTGCTGGGTACTGTGACTGGTGGCTGTGGCTGTACGACTGGCACTGAATGCTGGTTCTGAGACTGCTGGTAGCGAATGGTAGGTCAGAGTGCTGACAGGGGCTCCCCTCTATATGGATGATAGTGCTGTGACTGACGAACAGAAATGGCGCTGGTACTGACAAAGCAGAAACCGTGACACTTCGACCTGAATGCCGGCGTGCAGGTGTGGGCGGTGTGGGCGGTGCAGGGCGGCATGTGGAGCGCCGTGTCCTGATTGGTCGGCACGATGGGTGTGAGCGGTGCGGGGGGAGGTGTTTATATTAGTGATGGTTGTATGGGGCAATATTTGATTTTGCGATATTTCACGAGAATATGGCCGAATATTCGTCATATATTCGCTAATCTCGTGAATTTGCTTTCTTCATACACTAAAATTTGCAATAGGCGCATGTGCAAGGGGCGTGGCCTAATTTCCGGAACTATTTTCAAACTACCGATGTTTGAGAAGATTGGAAAAGATGGTGGGAAGCAATTTTCACGACAGTGAGGAAGAACTAATGATCACTGTAAGTAATTTACATGACAGAGTGTATTTGATTACTTTTCACATGCATGTCAGAACAATCGCTTTATATGCATATAGAGTGTTATAAAATATTCGTGATTGTGAAAATCGGCACTTAGGATTCCCAATTTTTTTTTTGCGATACATAGAACTTCACTTAGTAGAATATTACTGATTGTTGTAACATCACAGCACTATGTCTGTAGCATGTACGTATGGACAGCAGAGAAATATCTCTCACATGCACATTGCTCATCCATTTTACTGCCGCACACTATATCCAACACACACACAAAACAGTCTATAGATTAGAGTTTGTGTCCTGTTGCTCAGGACTCAGGAGAAGCTTTTTTTTCTTACTGCTAGTATTTTCTGGTTCATTTAGAGATACCCAGGGTGCACCACGGGGAATCGAACCAGCTGTACACCCCATACTGTACTGTCACTTCACTAGACAGGTACATCTCTGCTCAGCTGGCCAATATCCGATTGCTCAGACCCCACACACATACAATCACAATACAATTCGATCTTATAACGGTAACATTAAATCGAAAAATTTTCCTGTTCACAGATGTTTTGTTCAGGACATTATTTTAAATACTTGTACTAAAAAAAATTGGGATTATATGCTTGCGTCTTTATCCTGCAACTCATGTTGGAGCGGGGCTACGACCGCACCCGGGTCCATGCAGAAAAGCAAGCCATTGTGTGGGAAATCTGTTCTGAGCTCAAGAGGAAGTTTAAGGCAAGCACCCAAGAAAACCAAATTTAAAAATGGTCGGATTTGAAGAGGGAGAATTTGAAGCGGATCAGAGAGATCCGTGACAGAAAATTTCCAGGTACAATGCTTACATTATTTTTGTATCTCTCTCCAACACTCTGTAAGTATATACAGTCAGGTCCATAAATATTGGGACCACCAACACAATTCTAAAATTTTTGGCTCTATACACCACCACAATGGATTTGAAATGAAACAAACAAGATGTGCTTTAACTGCAGACTGTCAGGCTTTAATTGAGGGTATTTACATCCAAATCAGGTGATACTAACAGTTTGAATATATGCCTCCACTTGTTAAGGGACCAAAAGTAATGGGACATTTGGCTTCTCAGCTGTTCCATGGCCAGGTGTGTGTTATTCTCCCTCATTATCCCAATTAAAATAGCAGATAAAGGTCCAGAGTTCATTTCAAGGGTGCTATTGCATTTGGGAATCTGTTGCTGTCAACTTTCAAGATGAATCCCAAGAGCTGTCACTATCAGTGAAGCAAGCCATCAATTAGGCAGAAAAAACAAAACAAACCCATCATAGAGATAGCAAAAACATTAGGCGTGGCCATAACAACTGTTTGGAACATTCTTAAAAAGAAGTAACGCACCGGTGAGCTCAGCAACACCAAAAGACCCGGAAAACCACGGAAAACAACTGTGGTGGGATGACCAAAGAATTCTTTTCCCTGGTGAAATAAAACACCCTTCACAACAGTTGTCCAGATCAAGACACTCTCCAGGAGGTAGGTGTATGTATGTCAAAGTTAACAATCAAAAGAAGACTTCCCCAGAGTTAATACAGAGGGTTCACCAGAAGATGTAAAACTGATTGGTGAGATCAAAAACAGGAAAGGCCAGATTAGAGTTTGCCAAACGACATCTAATAAAGCCTACACAGTTTCCTGAACAACTTCCTATAGACAGAATGAGACCAAGATCAACTTGTACCAGAGTAATGGGAAGAGAAGAGTATGGAGAAGGAAAGGATCTGCTCATGATCCGAAGCATACCACCTCATCAGTGAAGCATGGTGGTGGTAGTGTCATAGCGTGGGCATGTATGGCTGCCAGTGGAACTGGTTCTCTTGTATTTATTGATGATGTGACTGCTGACAAAAGCAGCAGGATGAATTCTGAAGTGTTTTGGGCAATATTATCTGCTCATATTCAGCAAAATGCTTCAGAACTTATTGCGACGGCGCTTCACAGTGCAGATGGACAATGACCCAAAGCATACTGCAAAAGCAACCAAAGAGTTTTTTAAGGGAAAGAAGTGGAATGTTATGCAATGGCCAAGTCAATCACCTGACCTGAATCCAATTGAGCATGCATTTCACTTGCTAAAGACAAAACTGAAGGGAAATGCCCTAAGAACAGGCAGGAACTTAAGACAGTTGCAGTAGAGGCCTGGCAGACCATCACCAGGGGATGAAACCCAGCGTCTGGTGATGTCTATGCATTCCATACTTCAGGCTGTAATTGACTGCAAAGGATTTGCAACCAAGTATTAAAAAGTGAAAGTTTAATTTATGATTATTATGTCCCATTACTTTTGGTCCCTTAACAAGTGGGGGGCACATATGCAAACTGTTGTTATCCCTACACCGTTCACCTGATTTGGATGCAAATACCCTCAAATTAAAGCTGACAGTCCTGCAGTTCTTGTCCATATCTTGTTGTTTCCTTTCAAATCCATTGTGGTGGTGTATAGAGCCAAAAATTTGAATTGTGTTGATGTCCCAATATTTATGAACCTGACTGTATATACAGTTAAGAAAAATAATATTTCATCCCTTTACAAATTATTACTTATTAACTGATGTGACATGTAGCAAAATCAGCTGGTTACATCATACATACATCTCTACCTCGCTATGAGTATATATATATATTTATATACACTGCGAGATACAAATGCATGATGTAACCAGCTGATTTCGTGCATTTTACACACACAGAAATATATGTGTGTGTGTATATATATATAAACTGCAATCATCATTCTGTATTTCAGTAAAAGGCCACATACATCATTAAATTACATGTACGTCAGATCTGTAAGGTGAGTTAAATCCCAGTGACGTAAATGGTACTGCATGGTGAATTGGGCGGGTGCAGAGCAGTGCCCGCCCCGATCGGGGGCAGGGGTCCGGCAGTCACTGATAGCTCAGACCACTGCTATATGCTCTGGCATCGGTGAATTCACAGAGCCAGCGCATTAACCCCTGCATGGCCGCGGTTAGCGCTGGACCGTGCACGTGCACGCTTCAAACATGTGCGGGTGTCCATCTGGTCCCTGCGCTGCTGTGATGGGGACACAATGGCAGGAAGGTAGACTGAAGCCTTCCTTAGGCATCGTGGCTGCCTTCCCGGGATGTCCTGTGATATCCAGCCCCCTGTATTACACTTGTAATACACGTACAGCCAAATGCATTACAATACAGAATTTATTTTAATGCATTGTAAAGGGGATCAGACCCCCGGAAGTTGAAGTCTCAGAGGGGGACAAAAAAATAAACTGAAAAAAAAAGTTTAAAAATTAAAGGCTTCCAAAAGAAATATATATTTTCAATTAGTAAAATAAAGCATCCTTTTACCAAATAAATTCATAAAAATTTGAAAAAATGGGAAAAAATTAATTTGACATATTTATGTATTGACGCGTCCGTATCGAACGTCTCTATAAAAATATCACATGGACCTAACCTCAGTTGAACACCGTTAATTTTTTTTTAATGAAAACTGGGCTAAATAAACAATTTTTTTGGGCAATTACATCACTAGAAAGTGCAGCACCCAAGCGATCAAAAACGTAAAAACCCTGTGGGGATTTGCGTCTAGTAGACAGGCTAGTGGACGCAGTATAGAGGCAACCACAACGTTCTTTAACTTAAACAGTTCAGTGTTTATTCACACATATAGGAATAACAAAAAGTGACATTTTGCAGTCTAGGTGTTTGTCCACAGCATGAAAAGTCCACAGAACAAAACCTTCACCTGGTTTGCAGTTTCTCCACCTGTGGTCACAGCAGGCTTTAGGGGCCTGTTTCTCAGCATGCGGCTCCCAGTCCTTTTGCAGGCACAATTTTTTTATGTCTCAAATCACACAGGGGACTGACAGCGCTCCACTGTCAGAGAGGAGTAATCCATACACAGCTGAGACTGCTGGCTGGGTTTGATATAGGCCAGTAAAGACCCGGCTGGAGCGTGGGGAGCAGCCACCACCCAGCACTTTGGCTACTCCAGTAAGTGCCAGCCCGGATCAGCTTACAGCCATACTAAAATAGGCAACGTGTCAACCAGCACGAGCTTGCCACTGACACTACCGGCTTTTACTTCACCGAGGCAGGAACCTCGGTGGACACATACCTTCCGTCAACAACGACCCTTGCGCCTTCCTACACCACGCAAAATAGTACCAATCAAAACCGTCAACTTATCACACAACAAATATGGGCTCTCAGAATATGGACACACCAAAAACATTATTTTTCGGTTTCCAAAATGCATTTATTTGTGTAAATTAAAATCCCCCAAGAAAGTATACATATTAGGTATCGCCACGTGCAGTAATAACCAGCAGTATTAAAAATATCTAACCCCTCAGGTGAACACCGTAAAAAAAAATTATAAAAAAAAATGTGTCAGCTTAACATCACAAAAAGTGATCAAATTTTTTATAAATTTGGTATTTTTTTAAATATAAAAGTTACATTTCGAATGAATTTACCACTGTCATGAAAAACTATATGTGACGAGGAAAACAATTTCAGAATGGCCTGGATGAGTAAAAGAGTTTTAAAGTTACTACCACATAAAGTGAGTGACACATGTCAGGATTTGCTAAAAATGCCTGGCCAGAATGGTGAAAAATGGCCCGGTCATTAGGGGTGAATTTGCATATGTTCTGAGTTGCTTATCTAAATTCTGAACATTGTGTGATTACAGGGGTTCCAGTTTACCTCGGTCTGTTGCAGGTCGTCGTACGGACGATATGCAGGTGGTGGTGGTGTCCGGCCAGGAGGAGGGAGACCAGGCCGGACCCTCCCAGCAAGAGCCTGAGGCACCAACAACATCACCTGAAGTGGGTGAGGAGGTGGAGGTTGCAGAGTCTGGTCCCTCCCAGAAGTCAGACTCCACACACCTGGCTCCTGATGAGGAGGAGAAGGTTGTCACCAACCCCAGCCAGGAGGGTAAATATGTTCACACAGCAATATCATTCAGTTTCCATGCATCAGGCTACTTTCACACTGGCGTTTTGGCTTTCCGTTTGTGAGATCCGTTCAGGGCTCTCACAAGCGGTCCAAAACGGATCCGTTTTGCCCTAATGCATTCTTAATAGAAAAGTATCCTCTCAGAATGCTGTCCTCAGTTTGCCTCCATTCCATCTCCATTCTGCTTTGGAGGAAGACATCAAAACGCTGCTTGCAGTGTTTGGTGTCCGTCTGACCGAAACTGAGCCAAAAGATCCGTTTTGTATTGTGCCAGATTGTGTCATAGAAAACAGATCCATCCCCATTGACTTACATTGTGTGTCAGAACGGATCAGTTTTCTGACACAATCTGGCACAATACAAAAACGGACTCTGTCCTCCATTGACTTACAATGGTGTTCAAGACGGATCCGTCTTGGCTATGTTAAAGATAATACAAACAGATCCGTTCTGAACGGATGCAGAAGTTTGTATTATCTCAACGGATCCACACCAAATGCGAGTGTGAAAGTAGTCTTAATCTGAATTGCACTTAATTAAAAAATCATAATAATCTATCCTAACAGTAATAATTCAATTGCAAAAAAAAATTGCCCAACTGCAAGCCCAACGCGACTGCAGGACATGTGGAGGCAGGTGCGCAAGATGGAGGTGCTGCATGGAAAAAAATGAAGGAAATGTCAGACCTCCATGAAGTGTTGAAAAAGTTGCCTTAGAGGCCTGTTTGTAAATAAATTTTGTTTTCCTGTTATAACGTGTAGTTATGTTTTTTTTTTTTTTTTTATAAATTCTTTATTTTTAGAATTTTTCAATCAAGATATAAACAAACAGTAGCCTGTTGGCCATAGATTGAAAGTATATAGAGTTAATGACACAAGTCATAGGCATTACATTTAACAACTACTTGACGTAACATCACAGATCCATAGGTAGTAGCTCATGTTATAGCAATGATCACAGTTTCCTGTATAACTCCTAGAGGCATAAGATATTGACCTAATGATAGCATGGTGGAGTGTCCAAGGGGGCTATGGCTGCCTGGATCATATGCATAATTATACATAAAAAGAAAGAAAAAGGGGGAGGTAGAAAGGAAAGAAGAAGAAGAAAAGGGGGGGGGGGATGGGAAGCGATGTTCAAGCAACTCCAGTGCTCAGTAGGTCTGAATATGAGTTGAAGGACTAAGCCCTTGATTAGCATGTCAAATAGGTGGCGCCAACCCACCTATAATTTGTTATGTTATGTAGCTGCCAGCTTGTTTCACATCACTGCCCATTACCCAGTGACCTCCAAGGGTGCCAGGTTTTCCGAAATTTCTTGTGGTTTCTGTTAATCCAACTTGTCATTTCTTCAAAACTACAGATTTGATTTACTTTAGCTATCCATTCCTTTATTGAGGGAGCATTGGCGTCTCTCCAGTGGAGAGGTATGATAGATTTGGCCGCCGCTATGAGATGGGTCACTAAATTGTGTTTGGATGGCCTGTAAAGGTCGGTTGGAAGTGAGAAGAACACCATTTCAAGTGTAATCTTTAGCTCATTAGCCGAGACTTTATTTATTGTCTTGTTGACGCCTTCCCAGAAGGGGATGATTAGAGGGCATGTCCACCATATATGAGATAAAGATCCCTCTCCTTTGCCACATCTCCAGCAAAGCCGATCAGGGGTCAAACCACATTTGTGCAAGAACTCTGGAGTTCTGTACCATCTGGACAGAAGCTTGAAATGATTTTCCAGCAAACGTATACATGGTGATGATCCATGCGAGAAAACCAGGAGTTTTTTGAGTTCCTGGTCTGAGAAAATAATATCAAGCTCCTTCTCCCAGTCTCTGACATATAGAGGTTTATTTCCTCACCCTCAGCTCCCACCAAAGTGTAGATTGCTGAAATTTTCCTCAGTTTACGGAGTGGGGACAAAAGAGTTTTTTCAAACTCTGTCAGTTGTCTCGCTGAGTTGAACTTCTCTCTCAGTCCTCCGCACACAGCACCTATGTATGCTCTTGTGAGAAAAAAGCTAGGGGAGTTTTTTTTTTGTTCTGGTAACCTGCTCATTATAGATGTTTCTGTATCTGGGGTTAACTCCCCAAGTCTAACTTTCGCTAATGATGACCATACCTCCTGGTGGATATCTCCATTATTACCTAGAAGGTCCGGAATGAGGTTTGCAGGCAATAGAGGGGACGGATCGGGTGCTAACTTTTTGCCTAGTTCTTTCCATGTCTCTCTTATCCCTTTCAATAAGGGGTCAGTATCTTTATTCTTAGTTTGATTAGTATCAGTTAACCAGAGAAGCCTTTGGAGTGTAGGCCCTACACTATACTGCATGAGTTCTAAAACATCTGGTTGTCTCTGAGGATCTACTAACTCCAGACATCTATTTAGTTGTATAGCTTGATGATATCTCGAGATGTCTGGAAGTCCTAATCCACCGCTTGTTCTATTCCTGACTAAGAGATCATGTGCTAACCTGGGTTTTTTCCCATTCCATAAAAATTTCAGGAAGAGTCTCCTAATCTCCAGGAAGAATGTTTTGGGTAGGTGTATCGGTACCAGTTGCATAATATATAGAATTTTGGGGAAAACATAAGCTTTGATCACATTTTTTCTGCCCATCCAAGACAGATATGACAGGTTGTACTTCAGTAGAAGTTGTGTGATGTCCTTTTTGAGGGGAATGTAATTACATTTAAATAGATCATCTAGGTTCCTTGGGATCTTTATTCCTAGATATTTTATTGGGCCCGTGGTCCAGTGAATAGGGAGGCGGTTCTGTAGGGAGGTTGCTCTGGAATCAAGAAGTGAAATGTTCAATATTTCGGACTTAGAGTGATTGACCTTAAAGTCTGATATCTGGCTAAATAGCTCAATCTTTTTGACCAGTTGTTCTAGTCCTTTATCCAGGTTAGTCACCAGGAATAAAAGGTCATCTGCAAAAGCGGTGCATTTTAGTTCTCCCCTATTATGTTTAACGCCTTCAATTTCCTGAGTCTGTCTGATCAGCTGAATAAGTGTCTCTGCCACTAATATGAATAGGGAGGGTGACAGCGGACACCCTTGTCTTGTCCCATTTGATATTTCAAAACCTGGGGATAGTGTTCCATTGACTTTCAGTCTGGCATGCGACTGTTTGTATAGTGTGAGTATTGCGTGTATGAAGGGGTCAGGAATGGCAAATATCTCCAAAGTCAGTTTCATGAAGTTCCAGTTGACCCTGTCAAACGCCTTCTCGGCATCAATGCTTAACAGGGTGAACGGAAACCTCTTTGTTTTGGCTGCTTGGATTGTGTGGAAGATCCGGTGTGTGTTGTCTTTCCCCTCTCTGCCCTGAATGAATCCTGACTGTTCTGGACCTATCAAGTAAGGGAGTATTTTGTTTAGTCTGGTAGCCAGTATTTTGGCCCAAATTTTCAAATCCAAATTCAAGAGGGAAATTGGCCTATAGCTTCCACAGTTCTGGGGATCCTTGCCCTCTTTATGAATAAGTGTTATGTATGATTCCTTTGTCTGTCTAGGCATCAAACCTCCTTGTAGTAATGCATTGCAAATGTCAGTAAGTCGGATAAAAAGAAAGAAAAAGGGGGAGGTAGAAAGGAAAGAAGAAGAAGAAAAGGGGGGGGGGGGATGGGAAGCGATGTTCAAGCAACTCCAGTGCTCAGTAGGTCTGAATATGAGTTGAAGGACTAAGCCCTTGATTAGCATGTCAAATAGGTGGCGCCAACCCACCTATAATTTGTTATGTTATGTAGCTGCCAGCTTGTTTCACATCACTGCCCATTACCCAGTGACCTCCAAGGGTGCCAGGTTTTCCGAAATTTCTTGTGGTTTCTGTTAATCCAACTTGTCATTTCTTCAAAACTACAGATTTGATTTACTTTAGCTATCCATTCCTTTATTGAGGGAGCATTGGCGTCTCTCCAGTGGAGAGGTATGATAGATTTGGCCGCCGCTATGAGATGGGTCACTAAATTGTGTTTGGATGGCCTGTAAAGGTCGGTTGGAAGTGAGAACAACACCATTTCAAGTGTAATCTTTAGCTCATTAGCCGAGACTTTATTTATTGTCTTGTTGACGCCTTCCCAGAAGGGGATGATTAGAGGGCATGTCCACCATATATGAGATAAAGATCCCTCTCCTTTGCCACATCTCCAGCAAAGCCGATCAGGGGTCAAACCACATTTGTGCAAGAACTCTGGAGTTCTGTACCATCTGGACAGAAGCTTGAAATGATTTTCCAGCAAACGTATACATGGTGATGATCCATGCGAGAAAACCAGGAGTTTTTTGAGTTCCTGGTCTGAGAAAATAATATCAAGCTCCTTCTCCCAGTCTCTGACATATAGAGGTTTATTTCCTCACCCTCAGCTCCCACCAAAGTGTAGATTGCTGAAATTTTCCTCAGTTTACGGAGTGGGGACAAAAGAGTTTTTTCAAACTCTGTCAGTTGTCTCGCTGAGTTGAACTTCTCTCTCAGTCCTCCGCACACAGCACCTATGTATGCTCTTGTGAGAAAAAAGCTAGGGGAGTTTTTTTTTTGTTCTGGTAACCTGCTCATTATAGATGTTTCTGTATCTGGGGTTAACTCCCCAAGTCTAACTTTCGCTAATGATGACCATACCTCCTGGTGGATATCTCCATTATTACCTAGAAGGTCCGGAATGAGGTTTGCAGGCAATAGAGGGGACGGATCGGTGCTAACTTTTTGCCTAGTTCTTTCCATGTCTCTCTTATCCCTTTCAATAAGGGGTCAGTATCTTTATTCTTAGTTTGATTAGTATCAGTTAACCAGAGAAGCCTTTGGAGTGTAGGCCCTACACTATACTGCATGAGTTCTAAAACATCTGGTTGTCTCTGAGGATCTACTAACTCCAGACATCTATTTAGTTGTATAGCTTGATGATATCTCGAGACGTCTGGAAGTCCTAATCCACCGCTTGTTCTATTCCTGACTAAGAGATCATGTGCTAACCTGGGTTTTTTCCCATTCCATAAAAATTTCAGGAAGAGTCTCCTAATCTCCAGGAAGAATGTTTTGGGTAGGTGTATCGGTACCAGTTGCATAATATATAGAATTTTGGGGAAAACATAAGCTTTGATCACATTTTTTCTGCCCATCCAAGACAGATATGACAGGTTGTACTTCAGTAGAAGTTGTGTGATGTCCTTTTTGAGGGAATGTAATTACATTTAAATAGATCATCTAGGTTCCTTGGGATCTTTATTCCTAGATATTTTATTGGGCCCTTGGTCCAGTGAATAGGGAGGCGGTTCTGTAGGGAGGTTGCTCTGGAATCAAGAAGTGAAATGTTCAATATTTCGGACTTAGAGTGATTGACCTTAAAGTCTGATATCTGGCTAAATAGCTCAATCTTTTTGACCAGTTGTTCTAGTCCTTTATCCAGGTTAGTCACCAGGAATAAAAGGTCATCTGCAAAAGCGGTGCATTTTAGTTCTCCCCTATTATGTTTAACGCCTTCAATTTCCTGAGTCTGTCTGATCAGCTGAATAAGTGTCTCTGCCACTAATATGAATAGGGAGGGTGACAGCGGACACCCTTGTCTTGTCCCATTTGATATTTCGAAACCTGGGGATAGTGTTCCATTGACTTTCAGTCTGGCATGCGACTGTTTGTATAGTGTGAGTATTGCGTGTATGAAGGGGTCAGGAATGGCAAATATCTCCAAAGTCAGTTTCATGAAGTTCCAGTTGACCCTGTCAAACGCCTCTCGCATCAATGCTTAACAGGGTGAACGGAAACCTCTTTGTTTTGGCTGCTTGGATTGTGTGGAAGATCCGGTGTGTGTTGTCTTTCCCCTCTCTGCCCTGAATGAATCCTGACTGTTCTGGACCTATCAAGTAAGGGAGTATTTTGTTTAGTCTGGTAGCCAGTATTTTGGCCCAAATTTTCAAATCCAAATTCAAGAGGGAAATTGGCCTATAGCTTCCACAGTTCTGGGGATCCTTGCCCTCTTTATGAATAAGTGTTATGTATGATTCCTTTCTGTCTAGGCATCAAACCTCCTTGTAGTAATGCATTGCAAATGTCAGTAAGTCGGGGAGTTAGGATATCCTGAAAGCTTCTGTAGTATAGTAGAGGTAGACCATCTGGTCCTGGGCTCTTGCCAGGGGGGAGACTGCGTATGATAGAGGACATTTCCTCCAAAGTGACTGGGGTGGTTAATAGATCTATGTCAGCTTGGTGGACTTCAGGAAGCTTTGAGGGAGTTTAGAAATTCTCTAATATTTGTCTGTCTGGTGTCAGATTGGTTTGGAGACATTGATTTGTTTAGGTTGTATAAACCTTCATAGAATTGTTCAAAAGCTCTTGCTATCTCAGGTGTATCTTGAGTAACCCTGTCATCGGGTTGTTTTATCTTGGGGATATATGTTACGTTTTTCGTCTTTTTTTAGCAGAGGACATCAACTTGCCCCCCTTGTCCCCATGTGCGTACACCTTATGTTGAAAGTTTAGCATCTGTTTCCTCACTTTCTGAGCTAAGAGGTTTTTGAGTTGAAGTCTAAGTTCTGTTAATTCCTCCTGTTTCTGTTTACATGCAGATAGTTTGTCTAATTTCTCTAACAACATTATCTGGGTTAGTATGGAGTCTACCTTTTTTTTGATGTTCCTTTTTTACCCTAGTACCAATAGAGATGAAGCACCCTCTCACGTAAGCCTTATGTGCTTCCCACTCAATAGGGGAGGTGCCGTGTGCGGAGGAATTGATTCCAAAATACAACTCTAATTGAGACCTAACCTGATCGAGGTGAAGTCTGTTGTTCAACAGGTATTCGTTGAGTCTCCAATTCCATTCCCTCCTTGGTAGTGAGGCCAGGGTGAGGGTCAAGTGGCATGGTGCGTGGTCAGAAATAGTGATATTCCCAATCTCGGCGTCGCTGGAAACAGGCAAAAGAGAAGTAGATGTCAATGTGGTCAAGTCTCTGATATGAGCCATGTGGTTAGAGAAGAAAGAGTAGTCCCTAGCTGTCGGGTTGCTATTTCTCCAAACGTCTATCAGCTGAAGATCCTGAAATTTTTTTTCTATGCATTCTACTGATATGTTTCTGCGCTATGTGTGACTTAGATGTGGAAGAGTTCAAGGTCTGGGTTTAGTTCCAGGTTAAGGTCTGCCCCCAAGATCACCTGGCCTTCTGCAAAATGCTTGACTGTGTCTAATGCCTTAAGAAGCCATGTACAGTAGCTGTATTATAATAGGTTGTATAAAAGCATAAAGAGTATTATTTTCTTGATGCTATCTCCCCTTTTAAGATCAGGAGCCCCCTTCCGCGTCTGTAAGCTGTTGGGAAAGCGAAAGGGTACGGACTGATGTATGCTATGGAAACACCCTTGGAGGCTGAGGTAGGGTGAGCACTGTGAAACACTGATTGAATGGTCGAGATGGCAGCTTTGGTATCTTTTCTGGTGCAAAATGGGTCTCTTGTAAAAAAGACTATATGGGATCTCATTTTTCTCAAAGCTAGCATCACCTAACCTCTCTTTTGAGGTGAGTTGAGGCCCTAACATTGAAAGTGTCACTTTAATCTCTGCCATATCCTACTAAATGGAGGTACTCTTTACTTATTTACTGGTACAAGAAGTTCGTAGGCTGTTCAATAGCAGAATAAGAGGGGTAGGGGAGGGATGGAGGGATGAATAAAGTTCAGAGAGAAAAGAGAGAGAGAGATATACGGAAGGTGGAGAGACAAAAAGAAAAAAAAAAATACAAATTTTAAGCAATACAACAGTAGCTTAACCTACTAATATTGTCAACTGGAATCAGCCAAGTCAAAGGCGGATGAGGGGGTGGGGGAGGGGAGTGAGGGTGAGTGTAAGAGTGAAACGAGATCGTGTAGTCCCTACACCCAGCTCATAAACCAGATTATGTCTAGCGATCTGGTTGGTGACCCTGCTAATTTGTTCTAGACTTGTCATCTTTTTTTTTTGGATTAAGTGCTGAGGGGAATAGGAAATAGGGGAGGGGGAGGGGGGGGGGGGTACAAGATAAATATTCCCTTGCTAGAGAGTAGTGGGGGGAGTGTAATAACTGCCTGACCACAGTAGTGCTTAATAAGTCTTAGACCTATTGAAAGCCGCTATGGATATACACTGATGTGAATACTGTATCACGGGAGATAATGGTACTCTAATATCTCATTCCCCTCTTTTATTTTTATTTTTTTCCTCCTTTTAATTTATTCTTCCTTTCATAAGTGTTGGATAGGATGGACAGAGGAGGGCTAGTGAGTGGGGGGGGGGGGGGGGGGGGGGAGAGAAGCGATAACAGCCCCATAGCTGGGAGTTGGGCCATTAGTGTGGAAGAAAAAGGCAGTATCTATGCAGGTATGCAGAACCTTAATCAGATCAAAAACATTTCAAGCAAAATCTGGGAGCATACACCTAGGCTCTTTGTTAGTAGCGTACCAGAGACCTAGTGACTTTCCCTTTTTTTTTTTTTCTTTCAAAAATTTTAACGAATTCCAGGTAAGTTACTTTAATAACACAAGTCCCCGGACATCAGACCTTAGATATAACGGATGTACTTTATGGGATAGCGAACAGCCTATATCTATTCCAGCTACCCATTGAAGACTGAAACCCACAGTTCCTGGTCGCATCTTCAAGGTGGTGGGGATCGCACTTCTGTTCATCTTGGATTTCCCCTTGGGCATCTTCTTCCAGTATTCAATCTGCGTGGAGTCGTGGCAGGTCTGAAGGTTGGGCAATCGGTATCCATGATGGAACTTCCAGCGGGTGGATTCCTATGGCATCCCAGGCTCTTTCCAGATCGTCCGGTGTATGTATCGCAATACGTTTGCCATTCTTTATAATCTCAATACCGAAGGGATATAGCCAAACATATTGTATTTTTTGGGCTCAGCACATCCAGCAAGGGTTTCATAGTGCGCCGTTTCGCCCAGTGTGGATGGCGCTATATCTGGTAGAGGGCAATGCTCCGCCCCATCATATGAAATTTTGCCTTTTCTCTCTGGCTGCGGCAGTATACGGGCAGTGTCCTCAAATGACAATAGACCGCAGACGACATCCCTGAATCTTTCATTCGGCCTCGGAGCTGGTCTTAGGGCCCTATATATTCGTTCTATTATCATCGAAGCGGCCAACCTCCTGGCCTAATAAATCGGCGAAAATCTCCATGGCACTTTATGCAGCGCTTTCAGAGGCCCAGGATTCAGGTAGGCCTTGAAACGGATATTCGCCTTCTGCTTCTGTTTTCTTGATCTTCTAGCAGTAGCATCGCTCTGTTGAGCTCTGTGGTGTGGAAGTTAAGATACTCCTCCACTCCTGTGGAGTGTGACACAAGCTCCTGTGCTGCAGTTTCTAGAGACTTTACTCTGTGCCCCATTTAAGTAATCTCCGATTTTATGTCAGAGAGTTCCACCAGTACTGGTTTTATGGCCTTTTCTAGCGCTTGCCCCAGTACCTTAGTGAGAAAAGATTTTGAGACGGGTGAGGGGTCTCTAGATTCCACTGTGTCTCCCTGAGAGCTGTCTGCATTAGAGTCCTCTCCTTCTTCAGCGCATGCTGCTGCCGCCGCCATCTTAGGGCCCGCACCTGGTGAGAGGAGCGCTTTCTTCTTGAGGAAACGCTGCATTGCTTGCTGGCTCTTTTGGGTTCTCGGCGTATCGGGGGTATCAGAACTCCTATCTCTCCCGTATTTGACCATTTTGAAGTGGGTCACCGCTGATTAAATGATTTAAATTGCTTGAGTGCGGAGGAGCGAGGTCTCACCACAGCCATCTGCAGTCCCGGCTAGGCTCCGCCTCCCCTGGTTATGTTTTTTAATACTGTTATGTTTTTATGTCATTTAAACCCATAAGGTTGCAGTGAGGACCCTTTAGTCTTAGGTAAAACTTATCAGGATAAGGACAGGCAGCAGCTAAATGGTAACATGGGTATAAGGCCTACACATAGCTCCACCCACATCATCAGGACAAACATAAGCAGGTAATGGTAATGGTGTAGTATAAGGCCTCCACATTGCTAGGCCAAACACATCAGGACAGACAGCAGCAGGTAAATGGTTTATGGTGTAGTATAAGGCCCTTCACATAGCTTGGCCAAACTCAGTCAGAACCGACAGGAGATGGTTCTTTGTAGGATGAATATGTTCCCACGAATGGGCCCCCGCCAGACAGGGCAACCCAAAAAGAAACACCTCTGACAGCAGCATGTTCTTTGTTGGCAGCATGAATGTGTTCCATGCATACAAATTTCAATATATTCCTTTGACAATTTTGATTTTAAAAGCATTTTTCAGATTGTAAAGCCCACAACAAATAAAATAAAAAATAAAATAAAAAAAATATATATACTGTATATATAAACACATGTCATGGCACAGCCTCAAGAAAATGTGCGTTTGTTAAACCAAAAGCGATGCTGTAGTCCACACAATGGGACCTTTCTCAAGCAGTGATAAAAGTGAATTGGGGCAAATACAAATATAAACTGAGGTGATCATTTAATATAATAATAATAATTTGATTTAATGTGGTTAGATTTGTATTGTGCCTAAAATTAAAAAATGATGTTAAAAAAATGCAATAATATATGATTGTAGTAGTGTTAACACTCTAATTTATGAGACGTGTGATCTAAACTAAATGCGTTAAGCAAACACCTTCAATTGTTTTTTAATGGCTTTTGTCTTAAGATAACGCGATGAGTTAAGAAAATTTGAGTTAAGAGCTTGACTGCTAACCCTGCTACATCTGTACTAGTATCCATACTGTTGAGAGATAAATAACTTCCATTAATGTATGTGAATTGTTATTATCTGCTTAATTTATCAAATTTCCATACAAAAAAAATATATATAAAAAGAAATGTCACTAAAATATCAGGTGTACTGATTAAAAACATAATTAAGGGGGCCAAAAACTAACCAGCATGGATCCAATATAGCGTCCCCTTAGGTTAACTGTGTATGTTGGAGCATTGCTTCCGCATTACATAAAGAAAAATGTGATGCAATAATGTAATCGCATCGAAGGAGGAACACACACAGGGCATGAGTGTCCATAGACAGGGTGTTCAAATGATAACAGATCACGTGTTTGCACCAGAAAGTGAACGCAAGCTGAGCCACAAGCGCATCCAGTCTATGCGGTCACATGATAGCAAACCTTGGAAATGATAAGAATAACTCCCAAAATGTTGACATGGCTGCAAGAATAGTATATATACCACATTTTATATTGTAAAGTGAAAAGCTTTGATTCTATAAAAATCACATGTACACATTATCATTACATAGTTTTCAAGAAGTAACATCAAATAAAAATGTATATATAGATATATATGCAGTACGCAGCCCTGCAGGGTATTGCGATGGTGAGGTCATGGTTAATAGGCAAACGAGGGTTGCTCTTGGTTACTCACAGTTTATGGAAGACCCCGGGCAGGCGTACAGCAGTGATGGAGAGGCTGGCACAGAAGTCCTCTGGGGTACTCAGTGTATATATGGACCAGGCCAGTTGGTAGGTGAGGTGCCCTAGGTGTAGTAGGTTTAATGTGCCTGTGGCAAGATCCCTTAAAGTTTGTGACGCCAGTGCCGGTAACAGTGGCACACCGATTTGTTGCAGTAATAATGGAGGAACACAAGTTGCAGTGAACCAAAACTTCCTTTTACTGAAACAGTTAACTATTTACAGTTCTTTGTTCAGTTCCACAAGTACAAGAAGGTAGCAAGCAGGCTTTACATCCAATTGGCAGGTACAATGTTCTTGCAAGATACTCAGAGGGTAAACACTTACAGATCAGGCTGCACTTTTCCTCAGAAGCCTGTCTGTCTTTATCCCAAGGCCCGTATGCCCTATTGCTAGCTTTATCTTTGGTTAGGGAAACTTCCTCAGGTATATATCTCGTTGCTTTGCACAAAATATATCCTTCTGCCCTTCAGCTCTCTGTTTAGCTGGAATGATGGCTCTGCTCTGTACTCTTGTGGGAACTGGGTTTCTCAGGAGGCAGGCTCTTCTCCTGGTAACCAGCTAGAAGCCTGGGCTGTCTAGCTGCATATCAGAGGCTGTATCCCAGCTACCCTCTGGCTAGGGTGCCACACTTGGCTTCTCAAGATCCACTCCTCTTTTCACTCCCTCTCCCTGGTCTGGACCTGGCTATTTATACTAGGGGTTCCCTAGCTCCCTCTACAGTCTAGGAGGAGGAATTACACCCCTAATAGGCCTGGTACTCAGGATATAACATTAATAAATGACAATTATACATTAAAATGACATATAAAAAATACAATAATCATGTTCCACAGGAGGTGGAGAACAACGTGGCCCAATTGACCCTTGTGTAGTGCCCACATTTACCTAGTGGGACACTACATACCCCGTTGCTTTGACGTTGCCCATCCTCGGCGCAACACAAGGTGCCCACCCAGCTGGACACTGCGACCTGAAAGACAAAAATAAAATGCAAAGCAGGCACACACATCTACTTTTGCAATATAAATATCAGGCAGCTCCTCTGGCAAAGGAACAAGTGCGGTGAAAAGGGGCGTCGTTCTCTTCACTAAGGATTTTATAGGGAACAGGGGCGCTGACCTGGTACAGCGTATCAGGAATAACCAGGATAGTCCATAATAATAAAATACAGTAGTCCCATAAAACAGCATCTCAGAGACCCACAAGCACTGTGGTCATCTCTGGGCACATTTCTTTATATTTTAATATTGCACATAAAAGTCACAGCACAAAAAGTCCATATCCCAGGGACATTTTTCCCTGGCAAGTCCTGGCATATAAAAAGTGCTGTAATATCCCTTACTCAACCTGAAAAGGGGGTTAAAAGGTTAAAGTGCAAAAATAACAGGAACAACTTGGTTTGGCACTATAAAGCAGGCAGGATGTCCTGGTAGAAGGATGGCAGTAGAGCACTTGTTATACTCAGTGGTTTTCAACTACCACTGGGCCGTGGGTAACTGGCAGCAGCTCTTTGGGCCAAAACATAGGACTCCTGTCCTAAAACAGTTAAGTTCACTGTAAGGGTCCATCAGCAAAACAAAACATGGCCTAGCAGGCCTACTCACAGGTATGTGTCAAGTCCACACTGGTCATCAGTTGTACACCCTGGCTCTGCTCGGTATCCTGGCCTACAACGGGGATCCATGTATGGCTGGGCCCACAAAATTGTATTGGCAGGCGATTGTAGCATAAATGGGCCTGTCACTGGTATAGGCCCCATGGGCCTGGAGGTTAACATTGCAGGAGGGGTTAACGCTTCAGGAGACTCCATGGGGTTGGGTGTCGCTGACCTCAGGCGACGGATCCGACTCCTGGAATAGCAGAGTTTCTCTGGTACCGCAGCGGCGGGCACAGCTATGGAGGTCGCCGAGCTGGCAGGGACTGGAACTCTAACTACAGGCTCAGGGACGTTGGAGTTCTCTGGGCGACCACAAACGTCCGGCGGTATTGGTGCTGCTCTGGAAGCAACCAGCTGGTGCAGGCCATGAAGTTGGATCTCTAACCTTGCGATTTGATCCTCCAGTCTCTCAGGCGCTGCTTTGCTGAAGGTCTCCGGCGCTGTTGCAGCAGGCTCCGATGCGGGGTCGGAACTTTTCCCTCTCCGTAGGGTATCAAGGGCTGCATGGAACTTCTCCAGATTCTCCATATCCGCCTGAGTCTTTTCCTGGCGGGGCAACTCAGGTGAGGGGTAAGGACTCATCCACTTTTCCAGTACAGTCAGTTGCCAGAAAACATTGGGGCCGGTGAAGGAACCCCTTTCTTGGTAAGTGTTGTGCGCCGGTTCCACCGGGCGCTCGGGCTCACGTTCCGGGCTGAATAGGCTCTTCGGGCTCCTCCCAATCTTCAGGTCCCTGCTTGGGACGGGCTACAGCCGTGGCATATGGACCTCTCAGGCCCTCAGCGGGGGTAAACTCCACCTCTTCTCCTTCGCGGAGATTGTGCAGATGCTCCAGCAGGTAGCTGCGCTTGACAGACCTCCGGTTTACAAACAGGTCTCGGACGGTGGAATAGTCCTTGATAAAGCCGAACCCCCGGCTCTTGTTAAATGCCACCACTACACCCATCCTCCTTTCCAGGCGGGGTTGAGTATTGGCGTGGCACTCATAGACTGTCTTGGCAAGTTCTTTGAAGTAGATTTTCTTGTGTGTAGTCTTTTGTATGGCCGCATCTCGTATCGCGGCCATAACTGGATCGGGCAAAGTCTTTCCATGAGCCGAAGTACGGCTCGGACTGCGACCCCTGTGGCAGGCTGGGTGACCTCTCCAGTCCCGGAGTATAGGCCGGTGGTGCTTCTTCCTTCTCCAACATTGTAGGTTCCATAGTCCGGACGACAGGTGAAGCAATTAAATCAGAGCAATCCTCACTCTTCCGCATGCTCGATCCTTCTCTGGAGAGCAACAGGGCAGCATCCAGTACAGCACACAAGACCTCCCACTGCTCTGGGAGGCCGCCCCCCAGGTACTCCAACATGGGGGAGGCGGAGTCCATACTGGCAGACATGCAAATAAGCTGATAAGGCGGTGGCGCGGACATCCAGTCTTTCCTGCTTTTTCAGCAGACGGCGCCAAATTCTTCCCGCCAATACAATACAGGGATGGCGCAGCAATTATTTCAGTCAGCTTAGGCAGCCATCTTTAAGTATAACGCTGTCCATTGACTGACAGCAAGCGGTGACTTAAGAAGCGGCAAACAGTCCACAACAATATAGTATTCACACCGCGATTTTCACAGTTCTTGGCCCAGCAATTTTTAAAATAAACATATAGGGCTTTATCACTTTATGGGCAATAACGGGACACAGTTTAAATTTCACAATGGCGTAGGAATAATCCGTAAATCCTGTTCGTGACGCCAAAATATGCAGTACGCAGCCTGCAGGGTATTGCGATGGTGAGGTCACGGTTAATAGGCAAAACGAGGGTTGCTCTTGGTTACTCACAGTTTATAGAAGAGCCTGGGCAGGCTTACAGCAGTGATGGAGAGGCTGGCACAGAAGTCCTCTGGGGCACTCTCTGTATATAGGGACCAGGCCAGTTGGTAAGTGAGGTGCCCTAGGTGTTGTAGGTTTAATGTTCCTGTGGCAAGATCTGTTAAAGTTTGTGACGCCAGTGCCGGTAATGGTGGCACACCGATTTGTTGCAGTAATAATGGAGGAACACAAGTTGCAGTGAACCAAAACTTCCTTTTACTGAAACAGTTAACTATTTACAGTTCTTTGTTCAGTTCCACAAGTACAAGAAGGTAGCAAGCAGGCTTTACATCCAATTGGCAGGTACAATGTTCTTGCAAGATACTCAGAGGGTTAAACACTTACAGATAAGGCTGCACTTTTCCTCAGAATCCTGTCTGTCTATCCCAAGGCCCGTATGCCCTATTGCTGGCTTTATCCTTGGTTAGGGAAACTTCCTCAGGTATATATCTCCTTGCTTTGCACAAAATATATCCTTCTGCCCTTCAGCTCTCTGTTTAGCTGGAATGATGGCTCTGCTCTGTACTCTTGTGGGAACTGGGTTTCTCAGGAGGCAGGCTTTTCTCCTGGTAACCAGCTAGAAGCCTGGGCTGTCTAGCTGCATATCAGAGGCTGTATCCCAGCTACCCTCTGGCTAGGGTGCCACACTTGGCTTCTCAAGATCCACTCCTCTTTTCACTCTCTCTTCCTGGTCTGGACCTGGCTATTTATACTAGGGGTTCCCTAGCGCCCTCTACAGTCTAGGAGGAGGAATTACACCCCTAATAGGCCTGGTACTCAGGAGATAACATTAATAAATGTCAATTATACATTAAAATGACATATAAAATACAATAATCATGTTCCACAGGAGGTGGAGAACAACGTGGCCCAATCGACCCTTGTGTAGTGCCCACATTTACCTAGTGGGACACTACATATACATGTGGTAATAACGCTCCATTCCCAAAACAGGATTACCACAAGGATGAGTACAACGCCAGTAACACCCAACCATGTGGAGAGGTCAACATGGAAGTCAGGCATCCTGTTTAGGACGACAGACAGCACCATGTTCGCACCTATATCCTGATTAAAACAAACAAGAAAATAATAAAATAATAAAATTTAATTAGGGTCCTCAATCAGTCCTGTACAATGTTAACTGCGCAAGACCTTTTGACAAGTGAAGCCCACATGTGGTCCCCACCAAATTTTAGTAAGAACCACAACTAGGGCCGCCTAAAACCCAAGTAAAGCAAAATTATAACATATAAAATAAATAAAAAAAAACTTTTTGGGGTGAATGAAGCATAACACCGCATGATATTTTTTTCAAACGAATCTTAATATATAAATATATATATATATATACAGTACAGACCAAAAGTTTGGACACACCTTCTCATTCAAAGAGTTTTCTTTATTTTCATGACTATGAAGGCATCAAAACTATGAATTAACACATGTGGAATTATATACATAACAAACAAGTGTGAAACAACTGAAAATATGTCATATTCTAGGTTCTTCAAAGTAGCCACCTTTTGCTTTGATTACTGCTTTGCACACTCTTGGCATTCTCTTGATGAGCTTCAAGAGGTAGTCCCCTGAAATGGTCTTCCAACAGTCTTGAAAGAGTTCCCAGAGATGCTTAGCACTTGTTGGCCCTTTTGCCTTCACTCTGCGGTCCAGCTCACCCCAAACCATCTCGATTGGGTTCAGGTTCGGTGACTGTGGAGGCCAGGTCATCTGGCGCAGCACCCCATCACTCTCCTTCATGGTCAAATAGCCCTTACTTTCAAAGTTTTCCCAATTTTTTGGCTGACTAACTGACCTTCATTTCTTAAAGTAATGATGGCCACTCGTTTTTATTTACTTAGCTGCTTTTTTCTTGCCATAATACAAATTCTAACAGTCTATTCAGTAGGACTATCAGCTGTGTATCCACCTGACTTCTCCTCAACGCAACTGATGGTCCCAACCCCATTTATAAGGCAAGAAATTCCACTTATTAAACCTGACAGGGCACACCTATGAAGTGAAAACCATTTCAGGGGACTACCTCTTGAAGCTCATCAAGAGAATGCCAAGAGTGTGCAAAGCAGTAATCAAAGCAAAAGGTGGCTACTTTGAAGAACCTAGACTATGGCATATTTTCAGTTGTTTCACACCTGTTTGTTATGTATATAATTCCACATGTGTTAATTCATAGTTTTGATGCCTTCAGTGTGAATCTACAATTTTCATAGTCATGAAAATAAAGAAAACTCTTTGAATGAGAAGGTGTGTCCAAACTTTTGGTCTGTACTGTATAAATATATATATATATATATATATATATACATATACATATTGACAATTTATGGTGAACAGAGCACATGCGCAAAAAATTAAGCATGCACAACAGTTTTAGAGAATTCTTATAGTCAGTAGTTGATAAAGTCCAAGGACGAATAAGTGGTCTATGCTGGTAGTCCTCAGCAGGCTCAGGACAAACAGCAGCAGCAGATAATTGTTAAGGGTATAGTATAAGGCCTACACCTAGTTAGACCAAATCAGCAGGAGCAGGTCACACTGCAGCAGGTCAATGGTAACGCTGTAGTGTAAAACATACACAGAGCTTTGCCTAACTCAGCAGGAACAGAACAGACAGCAGCAGGGAAATGGTAACGCTGTAGTATAGGGTATACACTTAGCTGAGCCTAACTCAGCAATATCAGGACAGACAGCGGCAGCTGGAAAATGCTAACGCTGTAGTGTCAGGAGTAAAACATAGCTGGGCCTAACTCAGCAAGAACAGAACAGACAGCATCAGGGAAATGGTAATGCTGTAGGACAAGCCCAACACATAACTCATCAAAATCAGGACAGACAGCAGCAGCAGATAATGGTAACGGTGGAGTATAAGGCCAACACATAACTCAACATGATCAGGACAGACAGCAGCAGCAGGTACATGGTAATGGATGAGTCTAAGGCCTACACATAGCTTGGCCTAACTCAGCAAAAACAGACAGCAGCAGGTTCTTTGTTTGCAGCAGGAACAGAACAGACAGCAGCAGTGAAATGGCAATGCTATAGGACAAGGCCAACACATAACTCATCAAGATCAGGACAGACAGCAGATAAAGGTTACAGTGGAGTATAAGGCAAACACATAGCTCAACATGCTCAGGACAGACAGCAGCAGCAGGTACATGGTATTGGTCGAGTCTAAGGCCTACACATAGCTCGGCCTAACTCAGCAGAAACAGAGAGCAGCAGGTTCTTTGTTTGCAGCAGGAATGTGTTCCCAGGAATGAGCCCCCACCAAACCTAGGCAACAACAAAAATAAACTTAGACACCTCTGAAAGCAGCAGCAGATTCTTTGCTTGCAGCAGGAATGTGCTCCCATGCATACAAAATGCAATATTTTCATTTGACAAAATAGTTTATCGATTGTATTTTATGTTTCTACAGCCCACAATAAATTAGTAAGACATTAGCTACACACGCTGCCTGCACCGGTCTGCTCTTAGTTTCCATATCAGGCACATCGAGTCTAGAGAAGAACACTGCGATAACGCAGCCGGCCACGCCGTGTGCTGATTCCTCCAAGCCAGAGGGCAGTAGGACTGGCGTGGTTTAGCAGCAGCTCTCTCATCCTCCTTTTGTCTGTGGATCGCACGACCCATACATGATCAGCGCCACACACACGCTGAGCTTCAGCCATTGGCAGCACCCAGCCATCCTCTGCCGGTCGGAGCACAGAAGGCATTAAGTTCATATTCCTTTAAGTTCATGATAAACGTAATCCGGTCCTATACAATGCAGATGTCTGGAGGGGGAGAATAATGCAGTGCTTCCAAGGAGAGATGGGGTAGATAGATATAATAGATATATACATGTTGTCCATTATGCTATAATCTATCTATCTACCCCATCTCTTCCTGGAAGCCCTGAAAATTTCTCCACCTACAGACATCTGCATTGTAGAGGACCGGATTACTGTACGTTTTTCTGGAACCTACAGGATCTGATTTTCTATGTCAAGTCCACAAAGATGAAGCACAGCTGCATTTGTTTTGTGGGGTAAGTTTACCGGCAGTTCTATGTAACTCCAGAACACATGTTGCCTTCAAAACAGACTACAAACTGTGCTCTGCTGGATGACAATGTAGGTGCTCCCCGGGACCTGTCAGCCCCTTCCTGTGAAGTCTGCCCCGGGCTGTGTGACACTACCCCCCCCATGTGTAGCCAAACCTTGCAGCTAAAGGCTTATTATGCAGCATGACCTGCTATCGATGATCCTGGCTGCGCACTGACGGCAGCAATCGGGGACCGTGACAGAGTCATCACCGAGGGTAGGGGAACTGATCCTGGCGACATATCCGGGAACACGTCCACTCCTGGGCCGAGGCAAGCTGGTTCCTCACTGGCTTCTGTGCTCTGACGGGCAGAGGACGGCTGGGTGCTGCCGATGGATGGAACCCGGCGTGTGTGTGGCGGTGATCATGTATGGGTCGCGCGACCGTCGGTAACCATGACTCTTCACAAACAAAAGGAGGATGAGAGAGCCGCTGCTAAACCACGCCAGTCCTGCTGCCCTCTGGCTTGGAGGAATCAGCACATGGCACGGCAGACTGCATTACCGCAGTGTTCATCTCCAAACTCGATGTGCACAATATGGAAACTGAGAGCATACCGATGCAGGCAGTGTGTGGAGCGCTGTGTGCCAATTGGTTTCTGAGAGATCTATTTTCCAATATAGTTTGGCAGTGTCTAGAGATCACACAGAGGAATAAGGGTTACACTATACTAGGGCTTAAACGATTAATTAATTGAATTGAGTTATTCAACACAAAAAGTGGTTACATTCCCTTGACATTTAAGATATAATGTTGCTACTAATGTTTATGCACTACTGTTCTAGCGCCCGTTATTTAAAAGGGCTTAATGTTTATTATATATACACTGCGTGCAGAATTATTAGGCAAATGAGTATTTTGACCACATCATCCTCTTTATGCATGTTGTCTTACTCCAAGCTGTATAGGCTCGAAAGCCTACTACCAATTAAGCATATTAGGTGATGTGCATCTCTGTAATGAGAAGGGGTGTGGTCTAATGACATCAACACCCTATATTAGGTGTGCATAATTATTAGGCAACTTCCTTTCCTTTGGCAAAATGGGTCAAAAGAAGGACTTGACAGGCTCAGAAAAGTCAAAAATAGTGAGATATCTTGCAGAGGGATGCAGCACTCTTAAAATTGCAAAGCTTCTGAAGCGTGATCATTGAACAATCAAGCGTTTCATTCAAAATAGTCAACAGGGTCGCAAGAAGCGTGTGGAAAAACCAAGGCGCAAAATAACTGCCCATGAACTGAGAAAAGTCAAGCGTGCAGCTGCCAAGATGCCACTTGCCACCAGTTTGGCCATATTTCAGAGCTGCAACATCACTGGATAGCCCAAAAGCACAAGGTGTGCAATACTCAGAGACATGGCCAAGGTAAGAAAGGCTGAAAGATGACCACCACTGAACAAGACACACAATCTGAAACGTCAAGACTGGGCCAAGAAATATCTCAAGACTGATTTTTCTAATGTTTTATGGACTGATGAAATGAGAGTGAGTCTTGATGGGCCAGATGGATGGGCCCGTGGCTGGATTGGTAAAGGGCAGAGAGCTCCAGTCCGACTCAGACGCCAGCAAGGTGGAGGTGGAGTACTGGTTTGGGCTGGTATCGTCAAAGATGAGCTTGTGGGGCCTTTTCGGGTTGAGGATGGAGTCAAGCTCAACTCCCAGTCCTACTGCCAGTTTCTGGAAGACACCTTCTTCAAGCAGTGGTACAGGAAGAAGTCTGCATCCTTCAAGAAAAACATGATTTTCATGCAGGACAATGCTCCACCACACGCGTCAAAGTACTCCACAGCGTGGCTGGCAAGAAAGGGTATAAAAGAAGAAAATCTAATGACATGGCCTCCTTGTTCACCTGATCTGAACCCCATTGAGAACCTGTGGTCCATCATCAAATGTGAGATTTACAAGGAGGGAAAACAGTACACCTCTCTGAACAGTGTCTGGGAGGCTGTGGTTGCTGCTTCACGCAATGTTGATGGTGAACAGATCAAAACACTGACAGAATCCATGGATGGCAGGCTTTTGAGTGTCCTTGCAAAGAAAGGTGGCTATATTGGTCACTGATTTGTTTTTGTTTTGTTTTTGAATGTCAGAAATGTATATTTGTGAATGTTGAGATGTTATATTGGTTTCACTGGTAAAAATAAATAATTGAAATGGGTATATATTTGTTTTTTGTTAAGTTGCCTAATAATTATGCACAGTAATAGTCACCTGCACACACAGATATCCCCCTAAAATAGCTAAAACTAAAAACAAACTAAAAACTACTTCCAAAAATATTCAGCTTTGATATTAATGAGTTTTTTGGGTTCATTGAGAACATGGTTGTTGTTCAATAATAAAATGAATCCTCAAAAATACAACTTGCCTAATAATTCTGCACTCCCTGTATAAATATTTCAACAATTAGTTAAATTAATGAATAAATAAATAAGAGGTTTAATAAATGAATGAAAAAAAAGATAAACTGAAAGATTGAAAAATAAAAATAAATGGTCGCCAATTTAAAAAAAATAAAAAATTCAACAGTAGAGAAATATATAAATAAAGTCATCAATAAATAAATACATAAATAAATTCATCAATACAGAAATATATAAATAAAGTTATCAATGAATAAATATATTTTAAAAAAATGAATCCATAAATAAATAATTACATAAATAAAATCATCAATAAATACATAAATAAAATCATCAATACATAAATATATAAAAAAGTTATCAATAAATATATAAAAAATTGAATCCATAAATAAATAATTAAAATCATCAAGAAATATATACAGAAGTTAAAAACAACGAAGTTTGGAAGGGAGAGCAAAGGAGAGGGATTGACAAAGGACCCTTCAGCACCCGGAACAGACGGCGGGGGCCAAGAAGTCGCTATCGATCCAGGACTCGTTCATTTTGATTCATTTCTGGCAACCCAGTACTCAATGGGGTCATCGGTGCTCATGCTGTCAGAAGAACGGGCCAGCCGCTGGTGGTGACTGCTGATGCTACTACTGGATCGTGCAGGCTGGTAGAACAGCCTCATCTCACCCATAAGATCACCTGCTCGGCTGGAGGTGTTTGGGCCAGCCACCTACTGGGTGAGATGGGCGGGGATAACTGGAGAGTGAGGCTGAGGGTTTGCCTGCTCCAGCCGGAGGAGCAGACAGGCCCGCAGGTTTTGCATATGAGCCTCCCTCCGGCTGGCTGGGATGAACTGCTCCAGCTTCTCTTGCAGGGAGGGTCTAAAAGGGTGGCCAACCAAAACTCATCCCTCTCCTTAATTTTCCTGATCCGGGGGTCCCTTCTGAGGCATCACAGCATGTGGGCAGCCATGGAGAAGAGTACAGCCCGCTGTGACTCTTTTCGGCTGCCCGGGACCATGATATCTTGGTCCTCCTCCTGCTGCTGCTGCTCTCTGTGAAAGCTGCCCCAGACTAACGGTGTCCCCCGCATCGGCTCTCCCTCCTGACCAGGCCCAGACTCCTGGACGTCGGCAAACTCCTCAACAAATTCTTCCACCTCCTCTTCCTCCTCTTTCTGGGCCTGGTCTTGGTGGAGCATTGTTGCCTCTTCTTGCTCCACCAAAGGACTCTCCCCAGCCTCGAACAGGTGATCTAGTGTCCTGTCCACCAGGAACAATATGGGGAGCACGTCATTGAGGCCGACATGCTCACCGCTGACAATCTTGGTTGCCTGCTCGAATGGGGCCAAAACGTGGCAGACCCGGTGTATCTGCCCCCACTCCGCATTGGTGATGTAGGGGAAGTGCCTTGGTCCAGCAGATATTCTTTCACCGCCCTTCGCTGCTCCCACAACCTCTCCAGCATGTGGAGGGTGGAGTTCCACCGCGTCACGCTGTCCACAATCAGGCTGTGAGGTGGAAGACTGCTGTCCTGCTGCAGTTTGGAAAGGGACGCGGTGGCGGTTGGGGAGAGTCGGAAGTGGCTGGCAATCCTATGTACCCTTGGCACGATGTAGCTCAATCTTGGGTATGTGCGTAGGAACTTCTGTACCACAAGGTTGAGGACATGTGCCATGCAGGGCACGTGTCTGAGACTGCCAGCATGGAGGGCGGCGAGGAGGTTGCTGCCATTGTCACAGACAACCATACCTGCCTGGAGCCTCCGGGGTGTCAGCCACTTGTGGACCTGAGCCTGGAGGGCAGCCAGAACATCAGGTCCAGTGTGTCTCCGTCCCCTAAGCTCACAAGCTGGAGCATGGCCTGGCAGCGGACATGCCCCACACTTGCATAGTTACAGGGATGCTTGCTGGGGGGCTCAGCAGTGGTGGAGACCGGGACCTTAGGGAGAGCAGCAGTTCTCCCCTGTACACCCTGGGGTGGCACCACAAACTGAGATGCCGCCACATCAGATGATGCCTCCCTGGCGCCTCGGAGGGACACTCAATGGGCAGTAAAGCTTATGGATCATCCCTGCCCATGTCTGCTGGTCCAGGCATCCATTGTCAGATGTACCCTGTCGCTGACAGCATGATCCAGCGACAGGGATATATTCTACACAATGTGCTGGTGTAGGGCAGGGACGCCAGTTCTGGCAAAGAAGTGGCGGCTGGGGACACACCTTCTGGGTTGGGCCTGCTCCAACATCTGCCGGAATGGATTGCAGTCCACATTATTGAAGGACAGCAGATGTTGGGCGATAACCCTTGCCAGGAGCCCATTGAGTGAATGCAGGCATAGGTCCCCGGGGGAGTAGGGCGCGGTGCGTTCAAATGCATCGGCTACTGACGGCTGGAGCCGGACAGCAGTGGAGGCGATAAAGGAGGTTGCAGAGGAGGCAGAGGTCTGGTTACCGGTACCAGTACCTCTAGGAGAGGGAATGGGGAAGTGGGAATGCATTGTTGGAAGGGGTTGGGGTGGCTGCAGGACAGTGGCAGGAGCTGCTGTCCCCTGCGCACTGCTGCTGACGCTGCTACGACCACCCTGCATCTGTTCCCACTCCTGCCAATGGTTGACTCTCAGGTGTTGAGTAAGGGCAGTGGTACCCAGATGAGCAACAGACCTCCCTCTCCTCACCCTGGCATGGCATAGCTGACAGATGGCAATTGTCACATCGTCTGCTGCCAGGGTGAAGTAAGCCCAAACAGGCAACCTGCTGCCGCCTCCTACTGCCATTACCAGTGAAGCCCCTGCCACTGGGCTCCCTGGTGGCCTGGCGCACCGTTTGCCTCGGGTGCCTACCTTCCTCATCAGTGCTGCTGTCATCTGACAAGGGAGGTGGCACCCATTCAGAATTGCCGTCCTCTTCATCACGTGTAATGTCAGACCCAAGGTCGACCAGTGGTGGATTGAGGGGAACAGCAGACGTGGAGACCCTGACCTGGCTCCGCTGTCCCCTCACTGTCACCTGGGTCTGACTAGGTGCGGGTGTTCTGTGGCTGAAACCACCTGCACCAGTTGGAAGGGATATCACTGGGATACTGATGAACGGTACCCCCCTCCTCCTCCTCCTCCTCCATCCCTTCCGAAAGGTCCTGACCATCCGGACCAAGATCGAGCTCACTCTCCTGCATTACCACCCCCAAGATGTCCCACTCACTGTCGCTGTCAAACAGCATCAGGGTCGATTCTTTGGAGGCTGGTCCTGCAGGAGGTGGAGAGCTGCTGCTGCTCAGAGCCGGGGCAGAGGACTCTGTGCCACTGGCTTGGGTCACAAATGACCCTGAGATTAAATGGGGTGGATTCCATGCCCAAAAAAATCACAGATCAGGCGGACGCCCCTGCCACCTGCGCCCGCCCCTCCGTGGAACCAATTTCCCTACCATGAACATGGCTGCCGGCACGACCACGTCCACTCATTATTTCACAAAATGAGTTAAAACCACAATGTTTTTAAACAACAGAAAAAAAATATATAGAAAGAAAATAATGAGGGAGTTTGGGCAAACTTTATTGGATTGGGGACAATGGGGCAAAAAAAAAAAAAAAAACACGAAACCCTAAAACAATAACACTAATACACAGGCAAATACTTTTTTTTTTTTTTACAGACAAAAGACGCAGACCATAATTCCTCCCTAGCAAACGAAACCCTAAAACAGTTGCACTAAAACACAGGCAAATACTTTTTTTGGGGGGTATTTTTTTAGTTTTTTTTTCACATACAAAAGATGCAGCCCTCCCTAACAAACGAAACCCTAAAACTCTTAGGCCCCTTTCACACGGGCGAGTATTCCGCGCGGATGCGATGCGGGAGTTGAACGCATTGCACCCGCACTGAATACCGACCCATTCATTTCTATGGGGCCGTTCACATGAGCGGTGATTTTCACGCATCACTTGTGCGTTGCGTGAAAATCGCAGCATGCTCTATATTCTGCGTTTTTTCGCGCAACGCAGGCCCCATAGAAGTGAATGTGGTTGCGTGAAAATCGCAAGCATCCGCAAGCAAGTGCGGATGCGGTGCGATTTTCACGCACGGTTGCTAGGAGACGATCGGGATGGAGACCCAATCATTATTATTTTCCCTTATAACATGGTTATAAGGAAAAATAATAGCATTCTGAATACAGTAAAATAGCGCTGGAGGGGTTAAAAAAAAAAAATGTAACTCACCTTAATCCACTTGCTCGCGTAGCCCGGCATCTCCTTGTGTCTCCTTTGTTGAAGGACCTATGGTGAGCATTAAATACAGTTACAGGACCTTTGATGACGTCACTCCGGTCATCACATGGTACGTCACATGATCTTTTACCATGGTGATTCACCATGGTAAAAGATCATGTGACGTACCATGTGATGACCGGAGTGACGTCATCACAGGTCCTTGAACTATAGTTAATGCTCACCACAGGTCCTATTCAGTAAAAGAGACAGACGGAGATGCCGGGCTACGCGATCAAGTGGATTAAGGTGAGTTAAATGATTTTTTATTTTTTTTAACCCCTCCAGCGCTGTTTTACTATGCCTTCTGTATTCAGAATGCTATTATTTTCCCTTATAACCATGTTATAAGGGAAAATAATACTATCTACAGAACACCGATCCCAAGCCCGAACTTCTGTGAAGAAGTTCGGGTTTGGGTACCAAACACGCGCGATTTTTCTCACGCGAGTGCAAAACGCATTACAATGTTTTGCACTCGCGCGGAAAAATCGCGGGTGTTCCCGCAACGCACCCGCACATTTTCCCGCAACGCCCGTGTGAAAGAGCCCTTACACTAAAACATAGGCAAAGACTTTTTTTTTTCACAGACAAAAGTCGCAGACAATCCTAGCACACAAAAATCTAAAACATAGCAAAAGACTTTTTTTTTCGCAGACTAAACAGACAGCAAAAGGCTTCACTATACTATACCTCTATCTTAAACAAAACAATAGCTGATCTTAGGGAGACCAGCTACAGAAAACACTGTGGAGCCTCATTTAAGGCTGGTTTCACACGGGCGTTGCGGATTGGGGCCGGATGCGTTCAGTGAAACTCGCACTATTTTGCAAGCAAGCTCAGTCAGTTTTGTCTGCGGTTGCATTTAGTTGTTCAGTTTTTTCCGCGCGGGTGCGTTTTGATGCGTTTTTCACGCGCGTGATAAAAAACTGAATGTTTACAAACAACATCTCTTAGCAACCATCAGTGAAAAACGAATCGCACCCGCACTTGCTTGCGGATGCAATGCGTTTTTCACGCAGCCCCATTCACTTCTATGGGGCCAGGGCTGCGTGAAAAACGCAGAATATAGAACATGCTGCGATTTTCACGCAACTCAGAACTGATGCGTGAAAAACAACGCTCATGTACACAGACCCAGGGTCAGGATTCAGTGCGGGTGCTATGCGTATCACTTCACGCATTGCACCCGCGCGGAAAACTCGCTCGTGTGAAAGGAACCTAAGGCCTCTTTCACACGGGCGTTGCGGGAAAATGTGCGGGTGCGTTGTGGGAACACCCGCGATTTTTCCGCGCGAGTGCAAAACATTGTAATGAGTTTTGCACTTGCGTGAGAAAAATCGTGCGTGTTTGGTACCCAAACCCGAACTTTGACACAGAAGTTCAGGGTTGGGATCGGTGTTCTGTAAATAGTATTATTTTCCCTTATAACATGGTTATAAGGGAAAATAATAGCATCCTGAATACAGAATGCATAGTAAAACATCGCTGGAGGGGTTAAAAAAAAAATAAAAAAATTTAACTCACCTTAGTCCACTTGTTCGCGGCCCGGCATCTCCTTCTGGCTTCATCTGATCTCTGTGCAGCAACAGGACCTGTGGTGACGTCATTCCGGTCATCACATGGTACGTCACATGATCTTTTACCATGGTGATTCACCATGGTAAAAGATCATGTGACGTACCATGTGATGACCGGAGTGACATCATCAAAGGTCCTTGATCCTATAATTAATGCTCACCACAGGTCCTATTCAGTAAAGGGGACAGAAGGAGATGCCGACATCGCGATCAAGTGGATTAAGGTGAGTTTAATGATTTATTTATTTTTTAACCCCTCCAGCGCTGTTTTACTTTGCATTCTGTATTCAGAATGCTATTATTTTCCCTTATAACCATGTTATAAGGGAAAATAATAATGATCGGGTCTCCATCCCGATCGTCTCCTAGTAACCATGCGTGAAAATCGCACCGCATCCGCACTTGCTTGCGGATGCTTGCGATTTTCACGCAACCCCATTCACTTCTATGGGGCCTGCGTTGCGTGAAAAACGCAGAATATAGAGCATGCTGCGATTTTCACGCAACGCACAAGTGATGCGTGAAAATCACCGCTCATGTGCACAGCCCCATAGAAATGAATGGGTCGGTATTCAGTGCGGGTGCAAGGCGTTCACCTCACGCATCGCATCCGCGCGGAATACTCGCCCGTGTGAAAGGGGCCTTAGAGTCTCGACACAGCAATCCAAAGTGCAAAGCTCCCTGGGAAACAGTGATATGCAAAATAACCGTGGAGCCCGAGTTATGGGTCTTCAACACAGTGAAAGCCAAATATCCCTCAAAGGAAAGAAAACCGAGCAAAGGGGTGTCCCCATTACAGAGATCACCAAATCCACCATATTAAGTGGCCCCTATGTCAAGATCCCGCTCTTATACAAGCTTTAAGGATGTGACGGGGAAGACCTAAGCCAGTTATCCATCCACAGACAGCTGTTTCGGGGTGTTGCCCCTCATCAGTGTGGAGTAGGATTCTGGCTAATACCTCTATCTTACCTACACACTATTAACTAACTAACTAACCTACACTATCTCACATTAACTATCTGAATTATATACACTCACATAAAGAATTATTAGGAACACCTGTTCTATTTCTTATTAATGCAATTATCTAGTCAACCAATCACATGGCAGTTGCTCCAATGCATTTAGGGGTGTGGTCCTGGTCAAGACAATCTCCTGAACTCCAAACTGAATGTCAGAATGGGAAAGAAAGGTGATTTAAACAATTTTGAGCGTGACATGGTTGTTGGTGCCAGACGGGCCGGTCTGAGTATTTCACAATCTGCTCAGTTACTGGGATTTTCACGCACAACCATTTCTAGGGTTTACAAAGAATGGTGTGAAAAGGTAAAAACATCCAGTATGCGGCAGTCCTGTGGGCAAAAATGCCTTGTGGATGCTAGAGGTCAGAGGAGAATGGGCCGACTGATTCAAGCTGATAGAAGAGCAACATTGACTGAAATAACCACTCGTTACAACCGAGGTATGCAGCAAAGCATTTGTGAAGCCACAACACGCACAACCTTGAGGCGGATGGGCTACAACAGCAGAAGACCCCACCGGGTACCACTCATCTCCACTACAAATAGGAGAAAGAGGCTACAATTTGCACGAGCTTACCAAAATTGGACTGTTGAAGACTGGAAAAATGTTGCCTGGTCTGATGAGTCTCGATTTCTGTTGAGACATTTAAATGGTAGAGTCCGAATTTGGCGTAAACAGAATGAGAACATGTATCCATCATGTCTTGTTACCACTGTGCAGGCTGGTGGTGGTGGTGTAATGGTGTGGGGGATGTTTTCTGGGCACACTTTAGGCCCCTTAGTGCCAATTGGGCATCGTTTAAATGCCACGGGCTACCTGAGCATTGCTTCTGACCATGTCCATCCCTTCATGACCACCATGTACACATCCTCTGATGGCTACTTCCAGCAGGATAATGCACCATGTCACAAAGCTCGAATCATTTCAAATTGGTTTCTTGAGCATGACAATGAGTTCACTGTACTAAAATGGCCCCCACAGTCACCAGATCTCAACCCAATAGAGCATCTTTGGGATGTGGTGGAACGGGAGCTTCGTGCCCTGGATGTGCATCCCTCAAATCTCCATCAACTGCAAGATGCTATCCTATCAATATAGGCCAACATTTCTAAAGAATGCTATCAGCACCTTGTTGAATCAATGCCACGTAGAATTAAGGCAGTTCTGAAGGCAAAAGGGGGTCCAACACAGTATTAGTATGGTGTTCCTAATAATTCTTTAGGTGAGTGTATATGACTGAGCTACCTAACTAATGTACCTAACACCCTACACTGGAACCTATCAGCTACACTAACTAACCTACACTATCTACCACTAAATATCTGGATTATATATATTATTGAGCTACCTAACTAATGTACCTAAAACCTAATCATCTAATCTATTCCCTAAATAACCTACACTATGTACCACTAAATATCTGGATTATATATGAGGTATCAGAAGTATTATAAAACAGCAATTCAGCACAGCACAATTATCACACTCCTCACTCTCTCACAACTGCATGAAACAGCACAAAATGGCTGCTAGAAATTTTTTTATATAGTAAGGGGTAGGCAACTTTTCTATTGGTTGCTAGGGATGTTGCTAAGCTATGACAGAGATAGTGCAGCCTTCTCATATAGCGCTATATTCGAAATACACTGCTCAAAAAAAAAAAGGGAACACAAAAATAACACATCCTAGATCTGAATTAATTAAATATTCTTCTGAAATTCTTTGTTCTTTACATAGTTGAATGTGCTGACAACAAAATCACACAAAAATAAAAAATGGAAATCAAATTTTTCAACACATGGAGGTCTGGATTTGGAGTCACACTCAAAATTAAAGTGGAAAAACACACTACAGGCTGATCCAACTTTGATGTAATGTCCTTAAAACAAGTCAAAATGAGGCTCAGTAGTGTGTGTGGCCTCCACGTGCCTGTATGACCTCCCTACAACGCCTGTGCATGCTCCTGATGAGGTGGCGGACGGTCTCCTGAGGGATCTCCTCCCAGACCTGGACTAAAGCATCTGCCAACTCCTGGACAGTCTGTGGTGCAACGTGAATGTTGGTGGATAGAGCGAGACATGATGTCCCAGATGTGCTCAATTGGATTCAAGTCTGGGGAACGGGCGGGCCAGTCCATAGCATCAATGCCTTCGTCTTGCAGGAACTGCTGACACACTCCAGCCACATGAGGTCTAGCATTGTCTTGCATTAGGAGGAACCCAGGGCCAACCGCACCAACATATGGTCTCACAAGGGGTCTGAGGATCTCATCTCGGTACCTAATGGCAGTCAGGCTACCTCTGGCGAGCACATGGAGGGCTGTGCGGCCCTCCAAAGAAATGCCACCCCACACCATTACTGACCCAATGCCAAACTGGTCATGCTGGAGGATGTTGCAGGTAGCAGAACGTTCTCCACGGCGTCTCAAGACTCTGTCACGTCTGTCACATGTGCTCAGTGTGAACCTGCTTTCATCTGTGAAGAGCACAGGGCGCCAGTGGCGAATTTGCCAACCTTGGTGTTCTCTGGCAAATGCCAAACGTCCTGCACGGTGTTGGGCTGTAAGCACAACCCCCACCTGTGGACGTCGGGCCCTCATATCACCCTCATGGAGTCTGTTTCTGACCGTTTGAGCAGACACATGCACAATTGTGGCCTGCTGGAGGTCATTTTGCAGGGCTCTGGCAGTGCTCCTCCTGTTCCTCCTTGCACAAAGGCGGAGGTAGCGGTCCTGCTGCTGGGTTGTTGCCCTCCTACGGCCTCCTCCATGTCTCCTGATGTACTGGCCTGTCTCCTGGTAGCGCCTCCATGCTCTGCACACTACGCTGACAGACACAGCAAACCTTCTTGCCACAGCTCGCATTGATGTGCCATCCTGGATAAGCTGCACTACCTGAGCCACTTGTGTGGGTTGTAGACTCCGTCTCATGCTACCACTAGAGTGAAAGCACTGCCAGCATTCAAAAGTGACCAAAACATCAGCCAGGAAGCATAGAAACTGAGAAATGGTCTGTGGTCACCACCTGCAGAACCACTCCTTTATTGGGGGTGTCTTGCTAATTGCCTATAATTTCAACCTGTTGTCTATCCCATTTGCACAACAGCATGTGAAATTGATTGTCACTCAGTGTTGCTTCCTAAGTGGACAGTTTGATTTCACAGAAGTGTGATTGACTTGGAGTTACATTGTGTTGTTTAAGTGTTCCCTTTATTTTTTTGAGCAGTGTATTTGCGAATTCTCAAAGTGCCGATATTCGAGATTAAAATTCGCTATTCGAATATTTACGCTCAACACTAGTTATTATTAGGACTGCACAGGACTGCATTAGGACTGCACAGTTCTCTCTATGATTGGACAGAACATACCTCTGTGTGCAATATTGTGCACATATCAGTCTGGTTGATTTGAAGCCATTAAAATCAATATCACAATATTGTTCTGGACCATTATAGCACTATCAATAACTGTGTGCCTATATGCTTATTAAAGTACAATCAGTATGCCGTACTTACATTACAGTGTTTCACAAGGAATAAACCATGAACAACTGTTTGTCACTTGATGCCTTCAGTCTAGAATATACTGTGCAAAAATATATTGTATTATAGGCAGTACATATAGTTCTAGAAAAAGACCGGACACTATATATCTAAGTAATATGATATAAGTAGTTTTCTTTGTGCCTTTATATGCAGTTTTTCTAAATGCTCTAAATAAGCCTCTGTGTCTTTACGTGAGTGACAAGGTTAGTTCTAAGCATTTTCAAAATACTAAATTGGTAAGGCTAATTATGGTTTCTTCTAATCTGATCAATAACCACATAGTGCTTCTAAATTCCCTAAGAGGAAATGCAGGTAGCAGCATTTAATATTGCAGTGGAAATAGCATTTGTGTCCTCTAACCTGTAACAAGCAGGGGGGTTGAATATTAATTTTGATTAGTCTAATGCACATTAGATTAATGAACAGCAAACTAATTACTGACAAATTGCTATGGGAGGAAACGTCATGTGACTGAAAGCGCGTTTTGGGTATTGTCTCTTCAGTAGAAAAAAAGGACATGTAGAAAATATCCGCCGTTACTTTCACTGTCTCTGAACATAGGTAAAATCCATCAGGTCTGACACAAAGTTAATCACTGTGCGGTAAACATCACAATGAAACCCAACACTCTGAACTAACAACTTACATACATTTAACACCAGTGAGCATGTCTTTCATCAGACGCCAAATCATCTTCAAACACAAGCGTTGTATTATTTATATCTGCAAATGTATTTTATCTACAATTAGAAGTGAAAGGTCTTTTACATGTTAATATATTCCAGCTCCTGTTAGATAACAAAAGCATTTAATATTTCAATGAATGCAACTCTTCCCGTGCACCTGTCTTAAAACAAAAAAAAAACTGAATAAAAGATAACATCTTTTGTTTGCATTTGTTTGAAATTTTGTTGCCGGATTAAAATAATAAAAAAAGAAATTGTGGTTTCATTATGCATTCGTATGTCAAGCAAGCTTATAAGACTGACAGTATAAATGGTAGAGAATAAAGACAGAGTGGGAGATCTTAATGTCAGACTGACAGTGGAAAAAGGGAATAATTCATGCACTCTGAGTAAAGAACAGGTAAAAAAGTGTTTCAAGCTGCGCTTAAATAGTGTATATTAGAAGATCTCCATCAATCTCCAATAGGCGTTGGTCTTGATGAACGAATTGTACGCAAGCCTAAAGGGTAAAGCTGTCAGTGAATATGGAACAAGCTCTACTCTTCTTTTTGTCTGTGAACATAAAATAACTGCTCTGTGGTGGATATTTCAGAGAGGGAAAGTATAAATTCCTATGATCCATAAAGAATAAGCACAAAGAAATGACCCCCAACAGTCAGTTTTATGAAGATGACAAGGTGACTGATGAATCAGAATCCTGCACCATGTTAAATGAGCAAAGTTCATTAATACATCATTTTAACAATGAAGCAGAGTAAAATCTCCTAGGTGAAAACATTGGTCTTTCTAAACTATGCTCTTTAGAAATAAACCAGTGAAATAATTATCCATTTGTGCTGCCAGGAGGCTGTGTATACAACAACAGCATATAGATGAGTTAATTAAAGGGGTTGTCTGGGTTCAGCCATTTTCATCCAGGCAGCACCCCTGACTAAAGCATCGGAGCAGTCCATGCTCCGATGCTCTCCTTTGCCGTACGCTAAATTGCGCAGGACAAAGGCATTTTTCTGGAGTTTCGGTGATGTACCGGGCTCTCCATAGGGCAGTCAGACAGAGGCTTCCATCCAGCAGTGAGCCCGATGATGTCACCGGCATTGATGGGCGGGCTTTAGCGCTGCCCTAGCTTGTAAAACAGCCGCCCATCAGAGCCGGTGACATCACTAAACACACTGCTGGGTGGAAGCCTCGGCCCGGCAGGGTGTTATTGTAAATAAAAGAGCCCTTGCCCTGCGCAATCCACCACAGTTCAAGGGAGAGCATCGGAGCATGAACTGCTCTGATGCTCAAGTCAGGGGAGCTGCCGGGGTGAAATGATGGGTATGTTCGGGTTCAGCTCTGGACCTGAACAACCCCTTTAACCCCTTCCTGACCTGTGATGTACTACTACATCATGGGAACCACTGAGTTCCCGCAATTTGACGTAATAGTACGTCATAGTGATCGCACGGGCACTGGAGCGGTGCGTGCGCGATCACTGCAGGGGCCCGGCAGTCCGTGGTAGCCGGGCCCCTGCTGTATCCACCGGCATCATTGTAAAAGCCGTTGCCGGCGGATTAACCCCTTCTATGACCGCGACATAGAAGGGGTTTGTTTCGGGTGAGTGATTGCATCGAGTACCCGCGCTGCTGTGGGTCACAAGGCAGCCTGATGCTGTGCAGAGGCTGCCCAATGCCTTTTACGGAGAGGTTGTTGTGTGGAGCAGGGACAGGAAGTTAGAGTGTTAATAGTGACACAAATCGCTAGCTAATAGGTCCACAAAAGTCCTTTTAAGGACTGGTATAGGTGTGCTATTGATAGATGTGCAGTACAGAGGGATGTAATACACTTATAATATACTTTCTAATATAGAAAGCATATTATAGTGGATTTGTATAGTGCAGCATTGTGACTGGTGATCGGTCCTGCATCGATACTACAACTACAAGAGTGACAAACGCAATTAGAAAAAAGTATTATAACTGGTGTGATAGACCAGTGGCCCCCAAAACCACATATTGAAGCGGGGTGTTATATAAGAATATACTACTCAAATAGTGTATTTGGGTACTGCAGAAATGTATCCGCTTTCACTGCGTTACCTCTGCTACACACAGTGAGAAAATTTTAAGGAATTTTTTTTTATAACTGGTGTGATTCTAGACCAGTGGCCCCCAAAACCACATATTGAAGCGGGGTGTTATCTAAGAATATACTACTCAAATATTGTATTTGGGTGCTGCAGAAATTTAACCGCTTTCACTGCGTTACTTCTGCTACACACAGTGAGAAAATTTAAAGCAGGGCCGGACTGGGACAAAAAATAGGCCCGGGCATTTTTGACTGAGCAGCCCAATCACATGACCCCCAACAGGCCCCATCCCCTTGCAGTCTAGGGGCGGAGCCAAAACCGGAAGCACAATTGAGAGGCAGGGCCAGCCACCAGTAAGATAGGAAGGCTTCAGTCAACACACAAGCTTCTTTGGGGGTCCCCAGGTGACATTAGGGGTCTTAGTACGATCCGGCCACCTAATCCGGCAGAAAATGAAAGGAATCGACTGGACACAAAGCACAGTATGCAGCGGTTTATGTCCCGCTGATTCTCTGCATTTTTCCCAGATTGTGGCCGGATCTCTGCCGTACCCCATTATAGTTAATGGGGCTGGCGGGCATTCTGTCTGCATCCAGCAATGCCGGATCCAGTGACTTCTCAGTTGGAACAGCCTGCCAGGATCACTAACGCAGATGTGAAAGTAGCCTAATACAGCGCCCCATACCTCTTATATCCAGTGACGTCTCCTCTGATGTAGATGTTCTCTTTCTTCATCTTCTCCATTCAGACCAGACCGCCGTGATAATTTCTTTCAGCCATCTCTCATCTCTGCAGAGTTTGACAGACATCTTAGTTTCCTACTTTTCCATCATCCTCCAATTAACATCCCATCATGCACCCCCAATACTGAGAAGCTGTGCTCCCCAAAACTATACTGCAAAAAGAACTGTGCTAAGCTAATGCTGTGCCAGGGTGCCCCCAAAGTAATGGTGCTCCCAAAGTCCCAACAATAGTAATTATTTCTTTGCCAGAGTGCATTTAGTAGTAATAATGCTCCTACAGTGCCCCCAACAGTAATTGTGTCCCACAAGTAATAATGCTCCCATAGTCCCCCAGTTGTAATAAAGCCCACCATAATGCCCCAATAGTAATAATTATCTTTCTAATGTGTGACAGTAGAACCCCCCCCCCCCCTATAATGTGCACCAGTACAAAAAAATGCCCCGTTGTGTGGCAGTAAAAAAAGAAATACCTCCTCTTAGTGCCCCCAGTAGAGCCAATGTCCCCAGAGTGCCCTCATGTGTTCCAATGACCCGTACTGTGTGCCACTACAAAAAACACTTAGTGCCCCCAGTTGAGCTTAGGTGCCCATAGTGACCTTGTAATTTGTGCCAGTATAAAATACTCCTATATAGACCCCCAGAAGATGCCCCCATAGTACTCCTTCCCCGTCTCCATAGTGCCCTCCATAATGTGGCACTATAAAATGCCCCTATAGACTGCCCCACATAGATACCCCCATAATGCTCCTTTCCTCCCTTCCCCATAGTGGCATCAAAATGGGTGCCAGTATTAAATGCCCCTATATAATGCCCTCATAGTGCTCTTGTCCCCCACTTCTCCATAGTGCCCACCTATAATGCGTGCCAGTATACAGGACCCCCAGTAGATGCCCCCATAGTGCAGCCATACACGCACTCTCCACATACATGGACACAGTCATACACGCACTCTCCACATACACGGACACAGTCATACATGCACTCTCCACATACATGGATGCACTCTCCACATACATGGACGCAGTCATACACGCACTCTCCACATACATGGACGCAGTCATACACGCACTCTCCACATACATGGACGCAGTCATACACGCACTCTCCACATACATGGACACAGTCATACACGCACTCTCCACATACATGGACGCAGTGATAGACACACTCTCCACATACATGGACGCAGTCATACACGCACTCTCCACATACATGGACGCAGTCATACACGCACTCTCCATATACATGGACGCAGTCATCACATACATGGACGCAGTCATACACACACTTTCCACATACATGGACGCAGTCATACACGCAGTCTCCACATACATGCACGCAGTCATAAATGCAGTCTCCACATACATGGACGCACTCTCCACATACATGGACGCAGTCATACACGCACTCTCCACATACATGGACGCAGTCATACACGCACTCTCTACATACATGGACGCAGTCATACACGCACTCTCCACATACATGGACGCAGTCATACACGCACTCTCCACATACATGGACGCAGTCATACACGCACTCTCTACATACATGGACGCAGTCATACACGCACTCTCCACATACATGGACGCAGTCATACACGCACTCTCCACATACATGGACGCAGTCATACACGCACTCTCCACATACATGGACGCAGTCATACACGCACTCTCTACATACATGGACGCAGTCATACACGCACTCTCCACATACATGGACGCAGTCATACACGCACTCTCCACATACATGGACGCAGTCATACACGCACTCTCCACATACATGGACGCAGTCATACACGCACTCTCCACATACATGGACGCAGTCATACACGCACTCTCCATATACATGGACGCAGTCATCACATACATGGACGCAGTCATACACGCACTTTCCACATACATGGACGCAGTCATACACGCAGTCTCCACATACATGCACGCAGTCATAAATGCAGTCTCCACATACATGGACGCACTCTCCACATACATGGACGCAGTCATACACGCACTCTCCACATACATGGACGCAGTCATACACGCACTCTCTACATACATGGACGCAGTCATACACGCACTCTCCACATACATGGACGCAGTCATACACGCACTCTCCACATACATGGACGCAGTCATACACGCACTCTCCACATACATGGACGCAGTCATACACGCACTCTCTACATACATGGACGCAGTCATACACGCACTCTCCACATACATGGACGCAGTCATACACGCACTCTCCACATACATGGACGCAGTCATACACGCACTCTCTACATACATGGACGCAGTCATACACGCACTCTCCACATACATGGACGCAGTCATACACGCACTCTCCACATACATGGACGCAGTCATACACGCACTCTCCACATACATGGACGCAGTCATACACGCACTCTCTACATACATGGACGCAGTCATACACGCACTCTCCACATACATGGACGCAGTCATACACGCACTCTCCACATACATGGACGCAGTCATACACGCACTCTCCACATACATGGACGCAGTCATACACGCACTCTCTACATACTGTACATGGACGCAGTCATACACGCACTCTCTACATACATGGACGCAGTCATACATGCACTCTCCACATACATGGACGCAGTCATACACGCACTCTCCACATACATGGACGCAGTCATACACGCACTCTCCACATACATGGACGCAGTCATACACGCACTCTCCACATACATGGACGCAGTCATACACGCACTCTCCACATACATGGACGCAGTCATACACGCACTCTCTACATACATGGACGCAGTCATACACGCACTCTCTACATACATGGACGCAGTCATACACGCACTCTCCACATACATGGACGCAGTCATACACGCACTCTCCACATACATGGACGCAGTCATACACGCACTCTCCACATACATGGACGCAGTCATACACGCACTCTCCACATGCATGGATGCAGTCATACACGTACTCTCTACATACATGAACGCAGTCATACACGCACTCTCCACATACATGGACGCACTCATACATGCGCTCACCATATACATAGATGCACTCATACACACACTCTCCACATACATGGACGCACACATATACAATACACATATATAGACACCCAGCTTTCCTGCTGTGCCTCTCCCCCATACTCTAATGCCTCTGCACTGGTGCCATGCAGGATAGCAGGGAAGCTGGATGACATTTCATGATATAATTCACCCAGCTTTCCTACTGTACTGCATGTCACATGTGCACAGTCTGGGAAAGCTGAATATAACCCCAGTTCCCCTGCTACTCACATCACTGGTGCAGTTGTGACAATCCAACCGATGTGTTCAGCATGGTGGGCAGGAAAGGTTTAGGGGCTGCAGGGCCAGGAATCGCGGGCAGAAAGGGGGCAGGGCTATTATAGCTCCGCCCACATCGGGCCGTCCTGTTGCTGGTCACCACTGTCCATCATAAGAACTAAGGAGGGGAGAGGCGGAGCAATGTCACTGATGTCAGGAGGTCAGTGACAGAGTGCAAGTGGTGCAGGAGAAGTCAGCTGCTCTGACAGGGGCCCGGGGTGACGAAGTGCAGTGACTGCTCTCGGGCCCTGAAGCAGCTGCTTCCCTGATAGTTACGCCACTGGGAAGCGCTCATCTCCACTCCTGCCCAGCTGATTGTGTTCGGCCGGCCCACCAGGCAGCCCGGCCCACCGGGCAAATGCCCGGTCTGCCCTATGGCCAGTCCGGCCCTGATTTAAAGGAAAACATTTTTATAACTGGTGTGATAGACCAGTGGCCCCCAAAACAGCATACAGAAGCGGGGTGTTATCTAAGAATATACTACTCCAATAGTGTATTTGGGTGCTGCAGAAATGTATCCGCTTTCACTGCGTTACCTCTGCTACACACAGTGAAAAATTTTAACATATTACATTTTTTTAAACTGGTGTGATTATAGACCAGTTGCCACCAAAATGACATATTGAAGCAGGGTGTTATCTAAGAATACACTACTGAAGAAATTTAGCCGCTTTCACTGCGTTACCTCTGCTACACACATTGATAAAATTTAAACAAATTTTTATTTTTAAAACTGGTGTGATTATAGACCAGTTGCCACCAAAACGACATATTGAAGCAGGTTATTATATACCTTGTTACACATACACTACGCTTCTCTAGAGACTTTTGTCACCGGGCCATTTAAAAAATGACAGGCAGAGGAAGAGGCAGGCCCTTCCGCAGGGGTAGTAGGGGTAGGGCAGGAGCACCAGGCCGGAGCCAAAGTGGTAAGTTTCAGAAGGTGCGTTCAATTTCGTCAAAGGACGGACCAGACTTAGTTGAGTGGCTCACTCAGCCTTCCGCTTCTGTACCCTCCTCATCCTCTTTATCTGCACCCTCTTCACTCTCTGCTGTCTGCACCCCCAAAGACACCACCACCAACACCACCACCACCATATACCGTCCGCTTGAGTCACAGGAATTATTTTCCGATCCATCACAAGACATTTCCGATGCGCAGCCATTCTTGGCATCGGATCAGGAAGAGGAGGTAGCAACGGCCGCAACTCAGCAGTCTGACGATAGTACCCAGATCAGCCCAAGGAGGTTGGTCCCCGCTGTTGCTGCCTACTCCGAGATCTCTAACGTTACTGCTGGGGAAGGTGACGTCGATGATGACATGTCTATGGACGTAAAGTGGGTGCCCAGAAGAGAGGAAGAGGAGGGCAGTTCAGAGGGAGAGATGGACCAGCAGATAGGGAGGAGAAGCAAGCCTAACTTACATTGCACAGGAGGGAAAAACCAGACTGCTAATGTATCAGGAGCGAGCCATTAACCATGTAGGGTCACATCTTGCGCTCCCAGGACGCCGGCACATGGCTCCGTAGTGTGGGCTTTTTTTAATGTGTCAGCTGCTGACAATAGTGTTGAAATCTGCAGCCTTTGCAGTCAACGCATAAGTCGCAGTAAGCCCAACACCCACCTAGGGACGACCGCCTTAAGAAGGCATCTGGCCTTACATCACCGAGCCCAGTGGGAGCAACGCCATCAGAACCCACAAAGCCACACTCCAGGCTCTCACCGTCCAGCCTCTTCTCCTTCTCCTTCTCTTCTCTCCTCACAATTGTCCTCCCCTCTACCTTCCATCATGCCGTCCTCACGTTTGTCAGGAAAAAGGCAGGCTTCTGTGGCCCAAATGTTCGGAACTGATAGCCCGCCAACTACTGCCATATAAACTTGTGGACTCTGAGGCCTTTCGAAAATTTGTGGCCATTGGAACACCACAATGGAAGGTCCCAGGAAGGAAATATTTCTCGCAGAAGGGCATCCAAGAGCTATATGGCCACGTTCAGCGGCAAGTGAATGTATCTCTGGCATACAGTGTCGGTGCCAAGATACATCTGACCACAGACACGTGGTCTAGAAAACACGGGCAGGGAATGTATATAACTTTCACTGCCCACTGGGTGAACCTTCTGACGGCCGTCAAGCATGTAATCCATGGCACCCGTGTAGATTTATTTTTACCGCCACGGATTGCATGCAGGCCTGCCTCTTCTTCTCCTCCTCCTACTCCATCCTCCCTCTCCTCCTCAGCTGACTCCTCCTTTTCCGCTGCTACCGTCTCTTCCACTGCGCCAGCCAAGATCCCCAGAACCTATTCGACATGCCAGGTGAGACGTTGCCAGGCTGTGCTGCGTCTATTGTGCCTGGAAGCCAAGAGCCACACCGGTCCTGCACTCCTTTCATATTTGCATTCACAGGCAGATCAGTGGCTAACACCGCTCAATTTGACAGTTGGTAAAGTGGCGTGCGACAACGGTGCCAATCTGCTGAGTGCGCTGAAACAGGGCAAAATTACACACATGCCGTGCATGGCACACATCCTGAACTTGGTCGATTTGTTGTCAAATACCCCGGGGTTCAGGACGTCTTGCGGCAGGCCAGGAAAATCTCGGGCCATTTCAGAAGATCTTGCACGGCCATGGCTCGCCTTGCTGACATTCAGCGGCGACACAACCTGCCCGTCAGACGTCTTATTTGTGACTGCCCGACGCGATGGAACTCAACCTTGTATATGCTCGATAGGCTGCTCCAGCAGAAATGTGCAGTTAACGACTACCTGTATGAACTCTGCGGCAGGACAGGTTCTGGAGAGCTTGGTTTTTTTTTCACCGCGCCAGTGGCTGCTCATGCGCAACGCATGCAGACTTCTGCGGCTATTTGATGACATCACCAAACTGGTCAGTCGCAGCCAGGACGCCATCAGTGACATCGTACCTTTTGCCTTCTTTCTGGAGCATGCATTGTGTCGTGTCATTGATCAAGCCGTCGAGGAGCAGGAGCAGGAAGATGAGGAAGTTGCAATGCTGGATGATTTCCCAGGGGGGGCTACTCCATCTGAGACAAGTCAACAACAAGAGTCTGAAGAGGAGTCAGAGGAGGATGGTGCCGGGGAGGAGGAGTAAGAAGAGCATGCTTTAAACCGTTCTGGGATCCCTGGTGTTGTCCGTGGATGGGGGGAGGAGAACGAGGACAAGCAAAAGCAAAGCAGGAAGGGGACGTGGATGTTCTTGTCCATCTAGGGACAAATGACCTGGCTTGCAATGAAGTGTCAGAGGTGAAAAAATCTTTTATCACACTTGGTAATGACGTACAGGATTTTGCATCCAGCATTTCATTTTCTGAAGTTCTGCCTGTGCATAATGTTCAGAATGATAGGCAGAGGCGCATAAAGGAGTTCAACATATGGCTTGGTAAATGGTGTCAAGAGCAAGGATTTGGCTTTGTTTCTCATGATAGCTCTACTTGGAATAGAAAGGAACTGTACAAAAAAGATGGTTTGCATCTTTCTCTCAAAGGAACAAATGTACTTAGTGAACAACTCCAAGAATTTGCGGAAGAGTATTTAAACTAGAAAGGGGGGGCAAAAGAGTGAAAATAAAAGAGTCCAATTGCCCCCCGAAACAATGCCAGAACAGGTCAGAAGCACAGAGGTTAAGAAATGATAAGCTCAGAGTCCTGTCTACAAATGCTCGCAGTTTAGGTAAAAAAAATCAATGAACTTGGGTCAATAATGGCATCTGAGAATGTAGATTTAGTGGCTGTTACGGAGACATGGTTTAATGAAAGAAATGACTGAGACATAACCATACCAGGGTACTCTTTATACAGAAGAGACAGAGAAGGCAAGAAAGGAGGAGGAGTGGCCCTGTATGTGAAAGATAGCATTAAATCTAACCTAATACAAGTTGGTGAGGCCAACATAGAGTCAGTTTGGGTTACGTTGCAGTTTGCTAACCATGCAGTAACTCGTGTAGGTGTGATATATAGACCACCTGGTCAAGTTAAAGAACTAGATGATCTACTAGTTGAAGAAATAGCTAAAATGACAATGAAAGGAGAAGTTATCATTATGGGAGATTTCAATCTTCCAGATATAAACTGGAAAACCAAAATAGCAAGTTCTACCAGGAGTACAGATATTCTAAATTCCCTACTGGGGTTATCTCTACAACAAGTGGTTGAGGAGCCAACCCGGAGGGAGGCCATTTTGGATTTGGTATTCACAAACGGGGATTCGGTATATGATGTCATTGTAGGCGAAACCTTGGGATCTAGTGATCACCAGTCAGTGTGGTTTAATATAAGAACTGTGAAAGAGTCCCACCACACAAAAACAAAAGTTTTAGATTTTAGAAAAACAGACTTTTCAAAAATGAAATTAGTCATAAATGAGTCCTTATCAGACTGAAACGGATTACATGGAGTCCAGGAGAAATGGAACTACTTAAAAGGTGCATTATTGAAGGCAACAGAAAATTGCATTAGACTTGTCAGTAAAAACAAAAAAAGGAGGAGACCACTGTGGTACTCAGCAGAAGTGGCCCAAATCATTCAAAATAAAAAGCTAGCATTTTGTAATTATAAAAAAACCCAGAGCAATGAAGATAAGGAAATCTACAAGATTAGGCAGAGAGAGGCCAAGCAAGTTATAAGAACTTCTAAAGCGCAGGCAGAAGAAAAACTAGCTCAGTCTATGAAAAAAGGGGATAAGACATTCTTCAGATATATAAATGAAAAAAGGAAATTGAAACAAGGAATAACTAAATTAAAAACAAAGGACGGAAGGTATGTAGAAGAGAATAAAGGGCTAGCCGACTGCCTTAATGAATACTTCTGTTCAGTTTTTACAAAAGAAAAAGGAGAAGGACCTCCACTAGAAAGAATGACTAATAAATAGTTTGATGCATGTATCTTTACAGAGGAAGATGTTCTAAGTTTGCTGTCTAAGGTGAAGACAAATAAGTCACAGGGGCCTGATGAGATACACCCAAAATTATTAAAAGAGCTTAGTGGTGAGCTGGCAAAACCGTTAACAGATTTATTTAACCAATCATTAGTAACAGGAGTCGTCCCGGAAGATTGGAAATTGGCTAATGTCGTGCCCATTCACAAGAAAGGTAGTAGGGAGGAATCGAGCAACTATAGACCAGTGAGTCTGACATCAATAGTAGGCAAATTAATGGAAACCCTATTAAAGGATAGGATTGTGGAACATCTAAAATCCCATGGATTGCAAGATGAAAAACAACATGGGTTTACTTCAGGGAGATCATGTCAAACAAATCTTATAGATTTTTTTGACTGGGTGAATAAAATAATAGACGATGGAGGTGCAGTAGACATCGCATATCTAGATTTTAGTAAGGCTTTTGACACTGTCCCACATAGAAGACTTATCAATAAACTGCAGTCATTGAGCATGGACTCCCATATTGTTGAGTGGATTAGGCAGTGGCTGAGTGACAGACAACAGAGGGTGGTAGTCAATGGAAAACATTCAAAACAAGGTCATGTTACCAGTGGGGTTCCACAGGGATCTGTACTGGGGCCGATTTTGTTTAATATCTTCATAAGTGATATTGCAAAAGGCCTCGCTGGTAAGGTTTGTCTTTTTGCTGATGACACAAAGATAGGTAACAGGGTTGATGTTCCTGGAGGGAAACGCCAAATGGAAAAGGATTTAGGAAAACTAGAAGAATGGTCAGAACTCTGGCAACTGAAATTTAATGTGGATAAGTGCAAGATAATGCACCTGGGGCGTAAAAACCCAAGGGCAGAATATAGAATATTTGACACAGTCCTGACCTCAGTATCTGAGGAAAGGGATTTAGGAGTAATTATTTCAGAAGACTTAAAGGTGGGAAGACAATGTAATAGAGCAGCACGAAATGCCAGCAGAATGCTTGGATGTATAGGGAGAGGTATAAGCAGTAGAAAGAGTGAAGTGCTTATGCCGCTGTACAGAACACTGGTGAGACCTCACTTGGAGTATTGTGCGCAGTACTGGAGGCCATATCTCCAGAAGGATATAAATACTCTAGAGAGAGTTCAGAGAAGAGCTACTAAACTAGTACATGGATTGCAGGATAAAACTTACCAGGTAAGGTTAAAGGACCTTAATATGTATAGCTTGGAAGAAAGAAGAGACAGAGGGGATATGATAGAAACTTTTAAATACATAAAGGGAATCAACTCGGTAAAGGAAGAGAGCATATTTAAAAGAAGAAAAACTACCACAAGAGGACACAGTTTTAAATTAGAGGGGCAAAGGTTTAAAAGTAATATAAGGAAGTATTACTTTACTGAGAGAGTAGTGGATGCATGGAATAGCCTTCCTGCAGAAGTGGTAGCTGCAAATACAGTGAAGGGGTTTAAGCATGCATGGGATAGGCATAAGGCCATCCTTCATATAAGATAGGGCCGGGGGCTATCCATAGTATTCAGTATATTGGGCAGACTAGATGGGCCAAATGGTTCTTATCTGCCGACACATTCTATGTTTCTATGTTTCTATGATGAGTAGGAGCCAGGCCACTAAACCGCTTCCAGTTTAATGCAAATAGGGGCCTTCATGCTCCAGTGTTTTAAGAGGGACCCCCGTTTAAAAAGCATCAAGGGCAAGGACCAGTACTGGGTGGCAACGTACTTAGACCCTCGGTACCAACAAAAAATGGCGGAAATGTTACCACCATCACAGAGGGCTGTCAGAATGCAGCAATTCCAGGCTTTGCTTAGAGAAATGCTGCATTCTGCTTTTTTGGGCGCTGGCAGAGGAATTTCCACACACAGAGAAACAGTTGCGGCTACCAATCTAACTGCGCCTGCAAGAAGAGGGCGGTTTGAAGATGTGTTGGTCACTTCTGATAGGAGAACATTCTTTCAGCCGACCCATCGACAGCTGTCCTCCGGATCCAGCCTCAGGGAACGTTTAGACCGACAGGTGTCCGACTACATCGGGTTAACGGTCGATGTGGATGCTCTGAGAAGTGATGAACCCCTAGACTACTGGGTGGGCAGGCTTGACCTCTGGCCAGAGCTTGCACAATTTGCAATGGAACTGTTGGCTTACCCCTCATCAAGTGTCCTGTCCGAAAGGACGTTCAGCGCAGCAGGGGGGATCGTGACTGATAAGCGCACTCGCCTAGCTCACGACAGTGTTGACTACCTCACATTTCTAAAAATGAATTAGGCATGGATCTCGGAGGAATTCAACACATGTGACCAGTAGACCATGTTTGAATCAAATTCTTCATGACAGGCCATATCCGCCAAACGCCACCACCCATAACAATTTATGGTCCCTGTCTTCGGTAAATACAGCGGCATAAAAGGCCTTTTATGTCCGTTGAAGGCCCACACTTACTTCTGTATCCTGTAAATGCCTAATGTTCCACAAGCCACAGAATACAACTGTATTTGCTGTCAGGTGAACGCCTGTCGGCTAATTTTTGGGGCCTGTAAAGGCCGACACTTACTTCTGTATCCTGTGAATGCCTAATGTTCCACAAGCCACAGAATACAACTGTATTTGCTGTCAGATGAACGCCTGTCGGCTAATTTTTGGGGCCTGTAAAGGCCTACACTTACTTCTGCATTCTGTGAATGCCTAACTTTTCAGACTGGAATTGAAAATCAATGGGTCTGTAATGGATGCTGACACATTTTACAGACGTGTATGTATTTGACATGTATTTACCGACTGCTGCCAGTTCTGGCTGATTTAGGCTGATCTATTACACTAAAACCGAGCAATATTACAAAAAACTAAATGCACGTTATAACTGTATAAACGATTTATATAACTTATTAGAAAAGATAATAATTATGGCAACTTTTCCAAAAGGATGATCATGGCCTGGCGTTGCCTCTCCTCCATGGCCTTCAAGCGCTCTTGAATGGCTCGCATATCATTGCGCTGCTCCTTTTGCATTTTGGCAAATTTGGCCTTCAATGTCTTCATTCCTGTTTGAAAAAAAAAATATGAACATTATTTGCAACTCTTATTAAACCTTTATTTTGTGGTGCATCTGACTTTATGATCGCTTGCTATTACACCTTTTTGTGATAAAAGTTGTCCAAAACAATTTACTTTTTGGAGACTTTTAAATTTTAGTTTAAAAAGGTGTCCACCTGAGGGGTTATTTGGCATGATATTTTTACACAGCTGGTTGTTACCGATGCGGCCAGACCGAATATTTTTCCAAATTTTTTTGTTATTTTTATTTTAGACAATAAAAGCATTGTTGAACCAAAAGCAATTCATGTTTTACTGTCTCCATAATTTTAGAGCCATATTATTATTTTTATTTGACTATTGTCTAATGGTAGGGTCTCATTTTTTGCAGAATGAACTGACCAATTATTACTAATTTGGGGGGCATATGCCTTTTTTGATAGCTTGCTGTTGCACTTTTATTAATGTTAGGTTGAATAAATTAATATTTTCCTTAAATTTTTTATATTTTTTTATGTTTAAAGTGTTCACCGGAGGGGTTAGATCATCGGATATTTTTATAGAGACGGTCGATATATACATGGCGGTACAAAATATGTCTGTTTGTCTATTGTTTACCTTTTTTTTAAATTTATTAAGTTAATGGTGTTAGTGAAAATTAAAGAGTTATTGTCCAGCGTTCTTTTTTTGTATTACTATAGTGTATGTTGTCGCCTCATTGTTGGCCCTTTTAATCTTTATGTACATGTTATGGATACATAATCATAATGCTATGTGCGCATATTTACCCTCCTGGCGGGGGCTGATGATCACCTCCTCTTCCTCCGAGTCCTGAGATATGGTGGTGCTGGAGGGTACAGCACTTTCCACCTCCTTTACTTCTCCCACATCTGGTGGGGGTTGCTCAATAGGCTGGGAGGGTCCGGCCTCCACCTCCTCCTCTTCCGGCTCTACCTCCACTACCTCCACAGCCTCCGCCGATCGCCTTCTCCGAATGGATGGAATAGGAACTTCTGTGATCACAGAATTGTTTAGATTTTAGATAAACAACTCCAAAATCTTAAGAACATTTGATATAAAGAAATTTCAATATGGAGGAATTTATATATAATTGCAGTGGCTGCCAGCTTTATGACACATAACTCAATAAAAAATTAACAGTATGAAAAAAGACATCCCCTCCACAGTGTCTTGATGGAACAATAGGGCGAGAGGAGACCCATGTAATGGGATTATCTCCTCAGTGTATCATAGGATGATCTACTTTTCTACACCAGAGCCGGCTACTTCTTAATCCCATCACTAACACAATAGAACAAAGGGAAAAATAAACCAACACATTTATTGGGAGTCTCAGAGCAGAGTTAATCCTTATTGCGTTTATTGATTCACACCATGCTACTTTAATGGGGAATACGAAAGATGTGGGCTATAAACTCAACCAAAAATTCATGGTTTATAGTTTCCTCTAAACCAAATAGGTCAGAGTGGGGGTCCCCATAGTCCTGGGTCCATAGCCCGTAGGAAGGAGGCTAGGCCTCAGGCTTCTACTGTAGACACAGTGATGGTTCAGTCCGTCACTTGTGTGGCAAAAAGCCAACACATCACATCACCCAAAGAACAACATCCCCACAGTGAAACATGGTGGTGGCATCATCATGCTGTGGGGATGTTTTTCAGCAACCGGGACTGGTAAACTGGTCAGAGCTGAGGGAAAGATGGATAGGGATATTCTTGAGCAAAACCTGTACCACTCTGTGCGTGATCTGAGGCTAGGACGGAGGTTCACCTTCCAGCAGGACAATGACCCCAAACACACTGCTACAGCAACACTTAAGTGGTTTAAGGGGAAACATGTAAATGTGTTGGAATGGCCTAGTTAAAGCCCAGATCTCAATCCAATAGAAAATCTGTGGTCAGACTTAAAGATTACTGTTCACAAGTGCAAACCATCAAATTGGAAGGAGCAGAATCAGTATTGCAAGGAGAAATGGGCAAAAACGCCTGTGGTAAGATGTGACAACTTTCCCTTCAGGGACCCTTTGGACCCGGGATTTAAATATTAGAGTTCAAATAGCCAGAGGCTAATAAGTTCCCGTTTAAAGGGCTTCTGTCACCCCACTAAAGTGTTTTTTTTTTTTTTTTGGGCTAGTTAAATTAGTTATATTGCGATTTATGAAAATATAATGGTGTTACTTACTTTGATCCAGCAGTTTCTTCCAAAAACGAAGTTTTATAATATGTAAATTAGGTCTCTACCAGCAAGTAGGGCGGCTACTTGCTGGTAGCTGCTGCAGAAAACCGCCCCCTCGTCGTGTTGATTGACAGGGCCAGCCGGGATCTCCTCCTCCGGCTGGCCCTGTCGGCATTTCAAAAATCGCGCACCTGTGTTTATTCGGCGCAGGCACTCTGAGATGAGGAGGCTCGTCTCCTCAGAACTCCCTCAGTGCGCCTGCGCCGATGACATCACCGAAATAGAAGACGTCATCGGCGCAGGCGCACTGAGGGAGTGCTGAGGAGACGAGCCTCCTCATCTCAGAGCGCCTGCGCCGAATGAACATAGGCGCGCGATTTTTGAAATGCCGACAGGGCCAGCCGGAGGAGGAGATCCCGGCTGGCCCTGTCAATCAACACGACGAGGGGGCGGTTTTCTGCAGCAGCTACCAGCAAGTAGCCGCCCTACTTGCTGGTAGAGACCTAATTTACATATTATAAAACTTCGTTTTTGGAAGAAACTGCTGGATCAAAGTAAGTAACACCATTATATTTTCATATATCGCAATATAACTAATTTAACTAGCCCCAAAAAAAAAAATCACTTTAGTGGGGTGACAGAAGCCCTTTAAGGTCTATTTTAAAACATAACATTTACTTCTTTATTAAAAGATCTATGGGAAGAAAAGAAAATTATCTTAAAAATAAAATGCAGTTTAGCTCTACGGCACTGGGGTGATATGATAATTATATCATTATTAGTGCTTCTATTTGCAGTCACTTTTCCTGTATTTTTCTTTTCCCTGTCTTTGGAGATCGGATATCACTCTATTTTTTCTCTATCTGTTGACATGGTGAGCTATCTGCTCTCTGTCTCCATATACCTGTCTAAGATTATTTTCCTATGATATCCTTTTCCTCCCTTCCTTCCTAGTTTACTACTAGGTTAGAGTTTCCCCTGCCGTTTGTGTCCAAGTGCTCCGTGCCTGCAGTACACTAACACTTGCCTAAAACCTAAATGGCAGCTCCCCCTTGGCAACTGCTCATAGAGACTTATCCAAAGCGACTTGGAGCTGTGATTGCCGCAAAAGGTGGCTCTACTAAGTATTGACTTTAGGGGGCGAATAGTTATGCACATTGACCTTTTCTGTTATTTTGTCCTATTAGTTGTATGCTTTACAATTAACCACTTTAAAACAAGGTCTAAGTTGTGGGCATGTTCTACAAATTACATGATGGAAATCCTCAAACAATCTATGTTAACAAAAACCAGGGGGTGAGTCAACAAAAAAAATAACGGAGTCAAGGGGGGTGAATACTTTTGCTTAGCACTGTATACATTACAGAGTGTTGGCAAAACATACAAAAGCTATTTACGCATGTACCTGGGCATTTTTCGTCCCGGATTCTTTTCATGAAATGTGTCTGTCTTCGCTTCATGTCTCACCATTTCTTTATAATGGCCAGGCGGCAGTGTTTGCGACCCATTTGGTGCCACATTTCATAGGCCAACTCCCGCACTATCCTCTGTTTCTCGGCGTGGAACCGGGTGCGGTCGTTGCCCAGACCAAACATCCGCTGCAAGAAAAAAATGCAAGCATATATATACCAATTTTTAAGAATAATAGTATTGAAAATAATTTACTCAAGTAAACTGCTAAAAGTATTTAATGCTCTGAGGTGGAAATATTAGATTTAGGCCGCTTGCATCACCAGTATTTGCTGGTTCATTTAGAGTTACCCAGGGTGCATCCCGGGAAGACGAACCAGCTGTACACCCCATACCGTACCGTCACTTCACTAGACAGGTACATCTCTGCTTATCTGGACAGTATCTGATAGCTCAGACCCCATACACATACAGTCGTAATACAATCCTATCTTCTAACCGTAACAGTAAGGCCTCATGCACACGGGCATGTTTTTTCTAAACTACGGACCGTACAAACCCGTCCTGCCGTCCTGCAGAGTAGACAAGCGCACAGCGTCATTGGTTGCTATGACGACGTGCGCTTACAGGCCACCACCGCTGTACTGTGATACACTTGTATGATCTATACAAGTGTATTACTGTACAGTGGTGGCGGCAAGAAGCGCATGGCGTCATAGCGAGTTAGCATTAGCAACCAATGACGCCTTGCGCTCGGCCACTCTGCAGGGTAACCTAACATAGTGGGTGTAATGTCACAGGAATACTGACATGCAGGTGAAATGTAATCAAATACACTACTTTAATGTAAGATTGCTTACAGTCACCAGGAGTTCTTCCTCTTCCTCGTTGAACTTCGCTCCAACCATCACATCCATCTAATTGCTAGTCGGTGTAAACCAGTGTCTGTAGGCCACGCCTTCAGAACGCATGTGCTCTTGCGATCAATATTTCGCCAAAATTTCGCTGATGAAAAAATAATGCTTGTAGATCGCAGATTCGCTTAATACTTCTGGTATGTCAGTGTCCATGTTGTGGGACTATGTGTGCGCCTTTACTAAGTATTTTGTGGCTGCAAATATGACCTGTAGGTTTCTCATGTTTGCATGCCATTAAAATTAATGGGACCCGCCACGAACCTGCGGTTCGCGAACATTTGAGTGAGTTTGAGAGATCATGTTCACGAACCGTCCCATCAGATGTTCGTCCATCACTACGCCTAGGCAACCTGTTAGTATTTGACTCAGTGTCATACACTAACAGGCAATGCAATACAATACAGATGTATTGTAATGCATTGCAGAGGGAATTAAACCTCCAAAAGTGGACATCATAAATAAAATAAAGAATAAAAAGTAAAAAAAAATTGTTTTTTATAAAATTAATAAAGTAAAAAATAAAAAAGCCCCTTTCCCCTTATTTTATAATAGAAAACAGAAAAATCCACACATTAGGTATCGAGTGTCCGTAATGACCAGCTCTATAAATATGTCACATGATTAAGCCTGTCCGATAAACACCATTAAAAAAAATTAAAAAATGGTGTATAAAAAATCAATTTTTGTCACCGTATATCACAAAAAGTGCAACACCAAGCAATCAAAAAGGCTTATGTCCCAAAAAATTGTATCAATAAAAGCGTCACCTTATCCCGCCAAAAATTAGCCCCTACCTAAGACAATCGCCCAAAAAAAACACTATAGCTCTCAGAACATGGAGACACTAAAACATAATTATTTTTGTTTCAAAACCGCTATTATTGTGCTTAAGTGAAATACATAAAAAAAAATACATATTAGGTATCGCCACGTCTGTAACAACCAGCTCTATAAAAATATCACATGATCTAATCCCTCAGATGAACACCGTAAAAAAAAATTAAAAATAATAAACTGTGTAAAAAAAAATGAAATTTTTGTCAGCAAGTGATCAAAAAGGCATATGCTCCCCAAAATAGTACCAATCAGACTGTCACCTCATCCCGCAAAAAAATGAGACCCTACCTAAGAGAATCGGTCAAAAAATAAAAAAGCTATGGCTCTCAGACTACAGATACACTAAAATATCATTATTTCTGTTTCAAAAATGCTATTATTGTGTAAAATTTAAATAAATAAGAAAAAGTTTACATATTAGGTAATGCCACGTCTGTAACGATCTTCTCCATAAAAAAGTCACCTAATCCCTCAGGTAAACACTCAGGTAAACATAAATTTTTTGGTTACCTTGCCTCACAAAAAACGTAATATAGAGCAATTAAAAATCATATGTACCAAAATAGTACCAACAAAACTGGCACCTTATCCCGTAGTTTCCAAATTGTGGTCACTTTTTTGAGTTTCTACTGTAGGGGTGCATCAGGGGGGGTTCAAATGGGACGTGGCATCTAAAAACCAGTTCAGCTAAATCTGCCTTCCAAAAACCATATGGCGTTCCTTTCCTACTGCGCCCTGCCGTGTGCCCGTACAGCAGTTTATGATCACATGTGGGGTGTTTCTGTAAACTGCAGAATCAGGGTAATAAATATTGAGTTGTATTTGGCTGTTAACCCTTGCTTTGCTACTGGAAAAAACGGATTAAAATGTAAAATCTGCCAAAAAAGTGAAATTCTGAAATTTCATCTTCATTTTCCATTAATTCTTGTGTAACACCTAAAGGGTTAACAAAATTTGTAAAATCAGTTTTGTATACCGTGAGGGGTGTAGTTTCTAAAATAGGGTCATTTTTGGGTGGTTTCTATTATGTAAGCCTCACAAAGTGACTTCAGACCTGAACTGGTCCTGAAAAAGTGGGTTTTAGAAATTTCCTGAAAAATTTCAAGATTTGCTTCTAAACTTCTAAGCCTTGTAATGTCCCCAAAAAATAAAATGTAATTCCCAAAATGATCCAAACATGAAGAAGACATATGGGGGAAAGTACAATAATAACTATTTTTGGAGGTATTACTATCTATTATAAAAGTAGAGAAATTGAAATTTGCTAATTTTTCTAATTTTTGGGTAAATTTTGGTATTTTTTTATAAGTAAAAATGATTTTTTTTTAACTTCATTTTACCAGTGTCATGAATTACGATATGTGATGAGAAAACAATGGCCTGTATAAATAAAAGCGTTTTAAAGTTATTACCACATAAAGTGACACATGTCAGATTTGCAAAAAATGGCCTGGGCAGGAAGATGAAAACAGGAGTTAGGGGTTAAAGGGGTTGTTAGGCGCCCAATTATTTTGGAAGTTACAGTAATCTGATATAAACAAATGAAAAACTTACCTTTTGAAATGTGCTGCATTCTTGTGCCAAGGTTCATGTCCTCACCCCTTCTTGTTTCCATCAAATCAGAAGTGATGATGTCCCTTTCTTGGCTGCGTTAACCATGGAAGCTGTTCACTGGTCTCAGCAGTGATGTGGCTCAGAGATGCACATGACCGTGTCCCTGGTAAAGATATGGGGCCACATTTATTGGTCGATATATGGTTTAACCCATTTGCCATCAAATCTACTGCCAGGAGCCAAAACATTTCTGGATGATACAGTCCTGAAAGTGACTCATCTCTTGCCAGAACAAAAGATCAGACATGTTAAAATCCAACCTATCTGGTCTAAATTTCACCAGGCATCTGCCACCTAGGGACAGTTTGGAAGACCCCAAGCACACAGTTTCAGTGTGCATAGGCAACTCAAAGTCGCTTGTATACGTGTGAAAAAGCTGCATTGAAATAGTGGCTTCCAATGGTTGTATGAAAATATTATGTGAAAAATCAATCTATTGTCTCAATATCTGTGTGTAAGCAAGACATCTCAGAACAGTCAGATACTGATATAGGTCCTTTATACCAAAGGGGCCAAATGTTTGCGGTATGCTGGATAATATTATTTGTCAATGTGTTTGGACTGCATTTGGATAGCATTGACTAATTAGCATGTTAGAGAAGAAACAAAGATTATCTTGTTATTTGGTTTTGTATTCACTACTAAGTTGCTTCTTGTTTAATTAATAAAGAGATCATAGGATGCAATGCGCTTAGTTCCCCTTGATCTTTTACTAGACCTGTTCAATATTAAACGGATTAGAAACTATTTCAATTTGACTAAATGTAATCAGATTATTGAAGTGTGTGTGGAAGGGGGCTTTTACTGCAATGATATGCCTTCTAAATGTCATATTTAAAAGATCAGCAGCTTTGTCAACAATTGCAGTACTGTAAGTCATAATGTACCTTTTGAGAAAATTTTGTGTAATACTTAGCAAGATGGAAGTACTATTTTGTCGTATTTTTTCCCATTAATTTATTACAGATGCGATACAAAGCTTATACATATAAAGGATAGGGGTAATAAGAAAATAGTAAAAAGATGCTTAGATTAGACCATGTTATAGGTCTGTGCTGTTCCTTAAACGTAACTGTTACTTATTGTGTCTATTAGAGATGAGCGAAGTTAAGAAAAATTTGATTCGGATGATTTGCCGAATTTCACAAAGAAATTTGATTTGTGATGAATTACTTCATCACAAAGTGCATATATGTAGCGGGCGCAGTGATTGGGAAAGGCTATTGAACCCCTCAGATCCTCCATTCATCGCTGATCGTGGCATCTTAGGCTTTAATTTAGGCCGTTCAAGGGTTATTCAGTGTAAAAATAAATAAATAAATGAATAAATACTCACCTTATCCATTTGCTCGCTTAGAGGCCGTCATGGCCATCTTGATTGAAGACACCTCACAGAATCTCACGTGGTGATGTCATATCCCCTCCCAGAGATATTTTGCATGGTTTCTGCCATCAAGAAGGACATGACGGCCTCTTTGCGTGCAAATGGATGAAGCGAGTAAGTTGTTTTTTTTTCTGTTTTTTTTTATCTGCAATTTCAGGTTCTCGTTCTTATTTACCACGAAGAACGAGAAAATTCAGCTTTGCAAAAAATCAAATTTTGTCTGAAATTTGGATCGAAGTCCAATTTTTTTACTTCAATTCGCTCAACACTAGTGTCTATAGTCAACACCACCCTTAAAAAATTCAGGCTCCCCGAATATGGATTCCTACCTTATACTCTTAAACTATAACTCACACATTTATCCTCTGCCTCCTTGCTGTCCTTATTTGTGTAGGTCTTTCAGCATTCCTAGGAAATGCACACATAGTCATGCATAGTCATGAGATCTCATTTATGTGGATTCTTCTGCAGGTTTCACAGATCATCTCACAAACTAGGTGTCACGCCTTGCCCTGTGAATGTGTGGAGATCTGTCAGACTGGCTGCACATGTCTGACTTCTTTGTTTGTTTTGATTTGGCTTTGAGCTGGATCCACTTTCCCTCAGGTGTACTGGGTTTCATTGTTAATGAGGCTATTTATCCCTCCTTCCCCCAGTGGCCTGTGTGGGTTATAGTTCTTTCCTGGGAGCTCTTCATTTGTGGTGGATCGTCTGCTCCAGCTCTGCTCAAGATAAGTTCTCTCCTTAATTTCCCTTTGTGTGTTTTATCTAGGCCTCTATGGAGACACTTGCTTCCTCCTGGTTAGAAGAAGCAGGTTGCCTCTTCCCTTTTCCCTGCTGCTTATGTTTTGCCCAGGGTGTTTATGTTTAGGCACGAGGGCATGTGCATATCCACCCTAAGGGTATGCACATGGGGCCAGCAGTTTAGGGAAAGCTTTTAGGGATCGCTAGGAGGTGACCCTTTTCTCCCTAGTTTTTGGGCCTAGTAGTTTGTTCTGTTTGTTTTTCCGTGTTTGGTTATTTCCCCGCTTACCTACATATCATGACACTAGGTTTGTTGGGGATTTGCTGAGATTTTCACCAAAAACCGAGATAAAACTACACTAGGCATCAAATCTTTGCACCAAGAATCAGTGCACTAAATTTTTTTGTCTCAGTTTTTATTGCAATTTGTATCACAAACCTTTATGCAATCACAATTGCAATGCAGCAAATCATAGGCAATTTTGGTGGCTGCTTTAGGCAAGGCATCATAATTATAAAGCACCACTGTTACTTCAGGGGCCGCCACTTTACCTAATGACCTGTGTCCTGAACAACCATTTAAACCAATTGCACACCATGGGGTCATTTATCAAACTGGTCTAAAGTAGAACTGGCCTAGTTGCCCATAGAAACCAATCATATTCCTCTTTTCATTTTTCAAAGGAGCTTCCAAAATGAAAGGGGGGATCTGATTGGTTGCTATGGTCAACTAAGCCAGCTCTACTTTACAACAGTTTGATAAATGACCATCCATATGCTTATAACAGCACCATTCCTGTCAATAAATCAGCAAGAACGCATTGTAAATAGCATTGGCACCTGCTAAAGAACATTACCATGACTACCTTATAGATTACTTATATTGTTTAGTGACATAATGGCTTTAACATATTTTTATAGAAGTTTTTGCTTTGCTACTGTAGCATATGCCATTACTTTTTAATCTGTGAGGTTCATATTGCCAGTACCTCATCAATCATGAGAATTAAGAAGTTGTAGCAATGGTTTTGTGGCTATAGAGACTATAGTCTGAAGGAAAATGAGTAAGGTGAGACTTTTTCTCTTGTAAGTGTTAGGTCAGCAGTCCATACCCGCCACCCTCCTGCTGTCCCCTGCGGGAGGTGATGCTGCAGCACTCACCATACCATTCGGTATCTTGGTCGCCAACATCCTCTCCATCGCCTTCATGCTCCTTCCTGATACTCCCTTAAGGTGCACGCATGCTCACTTCTGGCCTCATAAAGAGCCAGTGTGCATGGTCCCAAATCCTTCCCAGACAAGGACTGAAGGTCCCTGGGTATTTAAGGCACCCTCTACTGGCAGATGGTGCCTGAGTTTTAGGTTCCCTCGTGACCAGCAAAGGCGTTTGATAGTTTGGTGCTATTACAATTTACCTTTAGTGTTGATCACGAATATTCAAATTGCGAATTTTTATTGCGAATATCAGCACTTTGAGAATTTGCAAATATTTAGAATATAGTGATATATATTCGTAATTTCGAATATTCAAGATTTTTTTTAAACAGTACACATGATCCCTCCCTGCTTCTAGCTTGTGGGCCAATGAGAAGGCTGCAATATAATTGACTTTAGGAGTAGTGTTGATTGAGAATTTTTGTACTGCAAATTTTTATCGCAAATTTTTCAATTGCCAATTTATGCAATCAAGAAAATAATGACAGATAACGAATATATGGCGACTATTCGCCCAAATATTTGCAAAATGTCACAAATTTTAATATTGCCCCTGCCGCTCATCACTATTTACCTTTATTTATCCTGCATTATTTCTTGTATGTGTTTCTGCCATGCTTCAAGTTCTGTTTCCATCTTACCTGTGTGCTCCTACACTTCCAAGTCCAAGTTCAGTTCATGTTTAAGGTAATTCAGTCAGTCTTCTCGGTCTATGCTCTCAGCCTGCCAGCTTTGTGTGTGCCTCACCACTAACCCAGCCACAAGTTTATGTTAACTGAGCACTGCTTGGATCTCTAAAACCAGTGCCTGTTCAGACTGTAACTGCAGTTTTTTGGTGCATTTTCTATTTCCAGAGCCCACAGTGCTTGCACTGGGGTCCCTGAAGCAGTGGGTCAGCTACATACTACACTGGAACTATCCCAGGAGATAGTAGTTGGTTGCCAACCTGCAGTAAAGTCCAGATCTCTGTATAGGTGTTAAAGGATGAATACAAGGGAAGTGTCAGAATAACACCGTTAGGGTTAGCCCTACACCAAACAGGTTAGTTGGTGCAGTGGGTTCACCTTGCTGATCCCAAACAATAAGATACATTACAAAGTTCCATGTACTGATATGTTCATCTGATTTATTGTATGTAAATTAAATGATAATAACAAGCATTTTTCAGAGATTTTCTACAAATTGCCAACAGTCTCATTAAACATAGATACACTGCACTCAAATTATCATCCTGTCAATCCTTTAAAAAAATACATGTGATGCTTACCCAATATTTATTTTCCCCAGTGCTTGCTCCTTCTCTATATTTTGCTTTAGCTCTGTTAGGTCACAGCTATGATCTATGGCAATAACTTAGCTACAATGCCTACAAGGAGTCTGAGGTGGTATCAGACACACCTACTGTCCCATCATTGCTTTAGGCTGCTGTCCTCTTCCTCCCCCTACAGCTCAGGCTCTGTAGATTGGTTCCTATATATCAACACAATTTATGGAGAGCTTATTTCCTGTGCAGCAAAGGAAGAATTATTATAAAATACAGACTACTAAACCACCAGTGCGAAAAAGATTATCAAGAAACTGACACGTTAGTAAGGAGGATCCTTTTAATCCTACCCATAACATTTTAGCACAAATATAATTATGTTAACTATAAGTCATTTGAGTGCTAGATTATATTTTCCTTTCATCTTTCTTCATTTTTTGTCTATATATTTTCTTATTCTATATTGTTGCTTTTCTTTCTCTGTGTAAAGAATGTGGTTGTTTGAATGCAATGATTCATAAAGTTGTGTTGAAAGGAGATTAGTAAAATGGAAAATATGAAGACTTGGAATGGCAAAAACTATTAAAAATAAAGCAATTAAAAACATAAAGCTAACACATACATGACAAATATGTTCTGGCAATAATCGGAAAAGAGGAACATTTAAAAATGGAAAATTTTTAATTACGTTTTAAAAGCATCATTACTGAAAATGAAAGTTGCAGCAATGACTTAATAACTCTTTAGAAATTTCCTCATGAAGAATGCATCGCATTGAAAGGTTGAATAATATGCAAAAGAAAAATGTTAGCTTCCTAAATATGTCTCGCAGCTAAATGATCTAAATGATCTGTAGCACCATGGCAATTTATATTTCTTTTTCAGTTTATTAATTGGCATTTCATGTCATAGTATATTTATAAAATTGCACTTCACATATCAATAGGTTTATATGTAAAAAGTAAAAAGAAAAAGTATATTAATAGGATAATATCACCAAAAATTTGTTTGTGGGGGTGTTGTAATAAGGTTGTCTCATTAAGACAACCCCTTTCCACAAATTCTGTTTGAGCATAGGAACTTCATGGAAAAGGAATCCTCTGCTGTCGGATAGTGTTGATCGTGAATATTAGAATCGCAATTTTTTATTGCGAATATTGGCACTTCGAGAATTTGCGAACATGTAGAATATAGTGCTATATATTCGTAATCGCGAATATTCTAGATTTTTTTTTTCATCAGTAACCTCCCTTCTTGCTTGTGGGCCAATGAGAAGGCTGCAATATCTTTGTCTGAGCTTAGCAACATTCCTAGCAACCAACAGGGAAGTTGCCTACCACTTTACTATATAAGAAACTCCCCAGCAGCCATTTTTTCAGTTCTGAGAGAAAGAGCAGTGACATTGCTGTGCTCTGTGCTTTCATCTGGATCCTAATCCTTATCCACTTACATTAGATAGTTAGCTCATATATATAATACAGATAGTTAGTTGGAGATAGTCAGTGTAGGTTAGATAGTAATATAGTGTAGCTGATGGGTTCCAGTGCAGGGTGTTATGTAGTGTGATAGGAATTACTGTTTCTCTGCTGTCCATACATACATGCTACAGACATAGTACTGTGATGTCACAACAATACTTAGTGCACCAATCAGTAATACAGTCCTGATCAAAAGATTAAGACCACTTTAAAAATAGCAAAAAATCATATTTAGCATGGCTGGATCTTAACAAGGTTCCAAGTAGAGCTTCAACATGCAACAAGAAGAAATGGGAGTAAGACAAAACATTTTTTGAGCATTCAGTTTAATGAAAACAACGAATAAGCTGAAACAGGCTGTTTTTCAGCTGATCAAAATTTTAGGACCACATGCCTTTAAAAGGTCAAATCTGTGCAAAGATGTGGATTCATTGTCATTTTCTGTCAGGTAGTCACACGTTGTGATGGCAAAGGCAAAAAAAATCTCTCTTTTTGAACGTGGTCGGGTTGTTGAACTGCATGTTAAACCGACCGCTGTGCAATGTTAAAAGGATAATGGGAAGCTGCTAGGCCAGGACAGGAATCAGGGAGCAGGTCACCTCCTAATGCGTCCCTAACTCTGACCCTGACTCCTAACCGTATGAGCCAACCCAGATGGTAGGAGGGCTCATACTCCGTAACCTCGGGTCCCTACTAGCCCTCAGGAAATCCCTGGACTAGGAGCAGGGTAAGACAACCTGTTCCTCCTAGACACGGACGAACAGGAGTCTCACTGGCCAAGCTGCAAAGAAAGGGGAACATATACAGAATATGGCAATGGCAGGTAAGTGAAACTAGTACCACACCTAGCTGCCACAGACACACAGCCTGGAACCCGTGCACAAGTGCTGATGTCCATACCAACATAAAAGGACACAGCACACACCACACATCACACAGGAACCCAGGAAACCATAGCTGCAAAAGGTGAGACACCACAAGAACATAAAGTTAACTTCGTAACATATTCTTAACATCTTAACGTCTATGACCACAAGGGTGGCCCTCACTGGATAGATGGCATAAGAAGACCAGGAGGATGACTCCAGCATACAGCATGGCTGGAGTACCCCTCTGCTTCAGGCATCCAGCAGAAACTAAGTAGCCCAAGTAGCCACAGCCACTCAGACACACACTCGGAAGGGAGTTAACCCTTCCAACACCAGACAAGGTAAGGTAGCCACTTAAAGGGGAAGTGCACATACAACTTAATCCCGTGCATACCAAACAAAGTGCACACATACAAACACACGTTGCCTGATGCAACCGCATGCATAGACAGCGGACCGCCTAGCAACCAGCTCAGGCTGCTCCCCTGCCCACAAACTCATGTTTCCAACGGTAACCACACGTGAGGCAACATACTAACAGCCCTCACCTGTGGTTGACAACAAGAGCAGACCGTGGGCAACTGCATGCGGCTCAAGGAGTCGCGACCATGACCATGGTCGTGACACTTAAGCAGGGTCTCTCACAACGCGCCATTGCTACTGAGGTGGGACGCAGTAAGACAGTCATTTGGAATTTCTTAAATCATCCTGAGGGTTATGGAACAAAAAAGTCAAGTGGAAGACCCAAAAAAATGTCATCAGCACTGAGCCGGAGGATCCAATTGGCTGTCCGTCAAGACACTGGATGATCCTCGACCCAAATTAAGGCCCTTACTGTTGCTGACTGCAGCCCCATAACCATCAGACGGCATCTGAGACTGAAGGGCTTCAAAAACAAAAAACATCTTCAAAGATCTTGTCTCCTTGAACGCCACAGAACTGCTCGTTTGGACTTTGCAAGAGAGCACCAAACATGGGACATTCAAAGGTGGAAGAAAGTTTTATTCTCTGATGAGAAAAAATTTAACCTTGATGGTCCTGATGGTTTCCAACGTTACTGGCATGACAAGCATATCCCACCTGAGATGTTTTCTACGCGCCACAGTGGAGGGGGCGCCATAATGGTCTGGGGTGCTTTTTCCTTCAGTGGAACAATGGAGCTTCAGGAAGTGCAGGGGCGTCAAACGGCCGCTGGCAATGTCCAGATGTTGCAGAGAGCATTCCTCATGACTGAGGGCTCTCGTCTGTGTGCTAACGACTGGGTTTTTCAACAGGACAATGCTACAGTACACAATGCCCGCAGGACAAGGGACTTCTTCCAGGAGAATTACATCAATCTTTTGGCCCATCCTGCGTGTTCCCCTGATCTAAATCCAATTGAGAACCTTTGGGGATGGATGGCAAGGGAAGTTTACAAAAATGGACAACAGTTCCAGACAGTAGATGGCCTTCGTGCAGTCGTCTTCACCACTTGGAGAAATGTTCCCACTCACCTCATGGAAACGCTTGCATCAAGCATGCCGAAACAAATTTTTGAAGTGATAAACAATAACGGCGGAGCTACTCATTACTGAGTTCATGTTTGGAAGTTGGATTTCTGTTTTGGGGGGGGTTTAGTTTTTTTTGGAGGTGTGGTCCTAAACTTTTGATCAGCTGAAAAACAGCCTGTTTCAGTTTATTTGTTGTTTTCATTAAATTGAATGCTCAAAAAATGTTTTGTCTCACTCCCATTTCTTCTTGTTCCATGGCGAAGCTCTACTTGGAACCTTGTTAAGATCCAGCCATGCTAAATATGATTTTTTGCCATTTTTCAAGTGGTCTTAAACTTTTGATCAGGACTGTATCTACTCAGACCTGATAAAATGTGAAGTTGCATTTATTGCGCCATAAATATTCGCATCATTAGTGCCAATTTGCGCAATCACGATAATACTAACTGGAGATCATGAATTCTAGAATTCGCAAATTTATTACGAATATTATGCGAAAAATTCATGAAATATTGCAAAAACTAATATTGCCTATGCCGCTCATCACTACTTTCGGATCCCCTCCTGAGACAGATCAAAGAGCTTCACACAAAAAGCAGCTCTAGCAATGGGATACCCGGCCAATCCATGCCTTACATGATAGCCCTTTTCTCTGAATGGCCAACAAGCAATGTACAGTATTTTTGATACAATAACTGCTGTTGAGGAAATGATTGCAGCTCCACTGAAAGTAAAACCAACTAATTTAAAGGGTGGGAGGATAATAAATGGTGCTAACATACAGTAGTTGATCTTTGTAAAAATTATTTGGCATAAAGATTAGCTGTTAAGGTCTGCATAAGAAAAACTTGGAATGACTAGGTGTGTATAGCTGAAGATGAGTTTGGGAAGATAGAAAACATATTGGGGCATTTTCATCAGAGTACTGTAATAATGTTCCATTCTCTTTTAGCTATTCTACCGGATAGAATCATACAAAAGAAAACACAGACATAACAAGGTATCATAAATATTTTTAGGAAATTTTATAATTTAGCATTGTGTAGTGCTAAGGGACTGTGAGGACCTATTGTGGGCAGTGGTATAATAAGTAGACCATGGAAGGGATGAGAAAGTGTAAATTGAATGATGGGTGATCAGTTTTAACCCCTGATTTGTTTTCAGGACAAGTGATGTGCAGATACAGGAAAAGATTACTTGACACTTGACTTTTTCAATGGCTATTGGTGTGTTAAAGGGGTATTCCAATAAGAAAAAAGTGCCTGAGGCTTATCATTACTGCAGCTAATGATTGGTTGATTATCATGGACAGCCATTTCCTGCCTTATTGAGACAGAAGCAGGAAATGGAGCACAGTGGGTACAGCGAAATGGCAGTTGCCGGGGATTGGTGAGTAATTACAGGAACCTGTGCCCAAAAAAAAAAACACTCATCTGTTCCCAGTCAAACAGCTCCTGTGCTGCATCTCCTGTACCACCAGTAACTTGTCATTCTAGCACAAGTGACCTTTAAGGCCAGTTATTGGCAGCAGTGGTTATGAGACCCCACTTGGCTTGGCTGGAACCTGAAACAGCTGTGATTAGACGTGAAGCACTGGAACGGCTTGAATCTGCATCAGAAACAGCTGGTATGTGATATCATACAAACTGGATTAGTCGTACCCAGGATGATATAATCATCTGATGACCATAATAGAACCCTTCTGGATGATGTTGGTGATGATGCCCATCCAGTAGATTCTGTGTGGTACTATGAGCAGGATATTCAATAGTGTTTCCAGGAGATAGTCGGGAAAAATCTTCCTATAACATATAGAAGTCGGAGATGGCCCTGCATAACTCTATAGGACGGAGAAGGAACCGTAATCTATCCTACCCTAATGGAGCACCCCACCCGATACCTTGCCCTAATGCAGACTATTCGCCCAATACATATTCTTCATTCCCAACATGAAATGTTTCTATCCCCACTACCAGGACTCTTCAGGGGATTAGAAAAATCAAAGGTTTGTAAAAAATAACTTTAGAACCAGGGTGCAAAAAATAATTACAGCACGCCTTCCTATTTGTCTATAAAGAGGAAGGGTCCAACAGCCAAGTAAGAAAATAAAAAGCAGGCATACAAACAGGTTTCAAAATCAACAAAATATCTCCTAAATGATTAACACGAAGGAAGGAACTGTGTGTCAAAATGCCAGAGGGCAGCACACACACCAGTGGGCAAAAACCACACTTAGTAATATTGGTATTTACATCTTACCAGCAAGGCAGGATGCACATCACTGTTTCCCAGTTGTATACTAGTCCCACACTGCTCAAATATGCTGGCCCTGCCTGACGTGATGTACATCAGTTGCGTAAAGAAGAAAACCATCAACACTGTCAATTAATGGCTTTGACATGATGGGCACAGTGCTCTGGTTTCTAAGTTACATGCAGAACGCTAATAATCCTCCTCCAGTAGAGAACAGCCTGCCGGAGGTCTCTGGAACAGGCATTGCTGGATACTGCCGCCTGCCTGTCACAACACATTGCCTCTAATGGGGTCCAGCAGAGATCTGTCTGTTACACGTCATTCTCTGCTAGAATTGCCGCAGATGTGAAGGTAATTTTAGTGGCAGAAAAAGTGCACATACTACCAGGTTAACAAAAATAGGGCTTCTATGGCATAATGAGTCTGTTAAAGATATCTTGGCAGCTATAGTGATCTACTGGTAAATTGAATGGGGGGGGGGGGGTTACACTGTTATGAAGTTCCAATAAATTAAGAAAAAATCAATAACAGTAGCCTTAAAGAGACACACGCCATAGCCACAACATCATTTAAATCTCTAGTCCCCCTTTACACAGCCAGACACAGTTTCCTAGCAAGAGAATAATTCCCAGAGAACTCATTTTCGCATTATATTCGCAAATTCTAGAATTTGTGATCTCCAGTAATTATTTTCACGATTGCGCAAATTGGCACTAATGATGCCCATATTTTTTGCGCAATACATGCAACTTCACATTTTATCAGATCTGAGTAGATATTACTGATTGGTGCACTAAGTATTGTTGTGACATCACAGCACTATGTCTGTAGAATGTATGTATAGACAGCAGAGAAACAGTAATTCCTATCACACTACATGCACTGGAACCAGCTACGCTATATCACTATTTAACCTACACTGACTATCTCCCACTAACTATCTGTATTATACAGTGGGATGCGAAAGTTTGGGCATCCTTGTTAATCGTCATAATTTTCCTGTATAAATCGTTGGTTGTTACGATAAAAAATGTCATTTAAATATATCATATAGGAGACACACACAGTGATATTTGAGAAGTGAAATGAAGTTTATTGGATTTACAGAAAGTGTGCTATAATTGTTTAAACAAAATTAGGCAGGTGCATAAATTTGGGCACCACAAAAAAGAAATGAAATCAATATTTAGTAGATCCTCCTTTTGCAGAAATTACAGCCTCTAAACGCTTCCTGTAGGTTCCAATGAGAGTCTGGATTCTGGTTGAAGGTATTTTGGACCATTCCTCTTTACAAAACATCTTTAGTTCATTCAGGTTTGATGGCTTCAGAGCATGGACAGCTCTCTTTAAGTCACACCACAGATTTTCAATTATATTCAGGTCTGGGGACTGAGATGGCCATTCCAGAATGTTGTACTTGTTCCTCTGCATAAATGCCTTAGTGGATTTTGAGCAGTGTTTAGGGTCGTTGTCTTGAAAGATCCAGCCCCGACGCAGCTTCAGCTTTGTCACTGATTCCTGGACATTGGTCTCCAGAATCTGCTGATACTGAGTGGAATCCATGCGTCCCTCAACTTTGATAAGGTTCCCAGTCCCTGCACTGGCCACATAGCCCCACAGCATGATGGAACCACCACCATATTTTACTGTAGGTAGCAGGTGTTTTTCTTGGAATGCTGTGTTCTTTTTCCTCCATGCATAACGCCCTTGTTATGGCCAAATAGCTCAATTTTTGTTTCATCAGTCCACAGCACCTTATTCCAAAATGAAGCTGGCTTGTCCAAATGTGCTTTAGCCCACCTCAAGTGGCACTTTTTGTGCTGTGGGCGGAGAAAAGGCTTCCTCTGCATCACTCTCGCATACAGCATCTCCTTGTGTAAAGTGCGCCGAATGGTTGAACGATGCACAGTGACTCCATCTGCAGCAAGATGATGTTGTAGGTCTTTGGTGCTGGTCTGTGGGTTGACTCTGACTGTTATCACCATTCGTCGCTTCTGTCTATCCCAGATTTTTCTTGGTCTGCCACTTCGAGCCTTAACTTGAACTGAGCCTGTGATCTTCCATTTCCTCAATATGTTCCTAACTGTGGAAACAGACAGCTGAAATCTCTGAGACAGCTTTCTGTATCCTTCCCCTAAACCATGATGGTGAACAATCTTTGTCTTCAGGTCATTTGAGAGTTGTTTTGAGACCCCCATGTTGCTACTCTTCAGAGAAAATTAAAAGAGGAGGGAAACCTACAATTGACCCCCTTAAATACTCTTTCTCATAATTGGATTCACCTGTGTATGTAGGTCAGGGGTCACTGAGCTTACCAAGCCAATTTGAGTTCCAATAATTAGTTCTAAAGGTTTTGGAATCAATAAAATGACAACAGTGCCCAAATTTATGCACCTGCCTAATTTTGTTTAAACAATTATAGCACACTTTCTGTAAATCCAATAAACTTCATTTCACTTCTCAAATATCACTGTGCGTCTCCTATATGATATATTTAACTGACATTTTTTATCGTAACAACCAACGATTTATACAGGAAAATCATGACGATTAACAAGGTTGCCCTAACTTTCGCATCCCACTGTATATATGAGCTAACTAACTATCTAATGTAATTGGATAAAGATTAGGATCCAGATAAAAGCACAGAGCACAGCAATGTCACTGCTCTCTCTCTCTCAGAACTGCAAAAAAACTGCAGAAAATGGTTTCCTATATAGTAAGGGGTAGGCAGCTTTCCTATTGGTTGCTAGGGATGTTGCTAAGCTCTGACAAAGATATTGCAGCCTTCTCATTGGCCCACAAGCAAGAAGGGAGGTTACTGATGGAAAAAAAAATCTAGAATATTCGCGATTACAAATATATAGCACTATATTCTACATCTTTGCAAATTATCGAAGTGCTGATATTCACGATAAAATTAGCGATCAACACTAATTATTAGACAGAGGCTGTGATCCATACAGTGCCTCCATTACCACAGCCCTTGTTCACAGTCACACTTCTTCTATCACCAGCCACAGCTAGCCTGTTCACATATAGTGCACCCAAATTTAACCATTGTATCCCTAATTGACATCCACAGTGCCCAATTTGTCTGGTGAAAATACCCAATTATCTGCCACTACAACCCAATTTAGTAACCCAGGTAGCCAATCATATACATAGCACTCAATGCCAGCTGGAATAATCCCAATTTCCATCCACAGTGCTTGACTTCTGTGCGACCTACAGTATCTCAGAAAAGTGAGTACACCCCTCACATTTTTGTAAATATTTTATTATATCTTTTCATGGGACAACACTGAAGATATGATACTTTGATACAATGTAAAGTAGTCAGTGTATAGCTTGTATAACAGTGTAAATTTGGTGTGACCTCAAAATAACACAGCAATTAATTTCTTCACCACTGGCAACAAAAGTGAGTACACCCCTAAGTGAAAATGGCCAAATTGTGCCCAAAGTGTCAATATTTTGTGTGGTCACCATTATTTTCCAGCACTGCCTTAACTTTCTTGGGCATGGAGTTCACTAGAGCTTCACAGGTTACCTCCGGAATTCTCTTCCACTCCTCCATAACGACATGAAACTGGGGGATGTTAGAGACCTTGCGCTCCTCCAACTTTAGTTTGTGGAGACCCCACAAATTCTCAATAGGGTTTAGGTCTAGAGACATGCTTTGCCAGTCCATCAAGATGCCGGCACTAGTGTTGGGCGAGCATGCTCAGCTGAACACCAGTTTGGCTCGAGCATCGCAGTGTTTGGCCGAATATCAGATGTGCTCGAGCGCCATGCTCGAGTCAGTGTATTTAAATCTAATTTAACCTCTATTTCTAAAAAGTTTCTGGGGGGAATCGAACTCACAACCTTCCACATTACAGCCAAGAATGTTAACCACTGCACTATAGAGCTACATGACTTAATAAAAAAAAAAAAAAAAGAGCCTTTTGCTGTATAGGAATACTTACTAATACTTACTTTTTTAGTAACTGGGCATGCAGCTCTAGAGTGTAGTGGTTAAGATAATTGGCTGTAATGTAGAAGGTTGTGAGTTCGAATCCCACCAGAAATTTTTCAGAAATAGAGGCTAAATTAGATTTAAATACACTGAGCAGGGGGTGCCTGGTTTAATGCTCGAGTTCTCCCATTGACTTCCATTGTGCTCGGGTGCTCTGTAGAGCACCCGAGCATCGGGAAGTGTTCTACTCGAGCACACGAGCACTTTGGTGCTCGACCAACACTTGCCTGCACCTCTTCATAAATTTGGCAAATCCACCACCAGCTTAGGGCTTTATTAAGACCGTTGTCTAAAACACCGGTCTTGATAAATATACCCCTTAAATCCTATTAAAGTGCTCTCCTGCAGTCTTTAATATGAAAATGAAAAAAATGGATAAAGAAATAAATCAATTAACACAGAAGCAAATAATATTGTAGAAATACAGCAGAATACTGTGCATTATAAAGATAAAAAGAAGAATTTTCTGTTTTGTTCGCTTGTCTTGTCTCCTTTACTATATTTCTCCGATGTCATACAGTTTGATGCAGAGGTAGTAATCTTCTGAGTGTAAAAAACGGAATTTCAGTAAAAGATGATGTGTCTCTATAAGCAACAGATTGCATCTATCTTACAAGTCAAAGCTTACAGCAACCAGCATTATGAAAAAAATAAAAATGTATGGAGGGAAAAAAGTCCCATTGTTATATTTGTAGTGTGTACTTTGTGCACTGATACATAAAAGAATTAAATGCATTTGAAAAGACCAAGACTCATCTCTGAAAATAAAGATGTAAAGATCAATTATATGATTAAAGTATGGCAAGAGTGATACAAGCCTTTCAGTCAGCCAAGAATATATTTATAATATCTCAACAACATTAAAACCACCTTCCTTTAGCAGCTCAAGTAGGCCTCTGAAGTAGTGATGACACATGAAGGCATGGACTCACAAGATTTCTGTGGTATCTGGCACCAACACATTAGCAGCAGATCTTTTATATCCTGTAAGTTGTGATCTATAATTTAAGGGGTGGGGCTCTATAACTTTTACCAGTTTTTCCGGCACCTCCTAAAGTTGGTCGATTGATTTGAGATCTGGGGAATTTGGAGATGAAGTCAACACCATTGACTCTCTCTTATGTTCTTCAATGTTTGCAGTATGGCGTTAGGTAATATCTAGAGATGAGCAAATCGAAGTTGATGAAGTGGAATTTGATCTGAATTTCAGGAAAAATTTGATTTGCACCAAATCAGAATTTCCTCACGTTTCATGGTAACGAATGGCATTTTCTCCTAAAATGGCTGCTGCACATGTGAGAACATGGAGCAAGGAACTCTGGGAAGGCGGGATCACCCATAATGCCATGCATGCAGCCAATCAGCAGCCAGCCCTGTGATGTCACAGCCCTATAAATAGCCGCAACCATCTTGGATTCTGCCATTTTCCAGTGTACTTAGTGCAGGCAGAGACCTCAGCAGGCGCTAGGGACAGTGCTACAAAAAACATCATTATGCTAAAAAAACTATTTACAAGTGCAGGGAAAGATTATTCAAGGTGTAGAGAAAGGATAGGGAGGAATCATTCCACAGCATTTATGTTGAACAGGGTTCAGTGGGGAAGGTAACAGCCTGGGTAATAGGAACAATCCAATTACACCTTGATGCACTGACTGGCGACCCAAATTGCCATTATACAGCTCTATAATTCCAGCAAACAATTCTTGTTATTGGGTTGTTAGAGCCATTAACAGGGTTTATTACAAGGAAATATTTCTATGTCTTATTTAACCTTGTGCAGTTATATGTTCCTAAGCATTTTTTGGCTTGTATTAGTGGGGAAAAAAGGGCTTATTAGCCGTTGTGTAGTAAAGTGTTAAAATTACAGTACTTTTTGTCGTGTATTAGTGGCAAAAGAAAAATATATTTGCCGTTCAGCGGTGCAGTTATATGTTCTAAGCCATTTTGCGGCATGTATTAGTGGCAAAAGTAAAATATATTTGCCATTCAGCAGTGCAGTTATATGTTCTAAAACCCTCTTTGTCATGTAATAGTGGCAAAAGAAAAATATATTTGCCGCTCAGCGGTGCAGTGATATGTTCTAAAGCCTTTTTGTCGTGCAATAGTAGCAAAAGTAAAATATATTTGCTATTCAGTGGTGCAGTTATATGTTCTAAAGCCTTTTGTGGCATGTATAAGTGGAAAAATTAAAATATATTTGCCGTTCAGCGGTGTAGTTATATGTTATAAAGGCCTTTTTGTCATGTAATAGTGGCAAAATAAAAATATATCTGCCGTTCAGCGGTGCAGTTATGTTATAATGCCTTTTGTGGCATGTATTAGTGGCCAAAGTAAAATATATTTCTGTTCAGTGGTGCAGTTATATGCTCTAAAGCCTTCTGTGACATGTATAAGTGGAAAAAGAAAAATATATTTGCCGTTCAGCGGTGCAGTTATATGTTCTAAAGCCTTTTGCGGCATGTGTTAGTGGCAAAAGTAAAATATATTTGCTGTTCAGCGGTGCATGTATATGTTCTAAAGCCTTTTGTGGCGTGTATAAGTGGAAATAGAAAAATATATTTGCCATTCAGCGGTGCAGTTATATGTTCTAAAGTCTTTTGTGGCGTGTATTAGTGGCAAAAGTTTAATATATTTGCTGTTCAGCAGTGCAGTTATATGTTCTAAAGCCTTTTGTGGCGTGTTTAAGTGGAAATAGAAAAATATATTTGCATTTCAGCGGTGCAATTATATGTTCTAAAGCCTTTTGTGCAGTGTATTAGTTTCAAAAGTGAAATATAATTGCCGTTCAGTGGTGCAGTTATATGTTCTAAAGCCTTTTGTGGCATGTATGAGTGGCAAAAGTGAATTATATTTTCCGTTCAGCGGTGCAGTTATATGTCATAAAGCCTTTTGTGGTATTAGAGGCAAAATAAAAATATATTTGCCATTCAGCAGTACAGTTATATGTTCTAAAGCCATTTTTGTTGTTTAATAGTGGCAAATAGTACCAGAGTCCACAGAAAATCTACTACTAAACGAGATAGACAAGGCGGCAAATCATAATGAGGTGGTAATTATGGGGGACTTCAACTACCCAGATATAGACTGGGAAACTGAAACTTGTATATCTCATAAAGGAAACAGATTCTTGGCAATAACCAAAGACCATTATCTCTCCCAACTGGTTCAGGACCCGACTAGAGGGACGGCCATACTGGACTTAATATTAACCAATAGACCTGACAGAACAACAGACGTGCAGGTTGGGGGACACCTGGGAAATAGTGACCATAAAGTAATAACCTTCCAATTATCATTCAAAAGAGCGTTTCTACAGGGAGAAACAAAAATACCAAACTTCAAAAAAGCTAAATTTAGCCAACTAAGAGAGGCCATAGGCCTAACTAACTGGGACAAAGTCCTCAAAAATAAAAATACAGCCAAAAAATGGGATATCTTTAAAAACATCCTAAAATCTAATTGTGAGAGGTACATACCGTATGGGAATAAAAGGTTAAGGAACAAAAAGAAACCAATGTGGATAAACAGAACTGTAAAGAAAGCAATAAATGACAAAAAGAAAGCATATAAAACCCTAAAACAGGAGGGTAGCACGGAAGCACTGAAAAACTATAAGGAAAAAAACAGAACATGTAAAAAACAAATAAAAGCGGCCAAACTAGAGACCGAGAGATTAATTGCCAAACAGAGTAAAACTAACCCTAAAATGTTCTTCAATTATATAAATGTTAAAAAGTATAAATCTGAAGGTGTCGGCCCTTTAAAGAGTAATGAGGGGGGAGTCGCAGAGAGCGACGAGGAGAAAGCAAAGCTGTTAAATATTTTTTTCTCCAATGTATTCACTGAGGAAAATAAACTGTCAGATGAAATGCTGAATGCTGAAATAAATTCGCCATTAAAAGTGTCCTGTCTGACCCAGGAAGAAGTACAACAGCGACTTAAAAAGATCAAAATAGACAAATCGCCAGGACCGGATGGCATACACCCCCGTATCCTAAGGGAATTAAGTAATGTCATAGCCAGACCCTTATTTCTGATATTTGCGGACTCTGTACTGACAGGGAATGTCCCACAGGATTGGCGCATGGCAAATGTGGTGCCAATATTCAAAAAGGGTCCAAAAACAGAGCCTGGAAACTATAGGCCGGTAAGTTTAACATCTGTTGTGGGTAAACTGTTTGAAGGTTTTCTGAGAGATGCTATGTTAGAGCATCTTATGGGAAATAAGCAAATAACGCCATATCAGCATGGCTTCGCGAGGGATCGGTCATGTCAAACTAATTTAATCAGTTTCTATGAGGAGGTAAGTACTAGACTTGACAGCGGCGAATCAATGGATGTCGTGTATCTGGACTTCTCCAAAGCATTTGACACTGTACCTCATAAAAGGTTAGTATATAAAATGAGAATGCTCGGACTCGGAGAAAACGTCTGTAAGTGGGTAAGTAACTGGCTCAATGATAGAAAACAGAGGGTGGTTATTAACGGTACATACTCAGATTGGGTCACTGTCACTAGTGGAGTACCTCAGGGGTCAGTATTGGGCCCTATTCTCTTCAATATATTTATTAATGATCTTGTAGAAGGCTTGCATAGTAAAATATCAATTTTCGCAGATGACACTAAACTGTGTAAAGTAATTAACACTGAAGAGGACAGTATACTACTACAGAGGGATCTGGATAGATTGGAGGCTTGGGCAGATAAGTGGCAGATGAGGTTTAACACTGAGAAATGTAAAGTTATGCACATGGGAAGGAATAATGCAAGTCACCCGTACATACTAAATGGTAAAACACTCGGTAACACTGACATGGAAAAGGATCTAGGAATTTTAATAAACAGCAAACTAAGCTGCAAAAAACAGTGTCAGGCAGCGGCTGCCAAGGCCAATAAGATAATGGGTTGCATCAAAAGGGGCATAGATGCCCGTGATGAGAACATATTCCTACTACTTTACAAATCACTGGTCAGACCACACATGGAGTACTGTGTACAGTTCTGGGCTCCTGTAAACAAGGCAGACATAGCAGAGCTGGAGAGGGTCCAGAGGAGGGCAACTAAAGTAATAACTGGAATGGGGCAACTACAGTACCCTGAAAGATTATCAAAATTAGGGTTATTCACGTTAGAAAAAAGACGACTGAGGGGAGATCTAATTACTATGTATAAATATATCAGGGGGCAGTACAGAGATCTATCCCATCATCTATTTATCCCCAGGACTGTGACTGTGACAAGGGGACATCCTCTGCGTTTGGAGGAAAGAAGGTTTGTACACAAACATAGAAAAGGGTTCTTTACGGTAAGAGCAGTGAGACTATGGAACTCTCTGCCTGAGGAGGTGGTGATGGTGAGTACAATAAAGGAATTCAAGAAGGGCCTGGATGTATTTCTGGAGTGTAATAATATTACAGGCTATAGCTACTAGAGAGGGGTCGTTGATCCAGGGAGTTATTCTGATTGCCTGATTGGAGTCGGGAAGGAATTTTTTATTCCCCTAAAGTGAGGAAAATTGGCTTCTACCTCACAGGGTTTTTTTTTGCCTTCCTCTGGATCAAGTTGTAGGATGACAGGCCGAACTGGATGGACAAATGTCTTTTTTCGGCCTTATGTACTATGTTACTATGTTACTATGTTAAATTAAAGGGCAAAATAATCAGTGACGTCAAACTTACTGCTGACACCCTCTCCACTCTGTCGGGGTGGGGCTCTACTTGTATAAGATTTTAATAGAGCAGGTTCTGTAGACATCTCTGTGGAATCAGCTGATGACGGTGTAAAAGGAGTTTGCTTCTTCTTAATGCTAACATCGACCTTTAAGGCCGAGTTCATTCTTGAGTTATTGGGTCAGTTTTGGCCCGGTGATTGCCCAAATAAGTGAAGTTTGCAGTGATTCTAAGAGCGACGCCTGTCATCTGCATTTCATACTGACTCGCAGCATTATTTCACTACCACAGCAGACTCCCTATGCGTATTACTTCAAAAGCAGTTTTTTTACGTGATTAGCTGCATATAAATTCAGATCGAACCAAATTTTTCAGAAAATTCAGCTAACCGAATTTTAAAAAAAGTCACTCATCTATAGTAATATCATTTTTTTTTTGTTATAAATATTTTTTGATACAATGTACAACAACAGTTACATAATAATAATAAAAAACATCAGGCATCAACCAAGAGGAAGTAAGCGTGCTTAATACAATTGCACCGATAAGAGTAGTAGGGTATTCGTTCCCCTGCCACTAAAACATCCCCTACATGGAGATACTTGACCTATCCAATACATTACAGTAAATGCACATTACTTATATTACCTTTAAACCTTTATTCCTTATTCCCCCCCCCCCCATCCCACCCTTCCCAAACTGATATCCCCCCCATATAAATATATCCATATCTATTTGTTTATATGTTTTGACCACTGAGCCCAAATTTTCTCATGTCTATAACCTATATTGCTCTTAATGTATCCTACTCTTTCTATTATACAATTGGAGTTCATCAAATTTTCCCATTCTTTTATTGTTGGTATCTCAGGGCGCATCCATCTTCTTGCTATCAATAAACGAGCTATAAAACATGATTTATATAACATAATTTCATTTTCCTTTGATAGCTCATGGGAAGTTTCACCCAAAATACATACAGAAGCCGTCCATTGGATTTTGAAACTAAAAATATCCCCGATTAATTCAATCAGACTGCACCAGAATGGTTGAATCTTTGGGCACCTCCACCACATATGGATAATATCCGCTTTATCATTCATACATCTAGGACATAGTCTGGGCGTTTTAGCTGAAACTTTCTTGAGCCATTTTGGTGTTATATATAAACAGTGTAATATCATAAACTGAGTTACCCTATGAGAGGGGTTCCTGGGATATGGTTTAAAACACCAAAATTTTCCCCACTGATCGTCTGTTATTATCCTTATATCATTCTCCCATTTTGATTTACTATTACAAATAAATCCCTCACTTCTAATTTCTCGTATCTTTTTATACAAGCTTGACACCAGTTTGTGCTTACTTTTCCAGCCTAGTATATAATTAATCACCTCATGTGGTTTTATTACTATATCTTCCTTTTTTATAACTGTTTTAACAATATCCACCAACTGAATATATCTAAAATAACTTTGTCTATCTTCCCTTACATTCATTAATAATGTGTCCCTATCCTTCAGTGTTTAATTTTGAAAATATTGTGAAATATGCCATAAACCCTTATCAGTCCAGTATTTGGCCTCTTTCAAAAAGGTAGCATTACCTAACCTCCTATTATACCATAATGGTGTGACTTTAATCTGCCCCTCTAAATTCAGTGACTTTTTGACTTTACTCCATACCCTCACCAATAATTTTACCAATGGGATTTTATATAGGTGCGTACTTTCCAGTTGTCCTGATTCGAGTAATGTGAATATATCTGGTAAGCCACCCTCACTCTTATATACCAAATGGCTCAGAAAGTCCACCTGTGTGCAATTCATCATTGTTGCAATATTAGCTACCATATAGTACAATCTGATATCTGGGACCTCTAGTCCTCCTTGTTCGTAAGATCTTGTAAGCCACTACATCTTTTTCCTTACCCTTTTGTTTGACCAGATTAATACATTGAATAATTTCTCTATGTCATGAAAAACCGATTCCCCCAGGTAAATGGGGCTGTTTCTAATGACGTAGAGCAACTGGGGTAACAGTATCATTTTAATTAGTCCAATTCGGTCTGCTTTGTTTATTGGTAGTTTATTCCAGACTTTAATCCTCTCCTTCATCTTATCAAGTAATGGTTTAATGTTCAATGCTATAAATTTATTAGGATCCTTAGATATTTCCAGACCTATGTATTTGAAGCTGTCCTGGGGGCTAAGAATCTTTAATTTTGCCTCTGAGATCACATTCTTGTCATTCAGAGGAAGCAGAGTCGATTTATCCCAGTTAATTAGAATACCCGATTGTCTACCAAACTCCTCCACCAGCGACATGACACGTTGCAGATCCTTATTTGTATCATCCAGGAAGAAGAGCAGATCATCTGCATATAGAGAGATTTTGTCCTCACTCCCCCTTAGTCCAAAGCCCCGCAAATCCACGTCCTGCCTGACTTTTATAGCCAGGATTTCTATTGTCAGGGCAAAAAACAAGGGGGAGAGAGGACAACCCTGTCTCACCCCTCGTTCTATACGGAAGCTATCAGATAATATACCATTAACTGATATTCTGGCTTTGGAGTCTTTATATATAATCTTCATCCAGTCTATAAATCCTCGGCCAATACCAAATTTTGTCATAGCTTCCCATACAAAGTCCCAGTTCAGAGTCAAATGCTTTATGCGCATCTAATGATAGAATAGAGCACAATTCTTTATTATTCTCTGTAAACTGGATATTTGCAAAGACCCTAAGCAAGCCCATTGTTGTAGACCTATGAATCAGTTTTGGTCCTCATGGATCAGATGTACTATGACCTTCCTCAACCTTTTCACCAAAATCCTAGCCAGAATTTTACAGTCATTATTCGCGGTACGATATGGGATCCAGTCGGTCCTTATCTTTTTTTGGGATTAAAATAATCGTTGCGTCTCCCATAGATTCTGGGAGGCATCCTGTACCTTTTTAGTATTCAAATACTTCCATAAGTCTACTTGCCCAGAATTCTTTATCTCTTTTATATAATTCATTTGGAATACTGTCCGGTCCTGATGTTTTACCAAGTGGTGCTTCATTTATTGCTACTAATATCTCGTTTATGGATATAGGGCGGTCTAATGCTGTCTGTTGATCATCATTGAGTTTTGGGGTTCCTATTTCTCGCACATATTTTATCATCTCTTCTCCATGTAACTGGGTTTTTACTGAGTACAGTTCTTTATAAAAGGTCTTGAATATATCCTGTATTTTTTCCTGATCATTATATAGTAGGCCATCTTTTCCTCTAATTGCGGCGATATTCTCAACCGCCTCCATGTTCTTAATTATTTTGGATAGGACTTTACCCGGTTTACCTCCTTCCCAGTAATTCCTAGTTTTGACAAATAATTCTTTATTCTGCACCCTTTCCTTGATGTAGTTATCATAATTATTAACCGCTTTTATCAACTCGTCTTTGGTTTCCTGTGTTTTTTCCCTTGTCATCTGTGCCTCCTTATTTATCACCTTAGTTCTTAGATCTTCCTCTTTTTTGTTATATAATTTTTTAAGCTCAATGATCTTTTTATTTATCAGTCCTCTTATATAGGCCTTAGCAGTGTCCCAAACCACATTCACTCCAGCTGTATCCTTATTAATTTGGAAAAAGAAAGTCAAGTCCTTTAATATTTGATCTTTTTTGCCTATTAAATTGAGCCATATGGGATTTATCATGTAGTTTTTACACTTCCCTTTCAGATTCTCGACTTTCAAACCCACCTTTACCAATACTGGAGAGTGATCTGAGATACATCTCGGTTCATACAAGACCTTTATATTTTTTTGTAATGTTAGCTGATCACCAAATATCAAGTCTATTCTTGACAAAGAATCGTAGCTCTTACTATAACATGAGTACTGTTTTGCTTCTGGATTCTGAATCCTCCATATGTCCCCCCACCCAAATTCTTGCATTAGTTTTTTCAGCGGAGTAACTACCGTTTTTTGGGGGTTTTCACTTTTTGTTACTCTATCTAAGTCGTTATTCATTGTGCAGTTGAAATCACCCATTAATATTGATAAAGAGTCACCTTTGTCTAACAGAAACTCATATAGTTTTAAGAGCACCTCGTGTCTATAAGGTGGGGGAATGTATACCCCAGCCAGTACACATTTTACATTTTCAAAGTATCCGTATAAAAATATATACCGGCCCTCCACATCAATGTTCGTCGAGATTATAGAGCACATAATATCCTTATGAATAATAATGCTAACCCCCCCTGCTATACCCAGTGAACACAGAGTGGAATTGGTAAGCTATCCATTTTCTTTTAAACAAGTTTAGTCTGTCTCTAACCATATGAGTCTCTACCAGACAAACAAGCGCTGGAAGATATCTCCCAATAATATCAAATACTGCAAAGTTTTTTAATTTCTCCCCAAGGCCTCTCACATTCCAACATAAAAGTTTAGTATAGATCATATTTTTTACTTCTCATAGTATATATCCAAGGACCAGTGGTAGAAAAAAAATAAATAAATAAATAAATTATATATATATATTCTTTGTCCTCCCCTATCCACCCCCCCTCTCCCAGATCCCTCCCCCCCAACCCTCACACGATGCCCTCGACCCAAAAGGGGCTTGAACATCCTACCCAACTGGCGTATACTCCGCATCCCCTCCCCCAGCCACCATCAACAAATTACTATGTTCATTTGTATTATATTGTTATCCTAAGCCCATGGTTTCCAACCATTTCTGTACCTCTTGTGGAGAAAAAAAGAAACTAACTTTATCATTGTGCACCACTCTAAGTTTTGCCGGGTACAGAAGGGAGTATTTAATCTCAGCCTGGAGTAGTCTTTATTTCACTTCTATAAATTTTCCTCGTTCTTTTTGCGTTGTTACAGAGTAATCTGGGTATATAGAAACCCATGAGCCATTAATTTCAACCAATTCTAATGCTCTTATTCTCCTCATAATCATTTCTTTATCCTTGAATGGGAACATTTTTGCAATTATATTTCTAGGTAGATTTCTTGGTATATTTTTCCCTGGAATTCTATGTGCACTCTCAATTGTAAATTGACTGGACAAGTTTTCCCTTCCTACCACTTCAGTAATCCAGTTCTGGATATATTGTACACAGTTCGTACCCTCCTCTTTCTCTGGTATACCGATAAGCCGGATATTACTTCTCCTATCCCTGTCTTCTAAGTCAGTGATCTTCTTATTTAAATCTGTGTTTACCGTTCTCAGAATTCTAAGTTCTTTTGACAATTCAGAGACTTGATCTTCTCCGTCACTAATTCTTTCTGCTGCCTGTTTTACTCTCTCGCCTATAGTAACATCATTAGTACTACGGAAGCGCTGGACCATAGGAATCAAGCGAGCATGAGGACAACACAGGGCGCAGAACCACAACCAGGAGTCAAATAAATTCCGATTTATTCAAAAACAACACATTTCGGGATGCATGGCCCCTTTATCAAGTCTTGCAGTTACCAGCTGAACCAGAGACACTGGCCTTCATTGTGGTTGCGCCCAATTTGGTACAACACAAATAGGTAAGCAAACAATTTCCCCAATTTAAGGGCATTGCTAATTGACGTACTCCCCCTATGAGTGCCTTTCTCTCCCTTTTTGGCATTATTTGCTGTAGTAATATAATTGCCATAAAGGGGTCGGCAATAATGTTTAGGCTGGTAATACATATCCACATGACATACCAAAAGGTTTTCCAGGAGAACACTGCCCAGAGCACAGTGCTGTACCCACCATGGACGCAAACTATGCAACTGCCATTTGACCCCCACAAAAGTGTGGAGCCATTTTGGTGCAAAACCACCCTTCTAAGAAAGCCACACCCCATTCCTGTCATGACTGGCTAGGCACAGAAACATTCTCTAAACCTAGATGTGCGAACTTCACAAATTTGGAGACATTTCCATTGCCGAACTCAACAAGTAGTTATCTCTCAGGCAGATATGTAAATAATTACAAGTGTGGTCTGATTAGAACACTACAGTTGGTCAAAACATGTCAGTGATGTAATATAAAAAAATAATGTGTCGGCAGATAGGAACCATTTGGCCCATCTAGTCTGCCCAATATACTGAATAGTATGAATAGCCCCTGGCCCTATCTTATATGAAGGATGGCCTTATGCCTATCCCATGCATGCTTAAACTTCTTCATCTTCACTGTATTTGCAGCTACCACTTCTGCAGGAAGGCTATTCCATGCATCTACTACTCTCTCACTAAAGTAATACTTCCTGGTATTACTTTTAAACCTTTGCCCCTCTAATTTAAAACTATGTCCTTTTGTAGCAGTTTTTCTTCTTTTAACCTCTTAAGGACACAGGGCGTACAGGTATTACCTGATGTTCTGGTACTTAAGGACACAGGGCGTCCTGTGTATTTCCGATCACCGCTGCCTGGCGGGCGGTGATCGGAACAAAGTGCCTGCTCAAATCATTGAGCAGGCACCTTGGGTCAATGTGCGGGGGGGTCACGTGCCCCCCCCCCCCGTGTCGGCGTTTGCCGCAAACCGCAGGTAAATTTAGACCTGCGATTTGCGACTTTTACTAGAGGTTGCGGCGACGGTCGGAGGTGCCATTGGGTTCCCGTGCGGCTGTAAGGGGGACCCGATGGCATGGAAGGCAGCGCGATGCCTTCCTTAGGCTTCGGTGCTGCCTTCCGGTGATGAGAATGTGAGATCCAGCCCCCTGGATCTCACAGGCCGGGAGCTGTAAGAGTAATACACACAGTATTACTCATACAGCCAATGCATTCCAATACAGAAGTATTGTAATGCATTATAAAGGGGATCAGACCCCAAAAGTTGAAGACCCAAAGTAGGACAAAAAATAAAGCGAAAAAAAGTTTTCCCCCCAAAAAAATTTAAAGTTTCAAGTAAAAAAAATATAAAAACGTAATTCCCCCCAAATAAAGTAAAAAAAAAATGGTAAAAAATAGGAGATTTTTTTTTTTACATATTAGGTATCGCTGCTTTCTTATCGACCAGCTCTATAAACATATTACATGACCTAACCCCTCATATGAACACCGTAAAAAAAAAAAAATTAAAACTGTGCTAAATAAACCATTTTTTTGTCACCTTACATCACAAAAAGTACAACAGTAAGCCATCAAAAAGGCGTATGCCCACCAAAATAGTGCCAATCTAACTGTCACCTCATCCCGCAAAAAATGAGCCCCTACCTAAAACAATATCCCAAAAAATTAAAAAACTATGGCTCAGAATATGGAGACACTAAAACATTTTTTTGTTTTAAAAAAGCTGTTATTGTGTAAAACTTAAGTAAATTAAAAGAAGTATACATATTAGGTATCGCCGCATCTGTAACAATCTGCTCTATAAAAATATCATATGACCTAACCCCTCAGGTGAACACCGTAAAAAAAAAAAAAAAAGGTGCAAAAAAAGCCATTTTTTGTCACCTTATCTCACAAAAAGTGTAATAGCAAGCGATCAAAAAGTCATACACACCCCAAAATAGTGCCAATCAAACCGATATCTCATCCCGCAAAATATGAGACCCTACATAAGATAATCGCCCAAAAACTGAAAAAACTATGGCTCTCAGACTATGGAGACACTAAAACATGATTATTATTTTTTTGTTTCAAAAATGATATTATTGTGTAAAACTTACATAAATAATAAAAGTATAAATATTAGGTATCGTCATGTACTTAATAACCTGTTCTATAAAAATATCACATGACCTAACCCATCAGATGAACACTGTAAAAAATATAAAAAACAGTGTAAAAAAAGCAATTTTTTGTCACCTTACATCACAAAAAGTGTAATAGCAAGCGATCAAAAAGTCATACGCACCCCAAAATAGTGCCAATCAAACAGTCATCTCATCCCGCAAAAATCATACCCTACCCAAGATAATCGCTTAAAAAATTAAAAAACTATGGCTCTCAGAGTATGGAGACACTAAAACATGATTATTTTTGTTTCAAAAATGAAATCATTGTGTAAAACTTACATAAATAAAAAAAATTGTATACATATTAGGTATCGCCACATTCGTGACAACCTGCTCTATAAAAATACCACATGATTTAACCTGTCAGATGAATTTTGTAAATAACAAAAAGAAAAAGGTGCCAAAGCAGCTATTTCTTTTTACTGTCATGACCATGGTCATGGTCGTGACTCAGGATCCGCATGCAGTTGCCTGCGGTTTGGTTTTATTGTCAACCACATGGTGAGGGCTGCTGGTATGTTGCCTCACATGTGGTTGCCGCTGGCAACATGATTTGGTACTTGGCAGTATAGCAGCCTGAGCTGTTGCTAGGCAGCTTGCTGTCAAGTGCATGCGGTTACACCTAGTTGGGTGTGTGTGTGTGTATGCACTTTGTATGTCTGGTGTGCACGAGGTTTATGTAGTTGTCCACTGTGACACTTCCCTTCACTGTGGCTGCCCGTGGCAACGTTTGGTATTGTGTACATGTGGTGGCAGTGTCTCGGCCTTCTGGCTGACTCCCAGGACATGGTTGCCACGCATGTCGTTGCCTGCGGTAACAGCTGCAGTGTGATGTTTATTTGGACACTTCCCCTTTAAGTGGCTTTTTCCCTTGCCTGGTGTAGGAAGGGTTAACTCCCTTCTTAGTTTGTGAACACTGTGTGTGTGTGTGTGTGGGTGTGGCCAGCTCCTGCTGGATGCCAGACTCTGAGGGGTACTTCAGCCATGGTTAGCTGAAGTCATCCTCCTGGCTAATACCATCTGTCAGTGAGGGCCACCCTTGTGGTCATAAATTACGTTACATGGTGTTATGAAGGTGTGTGTGTGGTCTCATTGTTATTGCAGCTTATGGTCCTGGGTTCCTGTGTGATGTGTGGTGTGTGCTGTCTTCATTTGTGTTCTGGACAGCAGCACTTGCACATGGGTTCCAGGCTTTGTTGTCTGTGGCAGGTGAGTGTGGTGTTTGTTGCATTTACCTGCCATTGCCATAAGTTGTTTCTGTTCCCCTTGTAGCTTGGCCACTTTAGACTCCTGTTTCTCCGTGTCCTGGAGGAACGGGCTGTCTACCCAGCTCCTAGCGCAGGGATCGGCGGAGGGTCAGAAGGGATATGAGGTTCCTGAGCATGAGCCCTCCTACCTTCAAGGGCGGCTCATGCAGCTAGGAGTCAAGGTCAGATTAGGGAAGCTCTAGGAGGTGACCTGCTCCCTAATTCTGTGGTTCTGGCCAAGTAGCGACCTTCCATCTTCTGGCATTGCACGGCTCAGGGTTTTCCCCATCCTCAGCCGTGATAGTTACCTTGCCTCACAAAAAGTGTAATATAGATTAACCAAAAATCATATGTATCTAAACTAGTACCAACAAAACTGCCACCCTATTCCGTAGTTTCTAAAATGGGGTCACTTTTTTGGAGTTTCTACTCTAGGGGTGCATCAAGGGGAGACTTCAAATGGCACATGGTGTCAAAAAACCAGTCCAGCAAAATCTGCCTTCCAAAAACCGTATGGCATTCCTTTCCTTCTGCGCCCTGCCGTGTGCCCGTACAGCAGTTTATGACCACATATGGGGTGTTTCTGTAAACTACAGAATCAGGGCCATAAATATTGACTTTTGTTTGGCTGTTAACCCTTGCTTTGTAACTGGAAAAAAATATTAAAATGGAAAATCTGCCAAAAAAGGGAAATTTTAAAATTGTATCTCTATTTTCCATTAATTCTTGTGGAACACCTAAAGGGTTAACAAAGTTTGTAAAATCAGTTTGGAATACCTTGAGGGGTGTAGTTTCTAGAATGCGGTCATTTTTGGGTGGTTTCTATTATGTAAGCCTCACAAAGTGACTTCAGACCTAAACTGGTCCTTAAAGTGTTTTTTTGAATATTTCTGAAAAATTTCAAGATTTGCATCTAAATTTCTAAGCCTTGTAACATCCCCAAAAAATAGAATATCATTCCCAAAATGATCTATAACTATTTTTGGAGGTATTACTATGTATTATAGAAGTAGAGAAATTGAAACTTAAAAATTTGCAAATTTTTCCCAATTTTTGGTAAATTTTGTATTTTTTTTTATAAATAAAAATGTTTTTTTTTTTTTTACTCCATTTTACCAGTGTCATGAAGTACAATATGTGATGAAAAAACAATTTCAGAATGGCCTGGATATGTCAAAGCGTTTTAAAGTTATCAACACATAAAGTGACACTGGTCAGATTTGCAAAAAATGGCCTGGTCCTTAAGGTGAAAATGAGCCAGGTCCCTAAGGGGTTAAATATTATCTCCTCTTTTACATTGTTATTTTCATTTATGTATTTAAAAGTTTCTATCACATCACCTCTGTCTCGTCTTTCATCCAAGCTATACATGTTAAGGTCCTTTAACCTTTCCTGGTAAGTTTTATCCTGCAATCCATGTACTAGTTTAGTACAGGAGGGAATGTGTTTTTTTATGGATTTATCTCTAAACATTTTGGATTTTATTTACATCCTATTTATTCTACAGGGTGGGCCATTTATATGGATACACCTTAATAAAATGGGAATGGTTGGTGATATTAACTTCCTGTTTGTGGCACATTAGTATATGTGAGGGGGGAAACTTTTCAAGATGGGTGGTGACCATGGCGGCCATTTTGAAGTCAGCCATTTTGAATCCAACTTTTGTTTTTTCAATAGGAAGAGGGTCATGTGACTCATCAACTTATTGGGAATTTCACACGAAAAACAATGGTGTGCTTGGTTTTAACGTAACTTTATTGTTTCATGAGTTATTTACAAGTTTCTCTTTGTTTACAGCCATTGACATGTCGCCGAGGTTAACACATGAGGAGCGGATAGAAATTGTGCTGATGTCTGGTGAACGCAGTAACTGGGTCATTTTAGCAGATTTCAATGCAAGACACCCTACGAGACCACCCATCTCCCATGCTACAGTTAACTGCTTGCTAAGTTAACTGCTTGCTAAGTTTCGTGAAACTGGTTCAGTGTTGGATTTTCCAAAATGTGGACGCATGAAATCTGTCTCTAATGAAGAAACATCAGTGGCTGTCCTAGCTTCATTCAGCAAGAGCCCACAGCGTAGCACTCACCGCATGTCACTGGAGAGTGGCATTAGTCGAACATCCCTTCGGCGGATATTAGCTACTCACAAATGGCACCCTTACAAACTCCAGCTACTGCAGCATCTCAACAAGGATGACCCAGATCGGCACACTGAATTTGCAGAATGGGCAAAACAAAAATTGGAACAGGACCCTCAGTTTACGCAGAAGATTTTGTTCAGTGAGGAGGCAAACTTTTATGTGAATGGTGAAGTTAACCAACAAAACCACCGCTATTGGTCTGACACTAACCCACATTTGATAGATCCCTCCAAGACTGTTGGAACCAAAAAATTTATGGTATGGTGTGGTATATGGGGTACAAAGATAGTGGGGCCATTCTTCATCAATGGAAACCACAAGGCCACTGGATATGTGAAATTGCTACATGATGATGTGTTTCCCTCTTTATGCACTGAAGCTGGCACATTCCCTGAGTTTTTCCAGCAAGATGGTGCACCACCACATTATGGGTGTCAGGTCCGAGCATTGCTAGATGAACAGTTTCCTGGAAAGTGGATTGGTCGTCGTGGGCCAGTTGAATGGCCCCCAAGGTCTCCCGATCTGACCCCTTAGACTTTTATCTTTGGGGTCATCTGAAGGCAATTGTCTATGCTGTGAAGATACAAGATGTGCAGCACCTGAAACTACGGATACTGGAAGCCTGTGCTAGCATTTCTCCTGCGGTGTTGCTATCAGTGTGTGAAGAGTGGGAGAAGAGGGTTGCATTGACAATCCAACACAATGGGCAGCACATTGAGCACATTTTATAAGTTGTCAGAAACTTGTAAATAACTCATGAAAGAATAAAGTTACGTTAAAACCAAGCACACCATTGTTTTTCTTGTGAAATTCCCAATAAGTTTGATGTGTCACATGACCCTCTTCCTATTGAAAAAACAAAAGTTGGATTCAAAATGGCCGACTTAAAAATGGCCGGCATGGTCACCACCCATCTTGAAAAGTTTCCCCCCTCACATATACTAATGTGCCACAAACAGGAAGTTAATATCACCAACCATTCCCATTTTATTAAGGTGTATCCATATAGACTGCCCACCCTGTATTTCTGGAACAACCCTGTCTCTGCCTGGAAATTGCCATTTCCAGAAGCATGGTGTTATAGCACCAATTACATGTCCTGCCATAGACAGCCAGACACCACCATGGTCATTTACAGTTGTGTTGTGAAAGAAAAACCTGGACTGCTATGGACTGGAACCATATGTTCTTTAGTGTCAAATAATTATTCGATGTGGGATACAATAACAGTCAAGTTTGAGTATAAAGGCCTGGCGATGAGCACTTCAATCCAGCTGTTGAGGGACACAATGCCCCAACTGCTAGTTTGATCTGAGAGACAACACATATGACAGTCAGTCACCCCTATTAGTGATACAAGTGATACTAACAACAATATGTGCAGGATATTCTACGGTCTGTCTCATGGCAGGGCTTCAAACTAGCATTTCCCGACAGGATAATGCTTGCCCACACACTGCAGGATTGTCTCCGCTAGATGGCAAAATTTCCTTGGCCTGCGCATTCACCAGGACCAGCTTAGAATCAGTTTCAGCAAACAATGAGAGTGCAGGATCTACAGGACCAACTGCAGCATCTACGGGCAAATGTACTGCAGGATACCGTATGGAACCTGTATGCCTCCATACCCAACTGTATCTTATTTTGTATCCTGCTAGAGGCAGCCCAACAGGTATTAGACTCCTTTCAGTTGCACAGGTTTCCTCAAAAAACCTGTCCTTTTGCTGTAATCACTTACATACAGTATATCATCATTACGTTCACACAAAAAAAGTTTTATTTAATTTCAACAACTCCTTCTTGGTGCATTATTATTTTTTTTAGTTTTGTCAGTGACTGTATTTGAAGTCAATTTTGCTTGAGTCTGTGTTGTCATATGTTAAATAAGGCACATCCTTAACCTCTTCAGTACCCTGCCATGTTTCACCTTAAGGACCAAGCCATTTTTTGCAAATCTGACAGCTTTAAAACGCTTTTACCTATCCAAGCCATTCAGAGACTGTTTTCTCATAACATATTGTACTTAATGACAGTGGTAAATTTGCGTCAAAATATTTCATTTTTATTATTACAAAAATACCAAATTTACCCAAAATTTAGAAAAATTCACAATTTTCTAAATTTCTATTTCTCTGCTTTTAAAACAGATAGTGATACCTCCTAAAATAGTTATTACTTTAGTTTTCCCATATGTCTAATTCATGTTTGTATTATTTTGTACATTACATTTTCTTTTTTTGGGACGTTAGAACGCCTATAATTTTAAAAGCAAATCTTAAAAATTTTATGATCATTTCCAAAACCCAATTTTTAAGGACCAGTTCAGGTCTGAAGTCACTTTGTGGGGCTTACATATTAGAAACCACCCATAAATGGCCCCATTTTTATTACACCCCTCAAGGAATTCAAAACAGATTTTTTATAACCTTTGTTAACCCTTTAGGTGTTCCACAAGAATTAAAGGAAAATGTACAGTAGATTAAATTTCAGAATTTCACTTTTTTGGCAGATTTTTTATTTTATTAAATTTTTTCCGCTAACAACGCAAGGGTTAACAGCAAAACAAAACTCAATATACAGTACAGACCAAAAGTTTGGACACACCTTCTCATTCAAAGAGTTTTCTTTATTTTCATGACTATGAAGGCATCAAAACTATGAATTAACACATGGGAAATTATATACATAACAAACAAGTGTGAAACAATTGAAAATATGTCATATTCTAGGTTCTTCAAAGTAGCCACCTTTTGCTTTGATTACTGCTTTGCACACTCTTGGCATTCTCTTGATGAGCTTCAAGAGGTAGTCCCCTGAAATGGTCTTCCAACAGTCTTGAAGGAGTTCCCAGAGATGCTTAGCACTTGTTGGCCCTTTTGCCTTCACGCTGCGGTCCAGCTCACCCCAAACCATCTCGATTGGGTTCAGGTCCGGTGACTGTGGAGGCCAGGTCATCTGGCGCAGCACCCCATCACTCTCCTTCATGGTCAAATAGCCCTTACTTTCAAAGTTTTCCCAATTTTTCGGCTGACTGACTGACCTTCATTTCTTAAAGTAATGATGGCCACTTGTTTTTCTTTACTTAGCTGCTTTTTTCTTGCCATAATACAAATTCTAACAGTCTATTCAGTAGGACTATCAGCTGTGTATCCACCTGACTTGTCCTCAACGCAACTGATGGTCCCAACCCCATTTATAAGGCAAGAAATCCCACTTATTAAACCTGACAGGGCACACCTGTGAAGTGAAAACCATTTCAGGGACTACCTCTTGAAGCTCATCAAGAGAATGCCAAGAGTGTGCAAAGCATTAATCAAAGCAAAAGGTGGCTACTTTGAAGAACCTAGAATATGACATATTTTCAGTTGTTTCACACTTGTTTGTTATGTATATAATTCCACATGTGTTAATTCATAGTTTTGATGCCTTCAATGTGAATCTACAATTTTCATAGTCATGAAAATAAAGAAAACTCTTTGAATGAGAAGGTGTGTCCAAACTTTTAGTCTGTACTGTATATTACCCTGATTCTTTAGTTTACAGAAACACCCCATATGTGGTCATAAACTGCTGTACGGGCACATGGCAGGGTGCATAAGAAAAGGAGCGCCATGTGGTTTTTGGAAGGCAGATTTCACTGGGATAATTTTAAGTTGCCATGTCACATTTGAAAACCCCCTGATGCACCCCTAGAGTAGAAACTCCAAAAAAGTGACCCCATTTTGGAAACTATGGGATAAGGTGGCAGTTTTGTTGGTACTATTTTAAGGTGCATATGATTTTTGGTTTCTCTGTATTACACTTTTTGTGAGGCAAGGTATCAAAAAATAGCTATTTTAGCACTGTTTTTATTTTTTACAATGTTCATCTGACAGGTTAGATCATATGCTATTTTTATAGAGCAGGTTGTTATGGACGCGACAGTACCAAATATGACTACTTTTTTAGTTTTACATAATAAAGCATTTAAAAAATATATTTTTTTTTAGTGTCACCGTATTCTGAAAGCTATATATATATATTTTTTTTTTTGAGGGGCGACTGTCTTATGTAGGGGCTCATTTTTTTTGTATGAGATGACAGTTTGGTATTATTTTAGGGTGCATATGACTTTTTGATCGCTTGGTATTACACTTTTTGTGATGTAAGATGACAAAAAATGATTGTATTAGCCCTTTTTTTTTTCTTTTTTTCTACGGCGTTCCGTTGAGGGGGTGGATCATGTGATATTTTTGTAGAGCCGGTCGTTATGCATGCGGCAATACTCAATATTTCTGGTTTTCTTTTTTTTCAATTTTATTTACAATTTTATGTGTTTTATTTTTAATGAAAAATACTTTACTTACATTTTTTATTTTTGTCCCACTTTGGGACTTCAACTTCTGGGGACTGATCCCCTCTGCAATGCATTACAATACAACCTGTATTGTGATGCATTGGCTGTCAGATTTTATGCTGACAGCCTGCCTGTGAGACCCAGCCTAAGGGCTGGATCTCCCAGGCTTCCATAGAAGGAAAGCCCCGATACCTATGGAAGTCATCGGGCTTTCCTTCTCTGCCATCGGATCCATGCCACTGCAGCGTGGGGACACGATGGGGAAGCAGAGGTCACCTGTATCCTCCGCAAACCCTCTGCATGCCGCAGTCAGCTTTGACCGCGGCATACAAGGGGTTAACATGCCGGCATCGCTGTTTTCAATGATGCCAGCGTATACAGTAAGGGCCCGCGGTCAGTGACTGATGGGTCCGTGCCACTGATCGGGCTTGCGCAGCTCCTGCACCCGCCCGATCAGCCCACTGTACATGTAGGGCGCTAGTTCTTAAGTCACGTCCCCCAGCGCCGTACATGTACTGCGAGGATCCTTAAGGGGTTAAAAGGGTTGTGTTACTTCATAAAATGGCATTTATTATGTAGAGAAAGTTAATATAAGGAACTGTCTAATGTAGTGTTATTATCCATATTGCTTCCTTTGCTGGCTGGATTCATTTTCCATCGTACTATACATGGTTACGAACACCCCGCAATCCATGGTTACGACCACCCCGCAATCCAGCAGCAGTGGCCGTGCTTGCGCAATATAGGAAAATGCACCAGGCTATGTGAGCTCCCCTGGTCACGGCCACCAGAGAGGCTGGCAATTTTTCCTATGATTTGCAAGCACGGCCACTGCTGATGGATTGCAGGGTGGTTGTAACAATGGAAACGAACAGTGTATGAATCCAGCCAGCAAAGATGGCAATATGGATAATAATAATAATACATTAGTAAGTGCCTTGTATTAACTTTCTCTACATGAAAAATGCCACTTGCTGTAGTGACACAACCCCTTGAAACCTAAAGCCTGTATTAGACCTAGTGATCATACTGACAATTGTTGGAAAGGAAATGTTCCTTCCCGGCAATCGCCCGCCTGCTAGTGGAGGAGACTGCTGCTATTACATGCAGCAATATCCTCCACACTATGGAGAGGAGCATTCGTTATGCCATCGCTCATCGATCATGATTAGACAGGAAGATTTTCCGCTGGCAGATTGTGATATTTTAGCATGTTGAAAGATCACAATTGCTCGATAAGCGATCGTTTGCTCATTCATTGGGTAATCGGCATCAGTATTACAATTCCAGATCATTGCTAACAAGTGCTACTACGAATGCTTGCTAGCGATCTCCTGGCAGAAAATCTGCCAGTGTAATACAGGCTTAACACTTTTGACTAGAAATGCTATTCCAGTTTTTGCATACCACCCCTACTGGAGTGTTTTTTTTAAAAGTGCAACTGATTGGGGGAGGAAGGAGACACACATAAAGGAAACAACAGAGTCGCAGCTCTCCTAGCTAAGCTACCAATTCCCTCAGCCACAAGAAGGATGTAAGCTACCAGAATAGTAAAAATTGGGAAAGACAGACACAGGGACTCTTCTGGAACTCATCCACATAATGAAAGCCAAGTGGAGATGAATCAATTTCTTAAGAGGAAGCATGTCTCCCCGGCTAACAGGTCCAAGATGGCAGCGGAAGCCGTGCCTAATGGCTCAGAAGTCGAAGACTCAGCAGACGATAGCTCCATCGCTCTTTCTGTGGCACCAATGGGCTCTGATTCTACAGCCATCTCCCGAGCAGACCTGACTCAGACCCTGAAAATGGTCTTATCACCGGTGATAAAACAGCTGGCCAACATTAGAACTAACATGAAGCTCACTGGCAGTACTAAGGGATGCGCAGGCCGGCTTCTCGCAGCATAGGGACAACTTCTCACAGCATAGTGAAGCACTACAAATAGAGATATGCTCTCATAGATGATCTTCATCTTTGCCTAGAGGACTAGGAAAACTGCAGCTGCCACAAGAACATTCGCAAAAGGGGCCTACCGAAAAGTGTCCTAGCAGAGAGCCTCCTAATTGTGGTGAGTCAAATATAAAAATTCCTGGTAGGCTCTGAACATGGCATCTTCTCCAAGTGGACCGCTGAACAATGTCTTTGCAGCCTACTAAATTACCTAGACACAGCGGCACTCCTCCGAGCTGCTCTAGATGTCACTACAGTGGAGATTGAAGCCCACAATTTGGCCTTCTTCCAAGACCTGGCAGCGAGCTATACTGAAGCCCTTCACTGATGCGCTGATGGCGTAGAAGCTCTTGGTGAGATGGCTTTTCCACTTTGGCCTTGCTACCATGAAGAATAGTGTTGATTGCGAATATTCTAATCACAAATTTTTATCATTAATATCGGCACTGTGAGAATTTGCGAAGATGTAGAATATACAGTATAGTATAGTGCTATATATTCGTAATCGCGAATATTCTAGATTTTTTTTTCATCAGTAACCTCCCTTCTTGCTTGTGGGCCAATGAGAAGGCTGCAATATCTTTGTCAGAACTTAGCAACATCCCTAGCAACCAATAGGAAATTTGCCTACCCCTTTACTATATAAGAAACTCTCCAGCAGCCATGTTCTGCAGTTTTTTTTTGGCAGTTTTGAGAGAGCAGTGACATTGATGTGCTCTGTGCTTTCATCTGGATACTATTCCTTATCCAATTACATTAGATAGTTAGTTAGCTCATATATATATATATATATATATATATATATATATATAATACAGATAGTGGGAGATTGTCAGTGTAGATTAGATAGTGATATAGTGTAGCTGATAGGTTCCTGTGCAGGGTGTTAGGTAGTGTGATAGGAATTACTGTTTCTCTGCTGTCCATACATACGTTCTACAGACATAGTGCAGTAATATCTACTCAGACCTGATAAAATGTGAAGTTACATGTATTGCGGCAAAAATATGCGCATCATTAGTGCCAATTTGCGCAATAGCGAAAACAATGACTGGAGTTCCCGAATTCTAGAATTTGCTAATATATTGTGAATATTATGCGAAAAATTCGCGAAATATTGCGAAAACGAATATTGCCTATGCCGCTCATCATTAATGAAAAATGACTGTCAAGTTGTTGTCTGTTCACCTACTGATCTTCCCAAGCTTTCGGAGAGCCATAACATGGACCCCATACATTTATCTTCCTGGCTTCCTCTGGATCACAGTGAAGTCTTTCCTCTTTTGCCATCATATCTATGGTAAGTTATCTCTCGTCTATCATCTGGGAAAATGAGAAAACCTCCTGTCGAATCTTGAATTACTGGGGTCTAACACTTTCTACACTGGACAGTCACCACATGGTTAAGTTCAATGTTTCATTTATTGCTTATTGTTAATACAGGTCGTGTGTGGTGAATATGATGATTAAAAGGAGTCTATCCTAATTATTATGCCATTACCTCCTTGTTAATTATTTTTAATTTGATGGTGCCTTTAGCGGGGAGTGGGTCAGAGCTTTTTACTATATGCTCTCAACCTCCCCTCGCACTTTAAATGCCATGAAGCCTCTCAGGCGGATGTTGCACCATATATTTATTGGGGAAATTGTCCTTATAGGTTTCCCTATCATTCTCTAGACGGTGCCATCTCCTGTGCGCCAAGATCATACATCATTTTTGATTTAGGTTTTCAAGTGTAGTTCTTCCTCTGGTGCCTGTAGTCCTATACTGGGTTACTGAAACATCCCCTTTTTCTATTTTATAATGGTGTAAAACATAACCTTCACTAATGATCATTAAAAATCACCCAATTTGTGCCCTTAAAAAGCAATTAACAATGAGGCTGGGCAGGACAAGGAAAAGTAATCCTCATACTTGTCCTATCAAGCTATAGGCCCTGCCTAGCAAAACGGAATGTCCACCCCGATAGGGGCGATCCCATGTCAGGAACCTCCTGATAGGCCCTATATGTCCCTGACAAGGGATAGATACCGCCACCTTAGAAGAGACCAAATATGACTACAGTCCAATAGTAACATAGTAACATGGTGTATAAGGCTGAAAAAAGTCATTTGTTCACTCAGTTCGGCCTGTTATCCTGCAGTAATGTCATAAGTCAATGCATGTATCAAAAAATAATAAAATTACAAAAAAAATAATCACACATAATACATACCATATGTCCCAGGAAAGCAAACTTTGACCCGACGCGTTTCTCTGAACCGTTCTCTGCGTTAAGTTCAGAAGGGGATCACATATAACAAAAAAACTCCAAAAAACAAACGATACAGGAATGGAGGCAGTAATATGGTGCGAATCAGATTATATTCTTGTAGTAACCAAATGATAATGGTAAATCTCATAGCCATAAAGAAAGACAATTCCCACATATTTGGGACCAAATATAATGCATCTGCATCACATACCAAAAGTCCACCATGCTTCTACTACTGAGACCCTTTAAAAAATCTACCACACACCATTTAAATACTGCTAATCAAAGTATGGCTTTCAAGAACATCGAAATAACAGCAGGAATAGCATGTAATAGCAGCGGTCTCCTCCACTAGCGAGCAGGTGATTGCCAGGAGGGAACGCTTCCTTCCCGACAATCGTCTGCCTATCCTTTGGGAGACACACAATTGTTATTTTACGGGAGAGCTCATTGCACTGGGTGCAATGCTTAAAAATATGAGGCATTAATTTCTCAAATAGCCACGCTGGAAACATTACAAATGGTCCTTCGTCACAAGGCATGGACCTCAGTAAACTACGAAAGGCCTTGAAAGATCTTCTGAACAGCCAGATAGCTAAATCCTTTCAGCTAGCTAAGTTCCAGCATTATGCACATGGTGACTAAAACTCTAAATTGATGTATTCTCTTATTTGCAGTAGGTGAGATAAAAACTTTATTACAGCTATTAAGACAATGGATGGAAATAGAGTTTCTACTACCCCTCACTAGTGATGAGCAGGAGGTGCCATATTCGATTTTGCAATATTTCGCGAATATTCAATTGAATATTCGTCTTATATTCGTCAAAATCGAATATTTGTCATTATTCTATTTATCGCGATTAATATGCGATTTAATTATTCGCGTATTGGGATTTTTTTTAACTGTATAAGGCAACTTTCCTATTGGTTTGCTAATGGTATGTGTATTTTACGAATATTCGCTATATTGCTATATATTCTTGTTTTAGAATATGACGCATATTCTAAAAAACAAAGTTATAGCAATATAGCGAGTATTCGTAAAATACACTTTTAGACTGTAATTTTACTAATACAGTGCTATAATCTTTTTTTTTTATAGTCAAATTTTTTTTGTCTCTTCTGTACTTCAGATTTGGAAAAAATGTACACTATTTAAAAAAAAATATGGCCCTATATTAGCTAAATTGCAGTCTATATGTGTATTTTACAAATATTTGCTATATTGCTATAACTTAGATTTTTTGAATATGACGAATATTCTAAAAAACGAAGTTATAGCAATATAGCGAATATATTCGTTATTTAGAATATTCATCTTTTTTATTTTCAATGTGTACTGTTATTCCACTTTGGCATACTCCTCCCCGACAAGCGTCCCTGTCACCATGGGAATGCCTGTGGGTTAGAATATACCATCGGATCTGAGTTTTCACGATCTCAGGGAAAACTCAGATCCGATGGTGTTTTCTAACCCACAGGCGTTCCCATGGTGACAGGTACGCTTGTCGGGGAGGAGTATTCTGAAGTTGATTAAATAACGAATATATTCGCTATATTGCTATATATTTGTTTTTTAGAATATTCGTGGATATTCCAATAAAAATAATATATGGCAATATTCAGCCGATCTCTAATAGTTTGATAAACGAAAATTTGGCTAGACAGGCTTAGACGATTACCTCGGTCAGGCAGGCCAAGCAGGAAGAAGAACCAGTACGTCAACGGTTGGGTGCAATAATCAAAATCGCGATATCGATTTTTATATATTTTTTTAATAATATTTGATTTATTATATTCCCTATCGCTCTCCCTAATTTAAATTAAGCAGGTAACGTAAACGTGCGTGAAATTTACAGTATTAGAACCGCCCAGTGACTGTGACCAGTGTGAACTACCCTTCATCAAGCATTCATCACTAGTTGAACTTTACAAGTGAATGAATACAATGGCTACTGGAAGTACGTCAAAGTTCATATGATGTCGTCTGAGCAAGATGAAGACGACATCATATTAACTGCAAGTAATATTCTCTTAAAGCATATATGTTGTTTTTGTACATATTGCATGCAGCACAATGATTGTTCTGTAGATCACGAATTCTGAAATATTTGTAGATGCGATTATTATCTACGGTATATTGATACGATTTTTATAAAAAATTTTGTCTGAAAGTCAATTCAACACATTTTTACTGGTTACAGTATATATTGCTAATTGGTGAAATTAGCATTCTTGTTTCGTCGGTGCACAATGTTAGTAGCATATATGTATGGTCCATGGAAAAACTCTATCACATGCACATAGCACATCAATTTTCCTGCCACTAAATATATACCACACACTATATAACACACACAATATGTATATAAATTCTATTTTATGACCAAGAGCTTTCTTAGTCTGAATGTAAGGTTTTACCGGTTCATTTTGCGTTACACAGGGTGCACCGCGGCGAGGCGAACCAGCTATACATACGGTACCGTGCCTTAACAAGACAGGTACATCTCAGCTTACTTGGGCAATATCTGATTGGTCAGAGCCCACACACATAGAATCTCAATAGAATCAGGATTCTTAACAGTAATATGAAAATTAAAATTTGGCTTTCATTTTTTATTAAATTTTTTCTGGATATATGTTTAATATGTGGTATACTAAAAATGTTTTGAATATATGCTTTCATCTTTATCCATCAGCAATTTCTTCTTCAGGGATATGACCGGACCACGAAAAGAAAGGACAAAATGGAGATAGTACTGTCTCTTCAATCAGAGTTATATGCCAAATATGGAGTGCGGCATGAAATCCCAGCCATCCAAAAAAATGGTCTGACATCAAGCGGTTAAACCACGATCGAGTAGTAGTGTACAGTTCAAGATTATGCCCAGGTACAATGCTTACATGAATTTGGTCCCTCTATCTACAACACTCTTTAATGTATATATACAGATATGCTGCTAATCCGTACAGATGTAGTAGGGTTAACCTCCGGCAAGGGTTTACTCACACGGGGCCCTTGTGGGAACAGGCACACAAAATACAGTGACCAATCAATATACAGTAAGATATAACACAATCCCACATGAACAGTAAAATCTCTCCTCTCTATCCTGGAGATAATTGGATAAAGGGGCCAGACATAGTTCCATGCGGTTGATGACTAAGACCATTGTGTTTGCTAAATGTATCACAGTCAATATCCATTGTGTTTGTGGATTGTGTCACAGGCAATATCCATTATGTTTGCTAAATGTATCACAGGCAATATCCATTGTGTTTGTGGATTGTGTCACGGGCAATATCCATTGTGTTTGCTAATGTCCATTGTGTTCACTAACTGCGTCACAGGCAGATTAGGTGGTTTTTGTACATTTAAAGGGTGAAATAGGGTTATCTAAATGAACACCAGACGAGATACAAGAGTCTGGGCATTCATAAAACAAGGGTTTTGTCACAATTTTTTTTACAAATAATTACTTAATACCGGTTTTGACATGTACAAAATCATCCTGTTACATCATACATCTCTCCCTCCCTGTGATTGTCTACATATATAGAGTTATACACACAGTGCAAGACCCATGTATGATGTCACTGGATGATTTCATAAATTTCACACACACATAAATATATATACACGTCTCGTTGTTTATATATACATCAACAGCAAACATCTTTCAGTATTCCGGTGAAAGGACCCATCCATTACATACATCCCCCTCGTAATTTGCATGGGATTACAGAGTATGTATATATATATATATATATATATATATATATATACACATACATACACACACACCAGTAAATTCACCTCATAAACCAATAATTCGATGCTATATGAGAGGTTAAGATTGTAATAGGGGGAAGGTATGGGAGATCAGACATTAGTGATGTAAACTGTTGATTTTACATGGAAGACTAACATTAACTGCTGAATAGACCTGTGATAAACTGTGGAGAAATAGAATTTAACAATCAAGTCCACTGACCAGTCACCACCTATCGGCAAGCGAGTTTAAGCCCCCTTGTAATAAGTGACTGTGACTACTAAGTCAACAGGGAGAGAGGGCGGGCAGGCTGCAGATCATGAATATGTGGCTTGGCAGACAGTATAACGCTGGCAGCCACCAAAAGTAACTTAAAAGAAAAGATAACACCATCCAATAACCCTGTATCTAATTGCAGAAGTGTTGTTTAGTTCCCCAAACCGTCAATAACCCAGCCACAATACCCTATAGCAGTGGTCCCCAACCTTTTTTGCACCAAGGACCAGTTTCATGTAAGACAATTTTCCCAGGGACCGAGTGGGGGGTGGGAGAGGGCTGGGGTTCTGGGGTGGGGCTTAGGGGGTGGGCGGGGCTTAGTCGGTGCTGACTGATTCACGCGCATAACAAAACACAAGGTGCATATTAAAATATAGAACACTATATAATGACTATATAAACTGACTAGGGTCTCTGCTGCACTGGTCTCTGCTGCACTGTACCGTATTTTTTGCCCTATATAAGATGCACCTAGATTTTAGAGTAGAACAATAAGAAAAAAATATTTTTCATTACACCTCAGGTAAGACCAGCAATCAGACCCCCAATGTTAATCAGACCTCAGATCAGACCCCCAATGCCTCCGATCAACCCCCCAACCTTTAGCCATCTATCAGCCCCATGTCAGCCATTAGCCCCCCCATGTCAGCCATTAGCCCTTATATCAGCCATCAGCCCCCCATGTCAGCCATAAGCCCCTTATGTCAGCCATAAGCCCCTTATGTCAGCCATAAGCCCCTTATGTCAGCCATAAGCCCCTTATGTCAGCCATCAGCCCCCTATGTCAGCCATCAGCCCCTTATGTCAGCCATCAGCCCCTTATGTAAACCATCAGCCCCCCATGTGAGCCATAAGCCCCCCATGTCAGCCATAAACCCTTATGTCAGCCATAAGCCCCCCATGTCAGCCCCCAAGTCAGCCATCAGCCCTTATGTCAGCCCCCAGTGCAAATAAAATAAAAAATAAAAAAACACTTACCTCTCCTGCTCCTGGTCACCATCGCGATCCTCTTCATTTTGCTGTTGGCTGTGTATCGCAGCGCACAGTGTGAGGTCACAGTCTGCACAGCCGATAGCCAAGCCGAGGACCAATAAGCGGTGAGTACAGATCCTTCACCGCTTCCTGGTCCTCCTGTACTAATGAAGCGCTTACATAATAGAAGCGCTTCATTAGTACCGCATTAAAGACGGCCCTGATCGCCGAGGCCTGGAAAACAATCTTCCAGGGCCTGGTCCTGGGCCGCGGTCCGGCGGTTGGGGATCGCTGCCCTATAGCACATCCTCCTAACAAATCCCCGTGTTAGCTCATCGTACCTTGTAGCTTCGACTAGTTCTATCCATCTGTAACACTTGTTTTCACATATTATAAAACCACAAATTGAGCAAAATAGACCATGTGTATAATCATAATCCCAAGCAGATCAATACATCTCAGAATTTCTTAATCTATTACTTTGTTATGAATTCTGAATTTTTGGTCTAAATTCTTAACATTGTGTGATTATTTACAGGGCTTCCCGTTCCATCAACAAAACGACGAAGACCCAAAAGGCCTGTTCTGAACGTGGTGCAGGTTTCGATGGACCTAGAGTCGGAGGAGCAGTCTGAGGGAGAGCCAGACCCTCTGCAACAGTCTCGGCCACTTCCCCCCTGATGTCTGCAGTTCCCCCTCTGATGTCTGCAGTCCCCCCCCCCCCTGATGAGTCGGAGGAGCAGTCGGAGGGAGAGCAGGCAGGACCCTCTGCAAATGTCTGGGCCACTTCCCCCCTTGATGTCTGCAGTTCCCCCCCTGATGTCTGCAGTCCCCCCCCCCCTGATGTCTGCACTTCATTCCCTGATGTCTGCACTTCCCCCCCTGATGTATGTGCAATGGTGGAAGTCAAGGCAGAGGAGGCCGGACCATCTCATCCACCGGAATCTAACCACCCAGGTCAAGAAGAAGAGGAGGAGGGAGAGGGGGTCTACACCCCCCACCAGGAGGGTAAAAATGTGCGCACATCAAAATAATTCTGTATACATAAGATGTTCACATGCATCACATGATCCCCCCACCCCCCTTTCAACTCTTCTAAACTATAGCCGACCTTAGTTAACATGGCTGACTGTTTACCTGAGCAGCCTTTGCACCCCAGTTAGCAAGCAACTACGCCTGGGGCCCGGGGGTTTGTTGTTACATAATAGTACGTCCCTGTGCGTCCAGTCACTTCCCGCTGCGGCTTACTAGTAAATTGGCCGGTTGGTAATTGTTTATAAGTCCCTACAATGAGGGGGTCAACATAAACTACCTTACTATAAAGAAACAGAAATGCACCCGCCCATTAGGCGCACGACCATTGTTTAGGTCCGCAACCGAGCCGCATTTTTTACAGCTTTGATATGGACCCATTCAATTCCATGGTGCCGAAAAAGATGCAGTCTGAAATCCGTGTGATGTCCCCATCCGTAGATCCGTTATGTGGTGCCTAGAAAAAATATTACCAGTCCTATTGTTGTCCGTTTTGCGGACAAGAATATGCAGTTATTGAAATGGCTTTCTGGGAAGTTACGCTAATTGCATAACGCACAGGGAAGCCTTACGGGTTTTTCAGATACACCATTAATGCGCAATGCAAAACACACAACGGTCATGTGCATGTAGCCTAAGGCCCCTTGCACACGATCGTATGCCCTCCGAGACATACGGTCCATGAGCATGCCATATGTCCCGGAGCGGCATACAACGTGCACATGGGAGCGCGCAGCGTCATAGGTTTCGATGCCAATAATGTATATTAAACATAGGTTACTATTGATGCTGTGCGCATCGGCCACCCACGAGTCGATTGTCCTGCACTCATATGAACACAGGACTATAGTCTCACGAGCGGACAATGTGGAGAGTATCATAGTAACCTCTGCGGCTGTGCACTCCCATGTGCAGGATGTAGTATTCCGCTTCGGGACATATGGCATGCTCATGGATCATATGTCTCGAAGGGCATACGGTCGTGTGCAAGTGGCGTAAGTTTCTGAAGTAGCTAATAAATATAAACTACCCAAAAAAATAACATTAAACTGGATCCAGACTATCTCTAATCCAAAAAACGCCATAATGACCCTAAGCATGTGTAACTTCTGGATTTTGATGTAAATCTTAAGTGTTTATACACCTACTCCACACAATGCACTAATTGTCTGCAAAAATAAAGTGCATTAATATTTTCTTAAAATACAGTAATCTATAAATGCCATCAACGAATGGCCAAGTACCAGAAGGAGCATGAAAAGGCTCAATTGGCTCTCCATAAGCTGCTGCGGCGGGTTTCAAAGAAGGTTCGGAGGATGGATAAGAGGAACCGTCAAATAATGAAAGATATAGTTGCTTTCCATTAATTTTTAAAAAAATAAGCCAGAAAGGACTGTTATTGTTAAAATGTTATAAAAAATATTTATCTGCCACAGACTTGATGTGCCCGATCTTGAAAGTTCCAGCAGTCGGAGGAACGCGTTGTGTCGTGTGTAGCTAATTTTGTACTTCTTTTTCTTTTTCATGTTAGCCCATTCCTGCTGCACACTTACAACATGATGCTGTCAGAGGTGTCTTGGTTTATTTTTGGTGTTGTCCTGGTCTGGTAGGGGCCCATTCCTGGGAACAAATTCCTGCTGCACACTTCGAACATGCTGCTGGCTGTCGTGCTCAGTTAGGCCGAGCTATGTGTAGCCCTTATACTGGACCCCTAACATCTACCTGCTGCTGATGCTGAAGTCTGTCCTGACCCTGATGACTTATGTGTGGGCCATATACTCCACCGTTACCGATACTTGCTGTTGTAGGTGCTGACACTGCTGAGTTTTGTGTGGGGCGTATACTACAGTGTTACCATGCACTTAATGCTGTCTGTTCTGCTGTCTGTCCTGACTCTGGAATAAAGAGACCTTACAACAAAGTTATAAAATTACAGCGTAACATTACATAAAAAAAAAAAAAAAGCACACGTTATTAAACTGAAAAAATGTATTTCTAACAAAAATAAGAAAGCAAGCCCCTAGGGCAACTTTTTTTTAGCTTCAATGATATTTGGTCCATTTTTTGGAGCTGGAGAAGGTGTTTTTCCTCAATTTGCCGAAACTTCTGATTGAAACGATGCTGCATGTTTTTTTAGCTCCACATCTTTAATAAATTATTTTTTGCTGGCCTCCAAGTGCTTTATGGACTTGTTCACTACTGGAAAAAATAAAAATAAAAATGAATTAAAATAAGGGTTACTTACAAGACAATTAGTGCATTGTGTGTAGTATGTGTTTAAACACTGCCTATTTACATCTAAATACAATAAATATAGATATTTACGTTAATTATATTTTGGTTTTCTTAGTGATAGTTCTGATAGAGTATAATGTTATTTATTTTGTTAGTTAATCATTTTTCGGTAGGTTACAGAGTATGTCGCATTTTTATTTATTTTCCTATTACACTAGTTTCTGTTGTCCCCTCATTGTTGTCACTTTTAACCACTTCACGGCCGGCCATTAAGAGTAGGCCTCAGTGGGACGTGACTTGATGCAGAGGGACAGTCTATTACGGACCAACAGACACCCTGCCCCAGGCATAAACGTTTGTGAACCGGGGTGCAAATGCAACTCAGCTAAACAGGTAGCCATGTTAACTAAGGCTGCTATTTTTCAGATTCATTACACATGTGCATTACAGCTCCGGAGATGCAGAGTGGTGGGGGGATCGTGGGATGCTTGTGAATATGTTATGTATGCCAAATTATAGTAATGTGTGCACCTATTTACCCTCCTGGTGGGGGGTGTAGACCACCTCTTCCTCCTCTTCTGGAGCTGGCGGGGCGGAATCATGTGGCTGGGAAGGTCCGACCTCCTCCTTAGTCGCCTGTGTCTCGCCAACATCTTGGGGGGAAGTGGCCTCCAAATTTTCTCCCTCCTCCTCTATGGGCGCCTCATTATTTTTTTATTTTTGTGGTGGCGGACCGAGGAACGGGTCTACCTGTAATAATGACACAATGTTAAGAATGTACGCAAACAACTCATAAATCATAACAAAGGTAAAGATCAAGAAATTCTTATATGGAGGAATCTGCATGGGATTATGAATTAGACCAATAGTGGATTTACCTTATTTTATTTAATTTTTTAAAGTGTTATAGATGGGTAAAACTAGTCAAGTTACAAGGTAGGATGAGGTAACATTGGATTTGTTAGGAAGGTGCCCTATAGGATATTGTAACTGGGTAATGGACATTTAGGGAAACCAAACAACAGTTCGGAAATTAGATAAGGGGTTATTGGATGGTGTTATGTTGGGTATATAATTTTTTGTGGCTGTCAGTGTTAGACTGTCTGCCAATCCGCATTTTGAACATCTGCTACCAAACCGCCCTCCCTCCCTGTTGATTTAGTTGTCACGGTAACTTTATAATTAGAAGGAGGCTTAAAGTCTCCCCTTTAACTGTCACTTTGACGGTGACTGCCCCTTTAACAGTGACTTTGATGGTGACCGGCCCTTTAACAGTCACTTTCACGGTGAACGCCCCTTTAACTGTGAAATCCACAGCGCCCGTCAATTGGCAGTTAGGATTTAAGTGAAAGGCTGGCAGGCTTGTATTGGATAATACAGGTAAATTTTTGGGAATATCTTGGGAACGGTACGTCGTAGAGAGCCAAGACCCCCGCAAGATTTCTTTCCAGGTAGCAAGGGATGTGTATACCAAGTTTCGTTGAAATTGATGGTTGCGTTTTTGAGTTTTCACAGAACGTACATACACACATACATACATACATACACACATACATGCTTTTATATACAGTACAGACCAAAAGTTTGGACACACCTTCTCATTCAAAGAGTTTTCTTTATTTTCATGACTATGAAAATTGTAGATTCACACTGAAGGCATCAAAACTATGAATTAACACATGTGGAATTATATACATAACAAACAAGTGTGAAACAACTGAAAATATGTCATATTCTAGGTTCTTCAAAGTAGCCACCTTTTGCTTTGATTACTGCTTTGCACACTATTGGCATTCTCTTGATGAGCTTCAAGAGGTAGTCCCCTGAAATGGTTTTCACTTCACAGGTGTGCCCTGTCAGGTTTAATAAGTGGGATTTCTTGCCTTATAAATGGGGTTGGGACCATCAGTGGCGTTGAGGAGAAGTCAGATGGATACACAGCTGATTACACAGCTGATAGTCCTACTGAATAGACTGTTAGAATTTGTATTATGGCAAGAAAAAAGCAGCTAAGTAAAGAAAAACGAGTGGCCATCATTACTTTAAGAAATGAAGGTCAGTCAGTCAGCCAAAAAATTGGGAAAACTTTGAAAGTAAGGGCTATTTGACCATGAAGGAGAGTGATAGGGTGCTGCGCCAGATGACCTGGCCTCCACAGTCACCGTACCTAAACCCAGTTTGGGGTGAGCTGGACCGCAGAGTGAAGGCAAAAGGGCCAACAAGTGCTAAGCATCTCTGGGAACTCCTTCAAGAGTGTTGGAAGATCATTTCAGGGGACTACCTCTTGAAGCTCATCAAGAGAATGCCAAGAGTGTGCAAAGCAGTAATCAAAGCAAAAGGTGGCTACTTTGAAGAACCTAGAATATGACATATTTTCAGTTGTTTCACACTTGTTTGTTATGTATATAATTCCACATGTGTTAATTCATAGTTTTGATGCCTTCATAGTCATGAAAATAAAGAAAACTCTTTGAATGAGGTGTGTCCAAACTTTTGGTCTGTACTGTATATATAAAATCTTGAATCCTATGCAAATTATGTGGGGGATGTATGTAATGGTCGGGGACTTTGACCGGAATACTCAAAGATGTTTTCAGTTTATGTAGATATAAACAAAAATACCTATATATATATATATATATATATATATATATATATATGTGTGTGTGAAACATATGAAATCATCCGGTGACATCATACATCAGTACCACGCTGTATGTATAACAATATATATACAATCTCAGCGAGGTAGAGATGTATGATGTAACCGGAAGATTTTGTACATGTCACAACAGGTATTAAGTAATCATTTGAAAAGGGATGAAATAAGGATGTAGTACAGTTAACACTCATTCTTTATGAGACGTGTAAGGCTACTTTCACACTGGCGTTTCTGGGTTCGCTTGTGAGATCCGTTTCAGGGCTCTCACAAGCGGCCCAAAACGGATTAGTTCAGCCCAAATGCATTCTGAATGGATAAGGATCCGTTCAGAATGCATCAATTTGGCTGCGTTTGGTCTCCGTTGCGTTTTTTAGACGGTCACTAAAACACAGCTTGCAGCGTTTTGGTGACCGTCTGACTATGCGGAGCCAAAAAGATCCGTCCTGACTTACAATGTAAGTCAATAGGGACGGACCCGTTTTCCACTGACACAATATGGTGCAATTGAAAACTGATTCGTCCCCCATTGACTTTCAATGTAAGTCAAGACGGATCCATTTTGACTTAGACTTTGTTTTGAATGAATAATGCAAACGGATCCATTATTAACGGATACAAGCATTTACATTATTGGTGCGGATCTGTCTGTGCAGATACAAGACGGATCCGAAACAAAGGCGAGTGTGAAAGTAGCCTTATCTAAACTTAATGCAATTAAAAAGAGGTTGAGAAGGGATCCGACGGATGACTGTTTTAAAGTATTATCCGAGTAATGCCGGAAGGTCCAAGAGGGAGGCTTTTTATCAGAGTATGAGGCCCGTTTTATCGTGGGTATGGACAAAAGGATACCAGTCTTCTACTGCGATCCCAAAATCCATAAGGATCTAAGATGTCCACCCGTTAGGCCGATTGTATCAGGAATTGAATCAATTTCTGTCAATTTATCGCAGTACATAGATGAATGGCTACAACCAGTGGTTAAGAAGGTCCCATGTTATATTAAAGACACGACTGATATAATAAAGACTATAGAGTTATTGAAATGGGAGGAACACTGGATTATAGGGACCCTTGATGTTAGTTCGTTATAAACGATAATTGAACATACTAAGGGTCTGGAAGCCCTGAATAGCCAATTGAGAAGGAATAGCGAACTGGAACAGGCACAGATCGAGTTTATATTAGAGGCAGTCAACTTCATTTTGTCACATAATTATTTTATGTTTAAGGACCAGTTTTATATACAGCTGACCGGTACCGCCATGGGCACCAGATTCGCCCCCAGCTATTCCAATCTATTTCTGGCACAATGGGAGGACGAGATCATCTGTCCTAGGCTGGGGACGAGTCTGGTGCTCTGGCGCCGGTACATCGACGATGTTCTCTTTGTCTGGCAAGGTGACCAGGAATCGCTTGATATGTTTCTGGTTGATATCAATCGAAATGATAGGAGTTTAAAATTCACTTCCGACATTAGATATGGAGAGGCAATGTTTTTGGATGTTAATCTGAAGGTTAAAGGGCAAAAAATCTATTGCAGTACCTACTTCAAAACGGTTGCTAGAAACAGCTATATTAGATTCACTAGCTGTCACTTGCCTAGATGGCTCACCAATATACCGGTGAGCCAATTTAGGCGATTGAAACGCAACTGCACAGGTAGGGGACAGTTTTAAGTAGAAGCCTCAACACTTAGGAACCAGTTTCTGGATAAAGAATACCCACCTACAATCATCACAGAGGCCCTAGAGAAAGTAAGGTCGATGGAGAGAGACACCTTTTTCATACCCATCTACCTCCTTGAATGTCCATGCCGTAAACAGTATGTAGGCCGAACTAAGAGGCCCCTGAAGAAGAGGGTGATGGAACACATTTAGAAAATTAAAAAGGGAGATGAATTACATTCACTCTCCAAACATTTTAAGATATTCCACAATTGTGATCCATCCTCTCTTTGTTTTACGGCTGCGGAGAAAGTATACCAGTCAAAAAGAGATGGCAATTAGTGATGAGCGGCAGGGGCAATATTCGAATTTGCGATATTTTGCGAATATTTGGGCAAATATTCGAGAATTCGCGAATTCGTGATCTCCAGGCATTATTTTCTGGATTGCGAAAATTCTCATAAAATTCTCATAAATATTTTCGCATACAAATTCGCTGGACTGGAATTAAAAAAAAAAAATCGAATATTCGCGATTACGAATATATTTTGGGATATTCTAAATATTCGCGAATTCTCGAAGTGCCGATATTCGCTATTAAAATTCACAATTCGAATATTCGTGATCAACACTAGTGGCAATCAGATTATTCGTATGTCCAGACAGGAATCACGCAGGATATTCGAGTTTGATACATTGGCCCCAAAGGGGCTGAATGCGGAGATGGAGCTGTTCGGTTTCTTGTGAATCCAAGTAAAAGGGGGGGTTGTCTGGTGGGGACATGGGATACAAGTCAGGCTGTTGTTTCCAGCACTTGGATCCCCTCCCCCTCCCAGACCACCCCTCACAACCACTTCTATCTCCTTGAGCATAATACATTTTCTAAATTTTTTACATCTTTTACATTTTTTACACTCTCATGGTGTCCAATATCCTCCACATTTCCATGGGGTTTAATGCTATTCGTAGAGACACTCTATGCCCCAGTATGAAGGCCCCAAAAAAACGCACCCACATCACACAAAACGCACTTTACCGCATGTGCGATTTTTGGTTGCTGACATATTGGTCCATTAAGGATTCCATACCTGGGATCTTTTTGCAATTTTGTGTAATGATATGCTGTTTTAAACTGTCTGATGTTATTTTAAAGATATTTTAGGACGGGTGCCACCACTGCATATGAATTGATAAAATGGTATATAATACCGCATGCAGGGTTGTGAATATTGATTTAATAAGTGTTCCATACCGGGATTTTAGTCCTACTGATGTCCCAGAAGCCCTTGCTGGATGAAAGAAGGATATAAAAGGTGAACTTATTTCTGATGCTGTCATTACCGTTGAGGAAGGGGTTTGATCCCCAAAACGCGTCCGGTTTAAGACAGCAATCTTCCTTTCAAGTTCCCGAGGTGCCACTATCACAAGGCAGCCCCCTGGATCTTCCCTGATTGGTTCTGTGCACCATCGATATTGTACGGTCCGGACCTTAGGACCCAACAGACCATCAGCTATTCTCTTCCTAGCGAGCCGCGTGGATCACATGGTGTGCCGCGGGGTCACAAGGGATGCCGCGTACCAGACCTTGAGACCACACGGGACGCCGATGTGAGTCCGAGCGGTGGAGTAAAGACGAGTGCCCAATTCTACCCAGCACAAGAAGAGGGGTAATGTACTCTGCCCCAAGGGGCTGTGTGTTCATCTGTACACCACGATCATATTACAATTACTAACCAAGTGCGGTCTAAGTTACGGACTAATACTCCATCACACCCACCAGGGTGTTACTGCGGGACTCTGACTGCTCATCTGGGACTCAGCCCACGCTCCATCCAGAAGCTAGTGTTAGCATAAACACATACGGTTTCCATTGCTCTTTGCCACCTATAGGTTTGTTTATGTTATTCATGTGTCCGGCACCCCATCGGGTGATCCCTTACATGCAAGCCTAGTTTTATGTCATTTTATGTCGACATATGTCATTATACGTTTTTTATAATAAATGTGGATATTTATACCCTATACGAGTGTTCCCAGTTAACCGAGTGCCCTCCAATCTTTTACTCTGTTTGCAATTAAATACGTTAAGATATTTTATAAAATGGCTTTTGTTTCAAGATTGCGTGATGAGTTAAGAAATTTAGAGGTGTGTGTTAACCCTACTACATCTGTACGGATTAGCAGCATAACTGAATATATACATTACTGAGTGTTTTAGAGAGAGATACAAAAATCATGTAAGCATTGTACCTTGGCATAATCGCCTACTGTATTCTTCAACCCGATCTGGGTGTAGGCGTTTCAGGTCGCAGTACTTTTTTTGAATGGCCTTGGGGTCGTGCCATATCCCGCTTTTTAGTTTCAATTCGGCCCAGAAAGACCGTACTATTGCCTATTTCTCTAGCCTTTTCCGGGTCCATGGATAGCCCCTTTCCAGAAAGCGCTGAAAGATAAAGATGAAAGCATATAATAAAAAAAAGTATTATACAAATATTCAAAGAAATATCCACAAAAAAAAAAGAAGCAAAAAGTAGTTACGTCTTTAAAGGGGAAATATTATATTTAAAGTTACCGATATAAGATCGGATTGTATTGAGATTATATGTATGTGAGGTTTGAGCAATCAGATATTGGCCAGCTAAGCTGTGATGTACCTGTCTAGTGAAGTGACGGTACGGTATTGGGTGTACTGCTGGTTCGCCTCCCTGTGGTTCACCCTGGGTAATGCTAAATGAACCAGCAAATAATTTTGGTCCAACAAAAAAAGCTCATGGACATAAATTTTAATCTATTGTATATATATTGTGTGTATGGTATATAGTGTGTGGTATATATTCCATGGCAGGAAAACAGACGTGCTATGTGCATGTGATAGATATTTATCTGTTGTCCATACATACATGCTACTGACATAGTGCTGTGAAGTAACAAGAATACTCAGTGCACCAATCAGTAGTATCTACAATTGGGGGGGCCGAGTGGCGGAGAAAAAAAAAAAAAGTTTCTATTCGCATACACGAATATTTAGCAACACTAAATCTACATATAAATAATTTAGACGTAGATCGAGTGTTGCTAAATATTGTTCTGCCATGCATGCAATATGAAATAAAATGCAGTGCTATAATACAATATTACTTACAGTGAGAATAACTTCTTCTTCTTTTTGAAATCGGATTCGCCCCATTTCGATTGCTGATTTTAATACTGAAATAACACCAAACTCCGCTGGTAGCAATGCAAAACCGAAACCAGGGCACATGTCACGTGACACGATTACGTCACTCATAAGATCGCGTCCTCACGCGATCATTCATAACATTCCCGATTTTCAGGTAAAAATCGGGAGTTTGAATAACAAGATTGATTCCACCCTGCTTCTTGCAATATAGCGAATATTCGAAAAAATTATGTAGAATCGATCGATTTAGCTAATGTAGTGGTATAATCCTTGTTGTCTAATAGTTGTACATTTTTTTCTCTTCTGAACTTAAGATTTAAAAAAAATTAAGACTCTTAACTCCTTAAGGACAGAGCCTTATTTCACCTTAAGGACCAGGCCATTTTTTGCAAATCTGACCAGTGTCACTTTAAGTGGTGATAACTTTAAAACTCTTTTACTTATCCAGGCCATTCTGAGACTGTTTTTTCGTCACACATTGTACTTTATGACAGTGGTAAAATGAAGTAAAAAAAAAATCATTTTTATTTATAAAAAAATACAAAATTTACCAAAAAGTTTGAAAAAATTGCAAATATCCAAGTTTCAATTTCTCTACTTCTATAATACATTGTAATACCTCCAAAAATAGTTATTACTTTACATTCCCAATATGTCTACTTCATGTTTGGATCATTTTGGGAATGACATTTTAGTTTTTGGGGACGTTACAAGGCTTAGAAGTTTAGAAGCAATCTTGAAATTTTTCAGAAATTTAAAAAAACCCAATTTTTGTGGACCAGTTCAGGTCTGAAGTTACTTTGTGAGGCTTACATAATAGAAACCCCCCAAAAATGACCCCATTCTACAAACTACACCCCTCAAGGTATTCAAAACTGATTCTACAAACGTCGTTAACCCTTTAGGTGTTGCACAAGAGTTATTGGCATATGGGAATGCAATTTGAGAATTAAAATTTTCTGGGCAAATTTTGCATTTTTATTTTTCCAGTAACAAAGCAAGGGTTAACAGCCAAACAAAATGTTCTATTTATTGCCCCGATTCTGTAGTTTGCAGAAACACCCCATATGTGGCCATAAACTACTGTACAGGCACACAGTAGGGCGTAGAGGGAAAGGTGCGCCGTATGGTTTTTGGAAGGCAGATTTTGCTGGACTGGTTTATTTACACCCCATATTTATGTCCCATTTGAAGCCCCCCTGATGCACCTCTAGAGTAAAAACTCCATAAAAGTGACCCCATCTAAGAAACTACACCCCTCAAGGTATTCAAAACAGATTTTACACATACTTTGTTAACCCTTTAGGTATTGCACAAGAGTTATTGGCAAATGGAGATTAAATTTGAGAATTTCAATTTTTTGGCAAATTTTCCATTTTAATCAATTTTTTCCAGTAACAAAGCAAGGGTTAACAGCCAAAAAAATGCTATATTTTTTGCCCCAATTCTGTAATTTTCATAAACACCACATATGTGGCCGTAAACTACTGTACGGGCACACGGTAGAGCGTAGAGGGAAAGGTGCGCCATGTGGTTTTTGGAAGGCAGATTTTTCTGGACTTTATTTACACCATGTCCCATTTGAAGCCCCCCTGATGCACCCCTAGAGTAGAACTCCATAAAAGTGACCCCATTTTGGAAACTACAGGATAAGGTGGCAGTTTTGTTGGAACTATTTTTAGGATACATATGATTTTTGGTTTATCTATATTACATTTTTGTGAGGCTAGGTTACCAGAAATAGAAATTCAGAAATTTAATCTCCATTTGCCAATAACTCTTGTGGAACACCTAAAGGGTTAACAACGTTTGTAAAATCAGTTTTGGATACCTTGAGGGGTGTAGTTTCTTAGATGGGGTCGCTTTTATGGAGTTTTTACTCTAGGGATGCATCAGGGGGGCTTCAAATGGGACATGGTGCCAAAAAAAAGGCCAGCAAAATCTGCCTTCCAGAAACAATACAGCGTTCCTTTCCTTCTGTGCCCTGCCGTTTGGTCATACAGCAGTTTACGACCACATATGGGGTGTTTCTGTAAACTGCGGTATGAGGGTAATAAATATTAAGTTTGTTTGGCTATTAACCCTTACTTTGTTATTGGGAAAAAAAGGGATTAAAATGGAAAATTTTCCCAAAAATAGCTTTTTTGGCACCGTTTTTATTTTTATTTTTTATCGTGTTCATCTGAGGGGTTAGGTGGGGGGTGTATTTTTATAGAGCAGATTCTTACGGACACGGAGATACCTAATATGTCTACTTTTTTAACATTTATTTATGTTTTACACTATATATATATATATATATATATATATATATATATATATATATATATTTTAGTATCTCCATAGTCAGTCATTTTTTTTTAGTTTTTAGCCGATCATCTTAGGTAGGGGCTAATTTTTTGTGGGATGAGAGGACGGTTTAATTGGCACTATTTTGGGGGGCATATGACTTTTTGATCGATTGCTATTACAATTTCTGTGATGGAAGGTGACAAAAAAAAACTTTTTTTTGCACAGTTTTTATTACATTTTTTGACCGTGTTCATCTGACGGGTTGGGGGGGTGGTATTTTTATAGAGCAGATTCTAACGGACGCGGCGATACCTAATATGTCTACTTTTTATTTATTTATTTATGTTTTACACTATATTATCTTTTTATAAACAAACAAAAGAAAAACATTTTAGTATCTCCATAGTCGAAGAGTCATTTTTTAAAAAGTTTTTAGCCGATTATCTTAGGTAGGGGCTCATTTTTTGCAGGATGAGAGGATGGTTTGATTGGCACTATTTTGGGGGGCATATGACTTTTTGATCGCTTGCTACTACAATTTTTGTGATGTAAGGTGACAAAAAATAAATAAATTTTGCACCGTTTTTATTTTATTTTTTTGACCGTGTTCATCTGAATTTTTATAGAGCAGATTATTACGGACGCGGCAATAACTAATATGTCTACTTTTTTAATTTATTTTAGTTTTACAAAATAATATTTTTGAAAGAATTTTTTTTTGTTTTAGTGTCTCAAGTCTGAGAACCAGTTTTTTATCCGATTGTCAGTGGCTAAATTGGGATATCAATTTAGTACTCCATGGAAGTGTGGTACTCCCTGAAGCAACCGTCAATGCAGACGCCCAGATGATCGGGGCACGTGTCACAGTGAGTATTGGTGTCCTTCCGTATCCCCCTCCTGCGACACACTCTGCACTTTTTTGGGGTCCGTCCCTTTTTTCCAGTATGGGGGACCACACCTGGAAAGTGTTCGCCAGGGACGATCCGGGTGCCTCCAGTTCCCGAGGTACTCCGGCCTGCACTTTCCCAGTCAGAAAAGATCAGGTCCTTGAGGACTGCCTCATAGAACTGAAGGAATTTTCCTGTGTTGCCAGCGCTCTGGGACAGCACAAAAGAGTTGTACAAGGCAACCTGCACCAAGTAGACCGCAACTTTTTTGTACCATGCCCGGGTTTTGCGTATGGCATTATATGGCTTGAGGACTTGATCAGAGAGATCAACTCCTCCCATATACCGATTGTAGTCAACGATACAATTGGGCTTGAGGACCTTTGCCGCGGTACCTCGCACAGGGACAGGGGTGATGCCGTTACCATGAATTGTGGACAGTACATGGACATCCCTCTTGTCCTTATATCTGACCAGCAACAGGTTTTCACTGGTAAGGGCATGGGTCTCACCCCTGGGGATAGGTACCTGGAGGGGGTGGGCAGGGAGGCCGCATAGATCTTTCCGCACGGTCCCACAAGCGGACGTAGATCTGGCGGCGAGGGACTAGAACAAGGGGATACTAGTATAAAAGTTACCCACGTACAGGTGGTAACCTTTATCTAGCCGTGGGTGCATAAGGTCCCACACAAGTTTCCCGCTAACACTGAGAGTGGGGGGACATTCTTGGGGTTGAATACGGGAATCTCGCCCCTCGTACACACGAAACTTGTAAGTGTACCCTGAGGTATTCTCACAAAGTTTGTACAGCTTCACGCCATACCTCGCCCGCTTTGAGGGAACATATTGGAGGAAAATGAGTCTATCCTTGAACGCAATGAGAGATTCATCAACCGCGACCTCCCTTTCAGATACATAGGTCTGTACAAATTTGGTTCCAAAGTAATCGATGACCGGCCTGATTTTGTACAGGCGGTCATAGGCAGGATCACCTCGGGGGGGGGGGGGGGGGGGGGAGGGACATGCTGCATTATCTGAATAATGCAGGCATTTCCGGATGGCCTCAAACCGGGAACGTGTCATGGCCGTACTGTAAAGTGGGGTCTGGTAGAGGACGTCCCCACTCCAGTAATGCCTGACACTAGGTTTCTTGACTAGGCCCATGTGCAGCACGAGGCCCCAAAATGTCCTCATCTCGGCTGCACTGACCGGGGTCCAGCCACCGGGCCTAGCCAAAAAGGAGCCTGGATGTTGAGCAACAAACTGTTGGGCGTACAGGTTTGTTTGCTCCATCAATAGATTTACAAAGTGGTCACAAAAAAAAAAGACTTAAGTAGTCGTATTCAGTAAAGCCCACTGTGGAAATCTGGATTCCTGGTTGGCCTACAAAATCAGGAATCACAGGCTCAAAACGCTGTGGGGTACACCAGACAAGTTTACCGGCAGGGGGCTCCGGTGGATTTAATGGTGGGCCAGAAATCTAGTTCGAGCCCCAGAGCTGCTCGTACTAGGGTGGGCCACAGGGTCCCTAGCATGGCGGTACCCTTGCTCCACCTAGAGGCGTCTCCGCCGCCTTGGGGGCTCATCATCATCGCTAGGTGATGAGCAGGACGTGGATGACAAAAGGAAAGTGGCGTCATCCTCGTCCTCACTGGGACTCTCGGAGTCGGAGGCAAGCTGGGCGTATGCCTCCTCGGCCGAGAACATCTGGCGGGCCATAGGGGAGTGGGTGTCTGCGTGTGTGTGTGTGTGCGTGCGTGTAAATCTTTATTCAGTGTGCGTGTGTGTGGGGGCATGGGTATTCGCAATCTCACCCTAAACCTAACAGACTAACTAAAAAAAAGGGCAAAAGATGTGAAAAAAAATAATAAAAAAATCGCTGATCAACCATCCGAAGTTGATCAGCAGTGGGGTGTGCGATGCGCTAACAGTGGCCGGACTCTAAGAGTGCTGGCCACAGTCAGCGTACGCACACAAAAAAACAATAAAAACTGCCTATGCCCCAAAAAAGTTGTGGGGGGGTAGGGGGGCAAGCTGCAGCACCCCTGGGGTGTCTAGGGTCACACAGCTGTGCTGTGGACCCCAGACAACCGATTTTAGGTGTTGCAATCACAAACAGTTTTTTGTTTTTTTTACTTCCACTAACTTTCCCTTTATATCCCTCCCTAACCCAACCTTTCCCTAGCCTTTCCCTAAGTACCTGATTGCACAGATGGGGGGTGCTGGGCCACAGATAGTGTGCTGGGCACAGATGGGGGTGCTGGCTAGAGAGCGATGTGCATTGGACTGAAAAGTAGGAGGAGAGGAGCGCTGAACCTCCCGCCCCTGCAGCCGGCCAATCAGAGCCGATCCTGAGAGGCGATCGCGGTTTGCTGCGATCGCCTACACGGGGGGGGGGGGGGGGCACAGGACCCCCCGGCACATTGGCCCCGGGTGCCTGCTCAATGATTTGAGCAGGCACCGGGTTCCGATCACCACAAGCCGCGCGGCGGTGATCGGAAATACACAGGGTGTACAGGTACGCCCTGTGTCCTTAAGTACCAGGACATCAGGGCATATCTGTACGCCCTGTGTCCTTAAGAGGTTAAAAAAAGATTATAGCACTATATTAGCTAAATTGCTCAATGTTAGTATTTTACGAATATTCGCTAAATTGCTATATATTCATGTTTTAGAATATGACAAATATTCAAAAAAAACTAAGTTTTAGCAATATAGCGAATATATTCGTCATTTAGAATTTTTTTTTTTTATATGAAAAAATGATTCCTTCCAGCTTAATTTGTTTGTGGGCCAATGACTTATTGGCCCACAATCAAGAAGCAGTGAGGGATCATGTTTTCAGAGGTTTAAAATTCACGAATATTCGATATAGCGAATATATAGCACTATATTCGAAATATTCGCGAATTCTCGAAGTTGCGATATTCAATAAAAATATTTGTTATTCGGATATTCGCGCTCAACACTACCCCTCACATAGCTAAAGCTTTCCATTAATTTTACTCTTCTCTCTATAATTTATCCCCCCTCAGTGCTAGAGACCCCGCTCTGGCAAAGTCACAAGAAGAGTTGACTACTGAGTTTCTTTCTTCCATCAAAGCTCAGTCTCTTTCAGAGGATGATAAAACTAAACTAACATTTCCCTTTTCCTCACTTCCCTTAGAGGAAATACATGGTATAAATCAATTCCAACTGGTAAAAGTCCAGGTCCGAACTGCTTATTCATTAATTAAGAAATTTCAGGACACCTTGTTGCCACATTTCTTGGAGTTATGTACCTATATTAAAGGGGAACCGTTTCCCTAAACAGTGCCTGGCAAAATATAGTAGTTCTGCCTAAAAAAATAAAAATCTGAACTATGCAGTATTTAACTTTCTATCTCCTTACATTAAATGGTGGGCGAAGATCTTGGCAAAGATCTTGGCATGGAGGATCCAACCTTACCTTCCTAGTCTGATAAGGGAGGAGCAGGTAGGTTTTGTCTCTGGCCGAGAGGGGAAAAATAATGCCCGAGGAATCCCACTGGCACTACTTAGTACAGAAAAGGCATTTGATAGGGTGTAATTGGATTTGCTAAAAGCTCCCTATTATTTTTTAATTTTCTCACTTTATTCATAGAAGCTATATTTCATTGTACACAGGTCCCACGGCTAGGATTCAAATAAGTTGCATTTTCTCTGATCCATTTGTTATTTTCAACAGAACAAGACAGGGTGGTCCATTATCCCCAACCCTGTTAATTCTTTTGCAGAATTTGCAGATGACCTTCCGGTCTTTATCACAAACCACCAATCTGCCTTCCCAGCCGTTCTTTGGATCTTTGATCTAAAGATTTGATCTAAAGATTCTTTACCAGTTATGTGGAGTTAAGGTCATGACTAGTGTTGATCGAGTACCATAGTGCTCAGGGGCTCGGGCTGAACACATCAGGATGCTTGGGTGCTCTACTGAGTACCTGAGTATAATGGAAGTCAATGGAGAACGCGAGCATTAAACCAGGCACCCCCTGCTCTGAAGAGGGGAGGGTGTCTGGTTCATAGGAAAAGGTCAGAAATTGATGGAAACACCACCGAAATGGTTTGGGAACAGCATGGGGAGGATGTCTGGATGCATCTTGGACTCCCAGGTTGCTGCTGGGAACGATGTTGTTCGAGTAGTATGCCACGTTTGCAGACTGACAATAATACGCACAAAACCGAAGATCAAATCGATTTTAGAGGAAAACTTGTTAGGAATCATTCTTTCCTGTATATTTACTTGTACAGTATATAGAGTGCAAGTGCTGCCAAAAATTACAAGGAAGAGGCACTCTGATACAACCTGTATATCACATAAAGGAGGGCCTCGTTCACATTGTGGTACAATTATTCAGGTGGTGGGACTCCTACACTCATAAAGCCTATGCACTAAGTGAAAGGGCTGCCAAAAATTACAAGGAACTACCCTTTGTTACACATAAAGGAGGGCATCATACACAGCCTTGAAAAATTATGATTGATTGCCTGCTGGTGACCCTCAAAAACATTTGGCGCAAGGGCCTGCTGATCTGACCATCTTAAACATTATGGGCAAGGTCCTGCTGCCGCTTTGGTGACTCTAGATAACCTGGGCCCGATCGTATGTCCCCGTGACGTTGACGATCCATTCGGATGTCTGCCCTATCAACTTTCGATGTTATTTTTAGCGCAAACCACGGTGACTATGGGTAACGGGGAATCAGAGTTTGATTCCGGAGAGGGAGCCTGAGAAACAGCTACGGCTACCACTTCCGAACAAGGCAGCATGCGTGCAAATTACCTATTAGGTATAATTAGGTGAGAGCCGACAGGTGAGCTGACACTGTAAAAGATTGTATTTGAGGGCTTGCTGGTGAGCTGACCCTCTAAAAGATTGTAGGTGAGAGCCTGCAGGTGAGCTGACCCTATAAAAGATTGTAGGTGAGGGCCTGCTGGTGAGCTTACCCTCAGAAAAATTATATGCGAGGGCCTGCAGGTGAGCTGACCCTGTAAAACATTATATGCGTGGGCCTGCAGGTGAGCTGACCCTGTAAAAGATTTTAGGTGCAAACACAACCAAGTTGAGTTGGTCAGGCTAATATCGGTAATGATGGGCTAAACCCTTTAAATCCAATCAAAAATCACAACTAATGGGTAGCTTAATAAAACTTAACATTTATTAATGTCAAAAAATAAAATAATAGGCCCTTTAATGATTTAAAAATACATTGAATGCAACCAGTTGGCTGCATAGGAATCTTATAATAGCAATGCTATCAAAAAGAGGGAGGGGACTATATGCAGGGATAGCGGTATCAAATAGAGTGAGAGGAAAAGATGCACAGATAGAAGGACACACTGCTGGGTCGCAAACCCTAGGTGTCCCTAACTCTATCTTCTCTCCCCCTTCCCTAATGTACTAGCCCTGTCGTCACCCTACCTAAACATGGACTGCCCAGCTTTGTCCGACAGACAGAATAAGGTCCAATGGATCCAATTAAATTCTATCAGCTAAGGAGAGCAAACAAACTGACAAAGGATTGAGGTTGATTGAGCTGTGTCGCAGTGTGGCTAGTTGTGGCCCGCAACACTTAATGCAATCAACACTCTTGGGTCAAAAGAGATCCCTTAAAACAAAAAAAACATGAAATGTTCCTAAATACGTGACCCCTGTGTATCAGGTCACTTGTTCAGATGGAATGTATACAGGAGACACAAATCAAATATATTCCAAATGTATACAGTATGGTCAATCCAGATTACTAGTGACTGCAAGATATCTTGTCACCAGTCTGATCAATTGTCTCAGATTACTGGTTTGTGACCAATGGATGTCAAATCACCGTCAAATCTAAGTGTATACATCAATCATAAATCAGTTCGATTTCAGGCAGTTATAGCCAAATCTGCCCAAAATTCCTGTGACCACAAGTTTCCGGGTCACCAATCACATCAAGTGTATCCAATGCACACCAGTATGATTATAATCCAGGCTCAAACAATAAAAACAGCCCAGATCTGGTTCCATTCAATATTGTTCATTAAGATGTTAACTCACACACATTGAGTCAGCTCTCCTGGTCAGATACCACCAGTGAATATTCAAAGCTGTTCAATGGCGTGTGCACAAGAATGCTAAACAGCAATGATATAGTGGCACAGAGTCATCAATTACTTATCTTCTCAATGTTAGATATCAATTGTTCACAGATAGATGAAGCGGATGTTACTCCTCGGTGTCCTGCATGTGGCAGCAGCAATGGAGCTACATTCGTGGCTCATTTAAAAAGCTGCACTACTCCGCCCATTCCCCGCCTATCCGTGTCACTTCGCGTCATCCGGCCGGGTCACCTGAGACATCACGTGCTCAATCCCCGGTCACATGACCGAGCAGCTCCAGGAAGCGCCCAGTATGAAGGCATGTCGTCACTGCAAGGCAACCGCTCAAACATCCAGACGTCTCCAGGGGGCGGGGACCTCAACAGCTGAACGGTCAGTGTCACAGCTGCCGAGAGCAGTGCGCTGCCCGGATCCTGCTCTAAGATATATGCGTCACAGGCGAGTTCATCGCAGTGTATTAGTTAGACCAGCGGGCAATCCTGGTCCACCACATACAATGCTCCAATGAAATCATTATCCCAAGGCTGATCCTTATGATATCTGACATAATTACAATTAGCTATACCATAGCCCAAAACTTAGCAGTTCTCCTAATTTAGGATCCAGACAACACATAATGTTGAATGATAAATATAAACATAAATAATGGGTTTTAAGAGGACGGGGAGGGGCCAGGGACGTCAGGGTTGGTGGCAAGACAGGGCACTTAGGGGTCGATGTAGCAGCTAAATGACAGCTGCTCATTCAATCCCATGGGAGCCACAGTTTTCAACTGGAAGATCCACCATGTTTCTCTCTGCAAGACCCTCCTATCCCAGTCCCCCCCCCCCCCCCCCCGTCTTGGTCGTGCGACCACCTCAATACCCATAAATCTCAGGCCAGAGAGGTATTTTATTTTTTGACATTAATAAATGTTAAGTTTTATTAAGCTACCCATTAGTTGCGAAAGGCATATATGCAAAGCCATTATATGTGACGAAAAAGCATGTTGATATAATGGAAGATGTGGAGGAGGATGAGAAAAGGAAGAGTCAACCATATACCCTTGTTTGTGGTGGAAGGGGTGCATGGGAATACAGTGTATTCAGTACATTATAAACAACACATTTAAAGTGCCTTTATGTTCATCAGCTTTCCTCTGGTGGAGTTGAGAAGTCATGGTCAATCCAGGCATTGTTCAAGAGTCAACCTGTCAGCATTTTCAGTTGACAAGTGGATACGCTTATCTGTTATAATTAGTGTTGAGCGCGAATATTAGAATAGCGAATTTTTATCTCGAATATAGCAACTTCGAGATTTCGCGAATATTTCGAATATAGTTCTATATATTCGCGAAATCGAATATTCGTTTTTTTGGGGGGTTTTTTCCATCTGAAAATATATGATTCCTCCCTGCTTCTTGCTTGTGGGTCAATGAGCTATTGGCCCACAAGCAACTGAATTGAAGCTGGAAGGAATCACGTTTTCAGATGGACCGGAATATTAGAAATAAAGAATATATTGCTGTATATTCAATTTTAGAATATTCGTCCTATTCTAATCTAAACCAATAATCTTGGTTATAATATTCGAGTTCACGAATATTACAACAGAAAAATTGTAGTGGTTAATACGTGTGCCCGGCACTACCCGACCTCATGACAAAATAGTTAATCAACTTCAGCATACACCTCCCCGACAAGCGTCCCCGTCACCATGGGAACGCCTGTGGGTTAGAAAATACCATCGGATCTGAGTTTTCCTTGAGATCGTAAAAACCTCAGATCCGATGGTATATTCTAACCCACAGGCGTTCCCATGGTGACGGGGACGCTTGTCGGGGAGCAGTATGCCAAAGTGGAATATTATTGCTCTAACTTCGTCTTTTAGAATATTCGTAATATTGCTCTAACCGTCTTTTAGAATATTACGAATATTCTAAAAGACGAAGTATTATAGTGCTATAATCCTTTTTTTTTTGTCAAATTGATTTAGCCTCTTCTGAACTTCAGTTTTGGAAATTATGCACACTATAAAAAAAATTACTATAGCAGTATATTAGCTAAATTACAATCTATATGTGTATTTTACGAATATTCTTAATATTGCTCTAACTTCGTCTTTTAGAATATTACGAATATTCTAAAAGACGAAGTTAGAGCAATATTAAGAATATTCATAAAATACACATATAGATTGTAATTTAGCTAATATACTGCTATAGTAATTTTTTTTAATAGTGTACATATTTTCCAAAACTGAAGTTCAGAAGAGGCAAAAAAAATTTGAGAAAAAAAAATGGATTATAGCACTATATTAGCTAAATTACAATCTATATGTGTATTTTACGAAAATTCGTAATATTGCTCTAACTTCGTCTTTTAGAATATTACGAATATTCTAAAAGACGAAGTTAGAGCAATATTAAGAATATTCGTAAAATACACATATTAGCCTAGCCATAGTCAATTAGTCATAGGAACGTTGCCTTATACTGTCAAAAGATAAATCGCAATACGCGATTAATTAATTAAATCGCATATTATTCGCGATAAATGGAATAATTACGAATATTCGATTTTGACGAATATAACACGAATATTCAATCGAATATTCGCAAAATATCGCAAAATCGAATATGGCACCTCCCGCTCATCACTAGTTATAATGCCACCAGCAGCACTAATTACTCGCTTAGACAAAACGCTGGCAGTAGGGCAGGCCAGCACCTCAAAGGCGTAGAGCGCCAGTTCGTGCCACGTGTCCAGCTTGGACATCCAGTAGTTTTAAGGCACTGAGGGATCATTGAGGACGCTGACACGGTCTGCTATGTACTCCTTCACCATCTTCCCAAATTTTTCCCTCCTTGTGACAGTAGGCCGCGCATCAGGGTGAGGGTGCTGGCGGGGTATCATGAAACTGTCCCAGGCTTTGGATAGTGTTGCCCTGCCTCTGTTGGAACTGCTATGTGTTCCCCTCGTCTACCCTCCTCGGTTGGCCAAGGAACTACGGACTCTGCCGCCAGCATTGTCAGATGGAAATTTTTTGAGCAATTTTCCAACAAAGATATTCTGGTATTGCACCATTTTGCTCATCCTCTCCACCAGAGGAATGAGAGATGGGAAGTTCTCTTTGAAGCAGGGGTCGAAAAGGGTGAGCAACCAGTAATCCATGTTGTCTAAAATGCGTATAATGCGCGGATCGCTTCAAAGGCAGCCTAACATGAATTCAGCCATGTGTGCCAGAGTACCAACAGGCAAAACTTTGTTGTCGTCATCAGAAGGATCACTCACAATCTCCTCATCCTCTTCCTCCTCTTCCGCCCACCCACGCTGAACAGATGGAATTAAAGTTCCATTGGTACTACTCTCTATAGCGGAGGCAACCATCTCCTGCTCCTCCTCCTATTTATCGTCCAATTCGTGCTGAGAAGACGAACTGAGGGTAGTCTGGCTATCACCCAGTGTAATGTCTTCCCCAATTTCCACCTCTTCCACATGCAAAGCGTCGTCCTTAATTGTCAGCAGCAAGAGTTTTAGTAGACACAGAAGTGGGATGATTGCACTGATAATAGCGTTATCGCCGCTCGCCATCTGTGCTGATTCCTCAAAGATTCTTATAACCTCACAGAGGTCAGACATCCATGCCCACTCCTTGCTTGTGAATAGGGGAAGCTGACTGGAAAGGTGACGACCATGTTGCAGCTGGTATTCCACTACTGTCCTCTGCTGCTCACAAAGCCTATCCAACATGTGGATTGGTTTCAGCTGGAAATTTCAAGCTTTGCTGCAGCGTTGACAGACAGGCTGAAGCTGTCAATGACTTGCGGAAATGTGCATACACGCGGCGCACCTTTTCCCATAGTTGAGGCAAATTGGGGTAGGTTTTGAGAAACCACTGAACCACTAAGTTTAAGACGTTGGCTAGGCATGGGATGTCTCTGAGATAGCCGAGCTCCAAAGCCGCCACCAAGTTACAGCCATTATCAGACACAACCATGCCTGGTTATAGGTTGAGTGGCGAGAGACACAACTCAGTCTAGTATCTTATCCTCTGCCACTGCTCTACTGTGGTGTGCTGTTTGTCCCCTAAGCATATCAGCTTCAGCACGGCCTGTTGCCGCTTCCCCACTGCAGTGCTACACTGCTTCCAGCTACCAACTGATGACTGACTGGTGTTGCACGTGGATAATTTAGAGGTGGAAGTGGAGGAGAAAATTACAGCCCTTTTTGGCATGTAAAAGTGGCAAAAAATATATATATTATTTGCCGTTCAGTGGTGCAGTTATATGTTCTAAAGCCCTTTTTGGCGCATGCTAGCTGCAAAAAATTATATATTTGCCTTTCAGCGGTGCAGTTATATGTTCTAAAGCCTTTTGTGGAGTGAATAAGTAGAACAAAATAAGGGCCTATTTGCCGTTCAGCGGTGCAGTTATATGTTTTAAACCCTTTTTGGTGTGTATTAGTGGCAAAAAAATATATATATTATTTTCCGTTCAGCAGTGGAGCTATATGTTCTAAAGCCCGTTTGCGTATATTAGTGGCACAAAAATAGGTATTTGCCGTTGTTTGGTGAAGTGAGAAAATTTCAGCCCTTTTTGGCGTGTATTAGTGGCAAAAAAATATATATTTTTGCAGTTGTGTGGTGAAGTGAGAAAATTATAACCCTTTTTGGCGTGTACTAGTGGCAAAAAAATATATATTTGCCGTTCAGCTGTGCATTTTTTTTTTTTGTGGTGTTAAAATTTCCTTTTTATTTATCTATTTGATCTAACAGTATATCAGACAGAGAAGTGCCAGGCCCTGCACAGAGGAGTGGCAGAGCCCTAAATGTTTCTGGTGCAGGCACAGGTTGCAACAGAGTAAGGGGGCGTGGCAGCAGGAGTCGGAGCGAGAGGCCTGAGCTCCCGGTGTCATCTAGTGGTCGTGTCTTGAAGAGCAACCCAGCGATTCTTGAATGGTTGACTCGGTCATCCACTTCGTCCCAAGTGACATCAGACACCCCCAGCCAGGAGCCGGTGGGTTCCTCAGACAAAACCCTTAGTTGGCATTGCTCGGGATCATGCCCTATGCCCTCACTTGTCCTCAGCCTGCATCTCTCCTTTTCTGTTCCCTCAGCCAGACAAGTATTATATGCTGTGGGATCAGCTGCACTATACATCGAGGACGAGCTACTAGAGGGCAGTCGCTGGTAGTGGAAGAACCGGCGGGCAAGAAGTAATGAGGAGAGTGGCGTGGGAGTTGGTGTTGCGAGTGGTCAGACTCCTGACCCAGAGACCGTTGAGGAGGACATCAGTGACAGGCAGACAGTTCTTGATGATGATTATGTAGCTGATCGCACTTGGGAGCCGGGTGAATTAGGGGCTTCATCATTGGGAGAAGAAGGTGGCATCTTGCCCATGGGCAGCGGCAGAGCCAGCAAGTCTCCAGCGTGGCCGGGACTCAACAGGGTGGCAGCAGTGGGAGGTTGGGAGCCAATGGTGCCCAGGGTAGACCTCCCGCTTCGCAGGAGCCTAGCTGCCCGGAAAGTAGTGGTGCATGGGTTCACGAAAGCAGCGGTGATAGCAGTCAGTGCGGAGTGTTGGGAGTAAAATCACCTGCTCTGCGGTGTGGCAGTTTTTTGTTAAGCCGTCAGAGGAGGTGAACAAGGCTATTTGTAGAATCTGTGGGCATAAGGTGATGCATGGACAGGGTGCCAATGTTAGCACCATGGTCCTGCGTCAGCATATGCAGCATCACCATAAACCGGCCTAGGAGAACTGTAGCTCGAATGTGGTGGTCCAGCCTGCCTCAGCAACTGCTATATCACCCAGTGGCACACACCTGATTTCAGGCAGTCAAGGCTCCACCACCTCAGCCGAAGGGATCTGTCTGTCCTTCCCATCATCTGCTGTTCCTAATGCTCCTGCTCCTCTTCCTACTCCTTGTCAGTCATTCCGTCAGCAATTTATTACCGAATTGTTTCCCAAGAAGCAACAGTATGCATGCACAAGACGTCATTTCTTTGCCAAAAAGGCAGTACCAGCCCTGCACACACATGTAGAACAGAAAGTGGGCCAGTCCTTGAGCCTGTCGGTGTCTGCCAAAGTGCACGGCAGCGCAGACATGTGGAGCTGCAACAACGGTCAGGGACAATACATGTCCTTTACGCCCACTGGGTGAATGTGGTTCCTGCACAGCCACACCAGCAACTTGGCCAGGTGATGCCGCTTCCTCCTCCACGTTGTCACTCAGTTGGTCCTGCGACAATGTCCACCTCTGCCTCCTCATCCTCCTCCGTGTCCTCAGCCTCCACTGCAGGGACAATTCACAATGCCCCTCCAGCATACCACATGTGCAGGGCACTGCGGTGTCATGCTGTTCTGCACCTCGCTTGCCTGGGCGAATGGAGTCATATAGAACTGCTCCGTGTCCTTCATCAAGAAATCGAATCCTGGCTTTCTCCGCGACAACTCAAAATCGGAACCATGGTGACTGACAACGGGAAGAACATGGTGTCGGCGCTGCATCTAGGAGGGCCGAGCCATGCGCCCTGCATGGCACACGTGTTCAATCTGGTTGTCAATCGGTTCCTGAAGTTTTCCACCCATCTGCAAGACACCCTAAAAATGTCCAGGAAACTTTGCATGCACTTCAGTCACTCGTACACCGCAAAGCACACCCTCCTTGAGCTGCAGCTGCATAACGGCATCCCCAAACATAGGCTGATATGCGACATTGCCAAATGTTGGACCGACTATACGAACAGAGAAAGGCCATAAACAATTTCTTGATGATCCAAGCGGACAGGAGTACTCCCCTGTGTAACTTCCATGTCAGCAAGTGGCAACTTATGCGTGACACCTGCCATTTGCTCAGGACCTTTGAGGAGGCCACGTTATTTGTCAGTCACCAGGACTACAGGATGAACAACGTCATTCCACTGCTTCATTTCCTGGAACAGATGGTGGTAAATCTAGCTGGTCAGGGGACTGGAGATGTGGCGCCTACATCTCACGACCACATGAGCCCTGTGGGGGCTGAAATGGAGGAGGACATTGGAGCACAAGCAATGTGTAGCGAAATGGGTGGTTTTTCTACATAGGTGACAGGAGAGGAGGAGAAGGAGCAGCCAGAGGAGCTCCCTTGCTTGCGTAGTGACAGTCGAATTGTCAGCATTCAGAAGAGGGATGACTTCTGGCTCTTCACCTTGTTGGACCCTCGCTACTGTTCCAAAATGGGGGCCTTTTTTACACCTGCTGAGAGGGAGGACAAAATTAACTACTATAGAGACTTCTTATGTAGTCAGTTGTCCGCTGCCTATCTGCACCATCGTCCATCCTCTCGCAGGTCTGACCGGGCCCTCTGAGCTCATGTTCCTCTGCTGTGACAGCAGTTCCAGCTCCATCAGCAGCAACTTGAGTCTAGAGTCGCTGATGAACAGTGTCCTTCACCCACCTAGTGAAGAAACTACTCACCAGCAGCAGCAGCTACACCTGGAGCAGGACCTGAACCAGCAGGTGGTGGCATACTTGGACAGCACCCTGCCACCCCACATTGAAAATCCGCCGGACTACTGGCCAGCCAAACTGGATTTGTGGCCACAACTGGCTGAGTTTGTCCTGGAAAAGCTGTCCTGCTCGGTCAGTAGTGTGGCATCAGAGTGTTTACTGCGGTTGTGGGCCATAGTTACCCCAAGACGACCTCGCCTGTCCACCCAAACTGTGAAGAGATTGACCTTTGTCAAGATTAATCAGGCATTGTCACAATGTAGGGGGAGGGGAGGAACACTAGAATGGCAACAGAAGGAAAATGACCCAAAACTAGGCCTCATGGCTAGGGAAAGTAAAAGGTCACCACCTAGGAAACCCTAACCCTAGCCTTGACTCCTGTCAGTATGAATAGACCCTGAAGGTGGGAATATTCATACACCGTATACCTAGGCCCCAGAAACCCTGAAAAGCTCTTCCTTCCCAGATGAACAAACCAGTGTCTCCCTGAGGCCTAGGAAACAATGAGCAAAAGGGGAAAACAAAATACAAAGGGGAGTACACTTATCTTCAATAGAAAATGGATGAGCAGGAACTCAGAAGAGGACAACACACCAGCTCCAGGCAGATAATATCAACTGCATGGTGAGAAGTGTGAGTCCAGACTAAATAGAGGACCAGTGATGACCACAAGCTACACCTGTGACCTGAAACAAGAGGTATGGTCATACCAACACTAACAATGCAATGTGAAAATCGAGAGGCTGTCAGATAACCTCATGTGATGCAAGTCTCTCAGATCTTCTAACCTCTGTCAAGGGAGGGATTGTGACAGTACCCTCCCTTCAATGGGTGACCTTCGGGCACCCAGGACCTACCTTATCCGGAGGAGCCCTGTGAAAGGCTCTCACAAGGTGACTAGTAGTGATGAGCGAGCATGCTCGGCAGAATATCTGTTTGGCTCGAGCATCGCAATGCTCGGCACATGGCGGTACTCAACCGAGTACCGCATGTGCTTGAGCGCATTGCTCGAGTCTCCTCCCCGCACGTTTTGCCGGTTTTATTCAGCCAAGAAAGGTGCAGGTAAGTACTGCCCTCACTGTATTGCCAGTAGCCATGTTGGCTGCTGGCATTACAGTGATTGGCTGGCCAAAACGCGTCACCGGGTGCTATATAGCACCCGATCATGCATGTTCGGCTCAGACGTTGACAGGAAGAGCAGAGCTTAGGAAGGGAAAGACAGAGTAGGGAGCAAATTTTACAGTTTTTATTCTGAGAAAGCTTTTCCAAGACCCAAAAGTCCTTTTAAGGACTAGTGTGTGTGTGTGTGTGTGTGTGTGTATGTGTGTGTTTTAGAGCAGCAATCTATTTATATATAAATCTCAGTTCTTAACATCAGCTTGAGGGGTTAGCCAGTGTTGTCAGTTGCATATCATTGTGGTGCACCTTTCGCAGTGATTTATGTATTTTTATATTTGCATCCAAACATTATCCCATCTTGTGTAGGATGCCATTGTAGTGCATGTGGTCCGCTGCCGAGATCCTTCATTGTATGCATTTTTGCTGAGGATTGCCGTTAGCAATGGATCACATGCGGAGGAATTGCTCCCACTTTATGAACACGCTACAGTGTTTGGGGTTTTTGAGCATTTCCTCCTATGGCCACTTTATTTCAGTTATTTTTCAGCAATCTATTTACCTACAGTCTCAGGGACAGTGCTGAGAAAGGGACAGATAGTCCAGGGAGAGAAATTTGCTGTTTTTACCACCAAAAGCTTTTCAAAGACCCCAAAGTCCTTTTAAGGACTACTGTGTGTGTTTGACAGCAGCAAGATATTTTTTATTTTATACCTATTAGTGACATATACTGTACATCATCCGCAGACTGTGTCTTTAATGATCTGGGCCACATCTAGTGTCCATAGTGTGTGGCTTTGTGTAAAAAATACTGAACTACAACTGCAAACAGTGTCTGTATTACAAATTCCAATAAGCTGGGCCTAATATAGTGTCCATAATCTGTGGTGTTCTGTAACCAATACTGTACTACATCAGAATACAGTGTCTGTATTGCAAATTCCAATAATCTGGGCCTATAATAGTGTCCATAATCTGTGGTGTTCTGTAACCAATACTGTACTACATCAGAAAACAGTGTCTGTATGGCAAATTCCAATAATCTGGGCCTAATATAGTGTCCATAATCTGTGGTGTTCTGTAACCAATACTGTACTACATCAGAATACAGTGTCTGTATTGCAAATTCCAATAATCTGGGCCTATAATAGTGTCCATAATCTGTGGTGTTCTGTAACCAATACTGTACTACATCAGAAAACAGTGTCTGTATGGCAAATTCCAATAATCTGGGCCTAATATAGTGTCCATAATCTGTGGTGTTCTGTGACATATACTGTACTACATCAGAAAACAGTGTCTGTATTGAAAATTACAATAATCTGGGCCTAATGTAGTGTCCATAATCTGTGGTGTTCTGTGACATATACTGTCCTGCATCCGAAAACTGTCTGTATTGCAAATTCCAATAATCTGGGCCTATTATAGTGTCCATAATCTTTTATGTTCTGTGACATATACTGTCCTGCATCTGAACACTGTGTCTGTATTGCAAATTCCAATAATCTGGGCCTATTATATTGTCCATAATCTGTGGTGTTCTGTAACCAATACTGTACTACATCAGAAAACAGTGTCTGTATTGCAAATTCTAATAATATGGGCCTAATATAGTGTCCATAATCTGTGGTGTTCTGTACCCAATACTGTCCTGCATCCGAAAACTGTGTCTTTAGCGGACAGTAAAACAATCTGTGTCACATCTAGTGACAAAGCCATTAATATGAATAAGGTGAGCACTAAGGGACGGGGAAGTGGGCGTGATGCTGATGGTGCACACAGAGGCCGTGGCCCTGGGCGCAATAAAACTGTGCCTGCTGCCAGTGCACTAGAAAAAAAAAACATCCACCGTACCCAGCTTTATGTCCAACTTAGCTGGGCGGCACAGGACAACACTGTCAAAGTCGGACCAGTGCGAACAGTTGGTCGGTTGGATTGCTGAAGATAATGGTTCCAGTCGTTTAAGCACCACCCTCTCTTCCACCAAGTCTAGTCTCTATAGCCAAGAGTCTGGTCAACCGAATCCTCACTCTGATCATCCTTCCTCCCACCATGGAGAGGCTTGCTAAAAAAGTGATCTCACACTCGGATATTCTGAGGAGCTTTTTCTAGCACCACTAGTAGATTTGGCCCTCGCGCAAAGCACGCTTGAAGAGGGACCTGATATATTGTGCTCTCATTCCGAACCTCTTGAGCCTTCACAGTCTCAAGAAGATGACGGTGGTGAATGGCAATCATTCGTTCACGAGGTGGATGATGATGAGACACAGTTGTCAGTCACTGAGGTTGTGGTTAGGTCAAGTTAGGAGGATGAGCAGAGTGAGGAAGTAGAAGAGGAGGTGGTGGACGATGAGGTCACTGACCCAACATGGGAAGGTGAAAAGCCGAGCGAGGATAGCAGTACAGAGGGGAGGGATCCGCAGCACCACAACAGGCTGGAAGAGGCAGTGGGGTTGCAAAAGGGAGAAGAAGTTGTCCCACACCAAACAGGCCTGCAACCATTACACCGAGCACCACCATGCATAAATCTACCTTGCCAAGGGGTAGCTGTTCCGCAGTATGACGCTTTTTTATGAAAGTGCAGATGACAAAAGAGTGGTAGTTTGCAACCTGTGCCGTACCAAAATGAGCCAGGGCGTGAACACTTGCAATCTCACCATGCCATGATCCGCCACATGCCATCCAAGCACCCTAACAAGTAGGCCGAACACCTTGGTCCACAATCTGGGTCTGCGGGTCACGCCTCCTTTTCCCCTGTGTTACGCACTGCTGGCCAATCCCCTGTTGAAGGCGCAGGCCCGGATACCCCTCGCCCCGCACCTGGACCTTCGCATGAACCATCAGCAACAACATCCACTTCCCTGTCTTAGCGCAGCATCCAAATGTCCATAACACAGTCATTTGAACGCAAGTACAAATACCCACCCACCCACTCACAGGCCATAGAACTAAATGCGCAACTTTCAAAATTACTGGCCCTTGAAATGTTGCCATTTAGTCTTGTGGGCACTGAGGCCTTCCGCAGCCTGATGTTGGCGGCCGTCCCTCAGTAAGCAGTCCCCAGCCACAACTATTTTTCATGGTGTGCCGTGCCCGCCTTACACCAGCATGTGTCCCAGAATATCAGCCGTGCCCTGACCAACACACTTACTGGAAAGGTCCACTTCACCACGGACACATGGAAGCTCTTGATAACCCTTTTTGTGGAGACATAAAGCTCCCCCCACGATAGAGATGTGGGTTTCCAAAACATGTCAAGTGTGCCTTCTTGAGCAGTTGGCAGGCTGGCAAAAAAAAAATAACCCCACATGTCTCAAAATTTGGCAGGCAAGATTGAATTAGATGCATGGTGCAGTCTGAAGCCCTTGTAATCCCTTTCTCCTCTTTTTAGTCTCCTAACCATTTTTTTTTCTTTGCAACATAACAGGCTGAACTACAGTTCGGTCCATATATATTTGGACACTGACACAAATTTACTTTTCATTACCTGTTTACTAAAACATATTCAAGTTATAATTATATAATTGACATGGACATAAAGTCCAGATCTTTAGCTTTCATTTTAGGGTATCCACATTAAAATTGGATTAAGGGTTTAGGAGTTTCAGCTCCTTTACACGTGGCAACCTGTTTTCAAAGGGACCAAAAGTAATTGTACAATTGACTCAAAGGCTGTTTCATGGGCAGGTGTGGGCAATTCCTTCATTATTTAATTCTCAATTAAGCACATAAAAAGCCTGGAGTGGATTTGAGGTGTGGTGCTTGCATTTTGAAGATTTTGCTGAGAAGTAAACATGCAGGGGAAACAAGCCATCCTTTATCTGCAAAAACAGAAGATAAAAAAAACATTCGAGAAATTGCTACACTATTAGGAGTGGCAAAATCTATAGTTTTGTATATCCTGAAACAGAAAGAAAGCACTGGCGACCTCAACAATGCAAAAAGACCTAGACGCCCACGAAAAACAGTGGTGGATGATTGCAGAATAATTACCATGATGAAGAGAAACCCCTTCACAACAGCCAACCAAGTAAACAACACTCTCCAGGATATAGGTGTATCAATATTCAAATCAACCATAAAGAGAAGACTGCATGAAAGTAAATACAGAGTGTTCACTGCACTGTGCAAGCCACTCATAAGCCTCAAGAATAAGAAGGCTAAAAACATCCTAAAAAACCAGCACACTTATGGAAGAACATTCTTTGGACAGATGAAACCAAGATGAACCTCTACCAGAATGATGGAAAGAAAAAAGTATGGTGAAGGCATGGTACAGCTCATGATCCAAAGCATACCATATTATCTGTAAAACACGGCGGAGGCAGTGTGATGGCTTGGGCATGCATGGCTGCCAGTGGCACTGGGTCCCTAGTGTTTATTGATGATATAACACAGGGCAGAAGCAGCCAGATGATTTCTGGGGTTTTCAGAGACATACTGTGTGCTCAAATCCAAACAAATGCAGCCAAACGGATGGACAATGACCCAAAACATAAAGCCAAAGCAACCCAGGAGTTTATTAAAGCAAAGAAGTGGAATATTCTTGAATAGCCAAGTCAGTCACCTGATCTGAACCAAATAGAGCATGCATTTCACTTGCTAAAGACTAAACTTCAGACAGAAAGGCCCACAAACAAACAGCAACTGAAATCTGCTACAGTAAAGGCCTGGCAGAGCATTAAAAAGGAGGAAACACAGTGTCTGGTGATGTCCATGAGTTCAAGACTTCAGGCAGTCATTACCAACAAAGGGTTTTCAACCAAGTATTAGAAATTAACATTATTTACAACTAGACACTAACCCCGTTACAATAACGGGCGCTAGAACAGTAGTGCATAAACATTAGTAGGAACAGTCTATATTAAATGGCAAGGGAACTTGACCACACTGACTGGTCCCTGTGGCTGGTGGCCGAGACTGGCAGCTGTAGCTGAGATTGCTGGCACTGAATGGTGCCTGTGGCTGGTGGCCGAGACTGGCGGGCTTGGCTGAGACTGCTAGCACTGATTGGTGACTGTGGCTGTTGGCCGAGACTGGTGGCAGTTTTTTGTGATAGGTGATAAAAAATGGCTTTTTTTGTCACATTTTTTATTTTATTTTTTACGGCGTTCACCAGAGGGTTGGATCACATACAATTTTTATAGAGCTGGTTGTTATGGACACAGCGATGCCTAATATGTGCATTTTTATATTTTAGTTCACACAATAAAAGCATTTTTGAAAAATAAATCATGTTTTTGTGTTTCAATATTCTGAAAGCCATATTTTTTTTATTTTTGGGGCGATTGTCTTAGGTAGGGTCAAATTTTTTGCGGGATGAGATGTTGGTTTGATTGGTACCATAATGGGGCACATATGACTTTTTGATTGCTTGGTATTACACTTTTTGTTATGTAAGGTGATAGAAAATGTATTTCTTGACACATTTTACATTTTTTTTATGGTGTTCACCAGATGGTTTGGATCACATGCTATGTGTATAGAGCAGGTCGTTACGGACATGACGATAGCTAATATGTGTATTTTTTTAACTTGATTTTATTTGTTAAAAGCATTTTTGAAACAAAAAAAAACACTTTTGTGTCTCCATTTTCTGAAAGCCATATTTTTTTTTATTTTTTGAGCAATTGGCTTATGTAGGGGCTCGATTTTTGTGGGATGAAGTCATGGTTTAATTGGTGCAAATTTTGGATACATATGACTTTTTTGATAATTTTTTAGGAAGTGCCATGGGCAAAATTGCATTTCCATCATAGTTTTTCTTTTTTTTTATGGTGTTTACCATGCGGTAAAAGTAACATGATCCTTTTATAGATCAGGTCCTTACAGATGCGGCGATGTCAGACATGTTTAGTGTTTTTTTTTATCAATTATGTGTGGATATAAGTTGTTTTTTTTGTAATTAATTTTTTTTTTTTTGGACCCAGACCCACTTGGTTCTTGAAGATCCAGTGGGTCTGATGGCTTACAATACACTGCAGTGCTCTATATAGTGTACTGCAGTGTATTGAACTCACACTAAGCCTGATCAGGGTCCTATGAAGGCATCCGGTTGCCATAGTAACCATCGGGACACTGCCACAGCGCTGAAGTCTGATGGGGGAGGGAGCTCCCTCCCTCAGTTTACTCTTCAAGCATTGGGCCGCTGCCACAGCTCCTCCATACAGCGGTCCCTAAGTACCACGGCATGAAAGGGGTTAAACGGCCGACATTGGTGCCAGCACCGATGTCGGCCGTTTCAAGCAGAGTGTTAGCTGGACATTACAGCTAACACTCTGCCCTATGCTGTTCTGCCATCCTGAAAGGGGGAAGGGGGGTGCTGCACTCTCTGACATCTTGAAAGGGAGGCGGGGGTGCTGTGTGCTCTGCATCTTGAAAGTGGGGCGAGGGTGTTGTGAGTGGGGGGCATTAACCCTCCAAGCATCGGGCCGCTGCCAGGGCAGAGCAGCGGCCCGATGGTTATCCCCCTCCAGAAAGCGGTCCCTAAGGACCGCGGCATTGAAGGGGTTAAATGGCCGTTAATGAGACAATTAGCGGATAAAGATACTTATCTCGCTTTGAAGGGGAATCCATTACCTAAGTACAAATTGGAGTTCGATGAACTGTTACGAAAAGGTCTTAAAGAAGGAATTATTAATAGAAAGGAGTATAAATATCTAAATATTAAAGCCCCAGTGACACCCGTTATATACCATTTACCTAAAATTCACAAGAGTTTAATAGACCCCCCGGGGAGACCCATAGTCTCGGGTATTAATTCCTTAACTAGTAGATTAACTGAGTATATTGACTATTTCCTTCAGAGTTATGTATTAAAAATGCCCTCCTATCTAAAAGACACAGGCAGTGTAATCGAATTAGTGAACAACTTAGGACCCTGTGGAAAGGCTATATAGTTGGCTACTATCGATGTCACCTCTTTATATACCCACATCCCCAAGGAATTTGGTTTGAGGGCAATAAGAAAAGTGTTGAATGAAGATCCCATTTTATCCGAGTTGCAAGGGGAGTTCATTGTGGAATGTGTGGAGTTTTGCTTGAACCATAATTATTTTTGGTTAAAAAAAAACTTCTACCTACAGAGGGTTGGTACGGCGATGGGGGCGAAATTCGCCCCCAGTTTTGCCAACCTCTATATGACATCTTGGGAGGATGACAATATTGGCCCCATCCTCGCTAGTAGTGCACAGTTTGGCAAATAAAAAATATGGCAAAGATATATCGATGATTGCCTATTGATCTGGGAAGGGGAGAAACAAGGCTTGGGAAATTTTAGGCTTGGGAAATTTATGAGTGACATCACTAACAGGGTGGTGAATTTTCTGGATCTGACCATATTCATTGAGGAGGGACGTTTTAAAACGAAAACTTATTTCAAAGCTACAGATGTGAATGGTTATATAGACACCACTAGCTGCCACAATAAATAACAATATTCCAAAAGGCCAGATAAAGAGGATATACCGCAACTATACTGATGTCACTACGTTTAGAGAACAAAGTCAGATTATACATGATAGGTTTGTTGAGAAAGGGTATGTGAGAGAGGAGTTAGTGATCTGCAGTAAAAATATAGAGACAGAAGGGAGAAAGGGAGAGAAAGAAGAAGTAAAGAATAATAAAGTTTATTGCTTCTCATTTTTAACCCAATATACCTCACAAGCAGGTCAGATTAAAAATGCCATTAGAAAAAAACTAAGCAATACTTAAGAATGACCCGGTTGTGGGAGAAAAAATCCTGGACCATCCTGGCATTATTTTTAGGAAAGCTCCCAATCTCCGCAATCGCCTAGTACATAGTGCTATTCCCACAGACGGTGAGAAGAAAAGACAGAATACATTCTACTGGTGTGGGTTTTGTCTTCCCTGTAGAAATAGGAGTAAGGACAAAAAAAAGAGACAGATTTCTACAGTGCATTCAAATTAAAGGAATAAGGATTTCAAAATAAAAGGGGAAATGACTTGTGAAAGTTAAGGAGTAGTCTACATGCTGGAGTGCCCGTGTGGCCTCCAGTATGTAGGTCGCACAATGAGGAAGCTTAAAACCCGAGTACAGGAACACATAAGAAATATTAAAAAAGGTTTGGAAATGCATAGAGTCTCACTGCATTTAAAAATTGCTCTTAAAAAAAATTCAAGAGGACTTACCTTCGCAGGGATTGAGCTATTGAAAGGGAATTAGCGGGGGGTTTCTGCATGCTCTGCATCTCCTTCGCTCAGCGCCCCTAAGGACCACGGGATGGAAGGGGTTAAATGACCAACATCGGTGCCAGCACCGATGTCGGCCTTTTCAAGCAGAGTGTTAGCTGGACATTATAGCTAACACTCTGCCTGCTGCCCTCTGCCATCCTGAAAGGGGGAAGGGGGGGTGCTGCGCAGTCAGGCTGCAGGGAAATTTATGTGGAGGGCTGTGTCCTGATTAGACGCAGCACCGCGCATGCCCAGTGCAAAACTGGTGACACACACACAGACACAGCACACTCACACAGGGAATTTATTATATTAGATTATTACATTTTTCCAATTACTTTTCAGACCCTGAAATGAAGGGATCGAGTTTAAAAAATGCTTTAGTTCCTCATATTTTTATGCAATCATTTTGTTTAATTCACTGAATTAAAGCTGAAAGTCTGAACTTCAACTGCATCTGAATTGTTTTGTTAAAAATCCATTGTGGTAATGTACAGAACACAAATAAAAAAAATGTTGTCTCTGTCCAAATATATATGGACCTAACTGTAGATAGACAGATGTCTTTTTTCAGCCTTATAAACTATGTTACTATATGTTACTTGTAAACTTTGTGCCTTTCATTATGTCTTCATGCTCAGGCCACGATGACCAATTGGACCCATACGCTTTGTATACCTACTTTATCCATGGGCTATAGACTACTCTGTTAAGCTCTAATCAAACTCAGACATCAGGGAGTTCTTGTTTTGGGTAATTTTTTTGTTACTTTCTGTAATTATTGGCAATATCTGGATCTCCATGTGGTCAATATTCCACATGTCATCTTTTTGGGATTCAGGTTGAGATGGTATGTGGGGAGGAAATACTCCTAAGAGGTGATGTGTGTACAATGTTCTTAAATTCTGTAAATATACTAGATACCACCTGCCTACTATGCATATTGTATGTCTTTCTATGGAAATAAAAAGATGAATTAAAAAGTGCAACTGATTAACATAGATAATCACGCCCACTTTCCAAAACTGCAGTGAGTGGTGTAAAAATGCATTTTTGTGGAAATAAGCCCCAAAAGTGAAGACAGATTTCTGGAGTCTGGAGCATGACACATGAATACAATGGTATTGAGAAAGAGTGCCATATTTATGAGGCTCCTGTTCCATTCTTTCTGAAATAGAAGTTGGTGAGTAAGGCAGAGGACTTTTTATTTTTTATTTCAATTTTTGTTTTCATGAAAAATTTCTTCCATTTCATTGGTCAAAAAAGTATACATTCATCAGAAATTTGGGAAGCTGTGGTTTGCCTGCCATCTTGCCTTGGAGTGTTTGACCCATATGTAAGGGGAAACTGGGTGGGGAGGGTAACCTATCTTAAGTTTTTTCTATGGGTTGTATGAGATCTGTGTACATTCCTCTCAGAGCATCACACTGCCACCATCACTGCCTGATTCCTGCTCAAGCACTACATGATGAAAAAGAAAATATGATTCATCAAATCAAGCCACCATCTTCCATTCTTCCATGGTCAGTTCTGAAACCCATGTGCCTATTTTAGACATTTTTGATGGAGAACAGAGGTCAGCATAGACATTCTCACTGTTCAGCAGCTAATACATACCTGTAAATATAAAGCAAGTTTTGATGCATTTTGTTATGACACCTTTCTCATGAAGACCTTTATCTTGACAATATATATAGTTCTGCTTTTTTCTGGCCCTGAAAAATAAGACATTTTATTGGTGGTTTTCAATAAATAAACTGAATGCTGGTCTCTAATACCTTTCACAATGGCAACTGTCAAAGGGATGGAATATATTAGGCAGCAAGTGAACAGCTAGTGAAATTTATTTGCTCAAAGTAGATAAAATGGGTGAGACTATAATTGGAGATGTAAAAGAAAAAGGGAAGGCAGAAATATTAAACACAACATTGAAATGTATCACGAAGGGGATATTTGTAGTCAGTTTTGATTGATTCTGTGTTGAGTTCTTTGCATCAAATCAAACGTCTCAGGTTGTTTGTTAAATTTGGCAACTCTTTAAACTTAATACTTTTGTTTAGAAATGCTACTCTAGTTTTCTACACCATCCCCTTACTAAAATGACCCTGAGACTTTTTTTTGGGGGCATTTTAAAAAGTCCCAATAATAAATCTGGAGTAAAACTCATTAACAATGCTAAGCACACCCACTTTTCAAAACTGGCGTGAGTGGTGTAAAAATGCAAAAAGTCTAAATATTATTGTGCAAGTGACCCCAAAAAGTCACGGAACAGAAAAGTTAATTTTTAACCCCTTAATAACAGACCTAAAGTGCATAATAACCAGCATTTTTTCGCTATATTTGCCTCTCTGTATTTCCGCAGCCATAAAATTTTTTTTTTTTTAATTGACGTAGTTATCTGAGCATTTGTTTTCTGAGGAAGAAATGTTTGTATTTTTTGGCATTGATCAAGGGTACATTTAATTTGTTTTTTTTAAATAATTTTTCCCTTTGGAAATATAGAAAAAAAAAGTATATAGTATTTAACATACTACATTATGCTCTGTCTCACTATTAGAGTGGTCAAACGGTGGAATTCCCTATCCTAAGGTAGTAATGGCAGATACTAGATCAGCATTTAAAAAAGGCTATGCTTATCTAATAGCAAACCGCATAGTTAAATCTATAATTAATAAATAATCTAATATTTCATGTCATATAATTGATTTGACAAAGGTTGAACTTGATGGACTTTTTTCAACCTAAGTAACTATATGACACAGGCTGTGGTTAGTGTGCCCTAACAGCAGGCTTACTAAACATACAGGGCCAGATTTATCATTAGCTCAAGTCAGAATAATGGAGTGAAAAAGTCGCAAATTTTTGCGCAATGGCTTAAACTGCTCAAAAATTTGCGACTTTTATTGGCTCTGCACTATACTCGCCAGTTTTCTGAAAGTGGGCGTGTTTTCTTATGTAAATGAATCTCTAGACAGGTTTACTATTGCGACTATTTAAAAAGTCGCAAAAAAGTCGCAAAAAAATTAGCAATTTCACTCCAGTGAGGACAATGCTTATCTTATGCGACTTTTTAATAGAACATGCGACTTTTTCGTAAAGACATGCGACTTTCGTAAAGCTGCTTACTGACGGATAAACTGCTACCGTCAAACCATATTTATTACAGTCTTAAAGGGCCGATCATAAAACTGACTTTAGCCATATGTGAAAGTGGAGTGAGCTGTCAGAGTAATGATAAATCTGGCCCACAGTCCTCGGGTCTTTGTAGGTCCCCAGGGCTGACTCCAAGTCACCATATTTCTAAAGTACCACTGTTGAAAAGCTCAAAAAAGCTAGTACTAATGAAAGTGGTTTTCTGTTCTGAGTAAACTGTATATAGATTCTATTGTAAAGCATAATAATTTTAAAGTGAGGAATTGCACCACTTTTTATCACTCCCAAGGATTGAAAGTTACAGTATATATATATACTGTATATGAGGAGGAAATAATTGACCACCACTTACCTGTGCATATAAACAAGCATCTAAGGCTCATCTCTGGTAATACAAGTAACAGCAGATGTAATATTATTACAGTGCTGCATATACAGTATGCCCCCAGAGAGTTCCCTGATAAATTTCAATTTGTTTACTTATAAAATACCCCTAGACAAATTCAACTGAATGCCTGGGGATACATTCTTTGTAGGTGCAGGGTTTGCATGACTGTCCCCATGTTTAGTGTGTTACTTTATGGATGTCTTACACAGTACTTTGTGGGCTGAATCATTCTTTTTTAAAGGTTACAGCACTGATATAAGTAAGGTGTGTGCACTGAAATGATACAGTGAACAGTTTCCTATTATATAGTATAGGATTAAATAAAAAATAGGGAAAAAAATCATAAACTTTTAAAGAAATGTCTAGGATTACAAAAAATAAATAAATAATGAAACAGCATAACTTGTCTATGGACTGTACTTGGTATTGCAGCTAATCCCCATGCAAGTGAATCATACCATTAGTCCTGGATTATTGAGAATATATACAATAGCTGGATTATAACTTGCTGTGCAAATTAAGGTATGAAAAATCCTTTCCTGACACATACCCTATATGTAAGGATTAAGTAACAGGGGAGTGTATGGTGTAAACTCAACAGCACACTCCATAGGCAGCAGGTGCTGGCCTGTATATCCAATTTTAACCATTTAACCCTTGAGATATAAGTACTTAAAGCGATAGTCCGGTTATATGAATTTACTATCTTAATTTAATTATCTACAGGATAGGGGATAACTATTAGGGTTCATTCACACGTCCGCAAAATGGGTCCGCAATTTTGCAGAACAGGTGCGTACCCATTAATTTTCAATGGGGTTGGAATGTGCTGTCCGCATACGCATTTGCGGATCCACACTTCCTTTCCGCAAAAAAATAGAACATGTCCTATTCTTGTCCGCAATTGCGGACAACAAAAGCCAATTTCTATGAAAATGCCAGTGAAGTGCGGTCCGCAAAATGCAGAACAAACATTGCCGGTGTCTGTGTTTTGCGGATCTGCAATTTGCGGACGTGTGAATGGACCCTTACATCGATGGGGGTCCTAACAATGGGAACCCCACCCCACGAGTATGGGAGTTCCATATCCTGGCTGAGCGCTGAACTCTACTGTCTCAGTAACTCCCATAGAACTCCCAAACTGGTATTTATTTACTGACTTGCAGAATGAGATTATTTTGTCATTTTTACTGCAAAATGAACACTGTAAGCTGAAACCTAACAAACAATGACAGAATTGCATTTTTTGTACAATTTTTTTTAAACTAATTTCACCCAATAAGTAGAGTTGAGCGAACACCTGGATGTTCGGGTTCGAGAAGTTCGGCCGAACTTCACGGAAATGTTCGGGTTCAGGATCCGAACCCGAACCGAACTTCGTCCCGAACCCCATTGAAGTCAATGGGGACCCGAACTTTTGGGCACTAAAAAGGCTGTAAAACAGCCCAGGAAAGAGCTAGAGGTCTGCAAAAGGCAGCAACATGTAGGTAAATCCCCTGCAAACAAATGTGGATAGGGAAATGAATTTAAAAAAAAAAAAAAAATTAAAAAATGACCCAATATCAATTGGACAGAGGTCCCATAGCAGAGAATCTGGCTTCACGTCAGCAGAGAATCAGTCTCTTCATGCCATAGCAAAGAATCTGGCTTCATGTCAGCACAGAATCAGTCTTCATGTCATAGCAGAGAATCAGGCTTCACGTCACCCACCACTGGAACAGGCCACTGTCACACATTTAGGCCCCGGCACCCAGACAGAGGAGAGCGGTCCCGTAACAGAGAATCTGGCCTTATGTCAGCGCAGAATCTGTCTTCATGTCATAGCAGAGAATCAGGCTTCACGTCACCCACCACTGGAACAGGCCACTGTCACACATTTAGGCACCGGCACCCAGACAGAGGAGAGAGGTCCTGTAACAGAGAATCTGGCCTTATGTCAGCACAGAATCTGTCTTCATGTCATAGCAGAGAATCAGGCATCACGTCACCCACCACTGGAACAGGCCACTGTCACACATTTAGGCCCAGGCACTCAGGCAGAGGAGAGAGGTCCCGTAACAGAGAATCTGGCCTTATGTCAGCACAGAATCAGTCTTCATGTCATAGCAGAGAATCAGGCTTCACGTCACCCACCACTGGAACAGGCCACTGTCACACATTTAGGCCACGGCACCCAGACAGAGGAGAGCGGTCCCGTAACAGAGAATCTGGCCTTATGTCAGCGCAGAATCAGTCTTCATGTCATAGCAGAGAATCAGGCTTCACGTCACCCACCACTGGAACAGGCCACGGCACCCAGACAGAGGAGAGAGGTCCTGTAACAGAGAATCTGGCCTTATGTCAGCACAGAATCTGTCTTCATGTCATAGCAGAGAATCAGGCATCACGTCACCCACCACTGGAACAGGCCACTGTCACACATTTAGGCCCAGGCACCCAGGCAGAGGAGAGAGGTCGCGTAACAGAGAATCTGGCCTTATGTCAGCGCAGAATCAGTCTTCATGTCATAGCAGAGAATCAGGCTTCACGTCACCCACCACTGGAACAGGCCACTGTCACACATTTAGGCCCAGGCACCCAGGCAGAGGAGAGAGGTACCGTAACAGAGAATCTGGCCTTATGTCAGCACAGAATCAGTCTTCATGTCGTAGCAGAGAATCAGGCTTCACGTCACCCACCACTGGAACAGGCCACTGTCACACATTTAGGCCCAGGCACCCAGGCAGAGGAGAGAGGTCCCGTAACAGAGAATCTGGCCTTATGTCAGCGCAGAATCAGTCTTCATGTCATAGCAGAGAATCAGGCTTCACGTCACCCACCACTGGAACAGGCCACTGTCACACATTTAGGCCCAGGCAGAGGAGAGAGGTCCCATAACAGAGAATCTGGCCTTATGTCAGCACAGAATCTGTCTTCATGTCATAGCAAAGAATCAGGCATCACGTCACCCACCACTGGAACAGGCCACTGTCACACATTTAGGCCCAGGCACCCAGGCAGAGGAGAGAGGTCCTGTAACAGAGAATCTGGCCTCATGTCAGCACAGAATCTGTCTTCATGTCATAGCAGAGAATCAGGCATCACGTCACCCACCACTGGAACAGGCCACTGTCACACATTTAGGCCCAGGCACCCAGGCAGAGGAGAGAGGTCGCGTAACAGAGAATCTGGCCTTATGTCAGCGCAGAATCAGTCTTCATGTCATAGCAGAGAATCAGGCTTCACGTCACCCACCACTGGAACAGGCCACTGTCACACATTTAGGCCCAGGCACCCAGGCAGAGGAGAGAGGTCCCGTAACAGAGAATCTGGCCTTATGTCAGCACAGAATCAGTCTTCATGTCATAGCAGAGAATCAGGCTTCACGTCTCCCACCACTGGAACAGGCCACTGTCACACATTTAGGCCCAGGCACCCAGGCAGAGGAGAGAGGTCCCGTAACAGAGAATCTGGCCTTATGTCAGCGCAGAATCTGTCTTCATGTCATAGCAGAGAATCAGGCTTCACGTCACCCACCACTGGAACAGGCCACTGTCACACATTTAGGCCCCGGCACCCAGACAGAGGAGAGAGGTCCTGTAACAGAGAATCTGGCCTTATGTCAGCGCAGAATCAGTCTTCATGTCATAGCAGAGAATCAGGCTTCACGTCACCCACCACTGGAACAGGCCACTGTCACACATTTAGGCCCCGGCACCCAGACAGAGGAGAGAGGTCCTGTAACAGAGAATCTGGCCTTATGTCAGCGCAGAATCAGTCTTCATGTCATAGCAGAGAATCAGGCTTCACGTCACCCACCACTGGAACAGGCCACTGTCACACATTTAGGCCCCGGCACCCAGGCAGAGGAGAGAGGTCCTGTAACAGAGAATCTGGCCTTATGTCAGCACAGAATCTGTCTTCATGTCATAGCAGAGAATCAGGCATCATGTCACCCACCACTGGAACAGGCCACTGTCACACATTTAGGCCCAGGCACCCAGGCAGAGGAGAGAGGTCCCGTAACAGAGAATCTGGCCTTATGTCAGCGCAGAATCAGTCTTCATGTCATAGCAGAGAATCAGGCTTCACGTCACCCACCACTGGAACAGGCCACTGTCACACATTTAGGCCCCGGCACCCAGACAGAGGAGAGAGGTCCCGTAACAGAGAATCTGGCCTTATGTCAGCGCAGAATCTGTCTTCATGTCATAGCAGAGAATCAGGCTTCACGTCACCCACCACTGGAACAGGCCACTGTCACACATTTAGGCCCAGGCACTCAGGCAGAGGAGAGAGGTCCCGTAACAGAGAATCTGGCCTTATGTCAGCACAGAATCAGTCTTCATGTCATAGCAGAGAATCAGGCTTCACGTCACCCACCACTGGAACAGGCCACTGTCACACATTTAGGCCACGGCACCCAGACAGAGGAGAGCGGTCCCGTAACAGAGAATCTGGCCTTATGTCAGCGCAGAATCAGTCTTCATGTCATAGCAGAGAATCAGGCTTCACGTCACCCACCACTGGAACAGGCCACGGCACCCAGACAGAGGAGAGAGGTCCTGTAACAGAGAATCTGGCCTTATGTCAGCACAGAATCTGTCTTCATGTCATAGCAGAGAATCAGGCATCACGTCACCCACCACTGGAACAGGCCACTGTCACACATTTAGGCCCAGGCACCCAGGCAGAGGAGAGAGGTCGCGTAACAGAGAATCTGGCCTTATGTCAGCGCAGAATCAGTCTTCATGTCATAGCAGAGAATCAGGCTTCACGTCACCCACCACTGGAACAGGCCACTGTCACACATTTAGGCCCAGGCACCCAGGCAGAGGACAGAGGCACCGTAACAGAGAATCTGGCCTTATGTCAGCACAGAATCAGTCTTCATGTCGTAGCAGAGAATCAGGCTTCACGTCACCCACCACTGGAACAGGCCACTGTCACACATTTAGGCCCAGGCACCCAGGCAGAGGAGAGAGGTCCCGTAACAGAGAATCTGGCCTTATGTCAGCGCAGAATCAGTCTTCATGTCATAGCAGAGAATCAGGCTTCACGTCACCCACCACTGGAACAGGCCACTGTCACACATTTAGGCCCAGGCAGAGGAGAGAGGTCCCGTAACAGAGAATCTGGCCTTATGTCAGCACAGAATCTGTCTTCATGTCATAGCAGAGAATCAGGCATCACGTCACCCACCACTGGAACAGGCCACTGTCACACATTTAGGCCCAGGCACCCAGGCAGAGGAGAGAGGTCCTGTAACAGAGAATCTGGCCTCATGTCAGCACAGAATCTGTCTTCATGTCATAGCAGAGAATCAGGCATCACGTCACCCACCACTGGAACAGGCCACTGTCACACATTTAGGCCCAGGCACCCAGGCAGAGGAGAGAGGTCGCGTAACAGAGAATCTGGCCTTATGTCAGCGCAGAATCAGTCTTCATGTCATAGCAGAGAATCAGGCTTCACGTCACCCACCACTGGAACAGGCCACTGTCACACATTTAGGCCCAGGCACCCAGGCAGAGGAGAGAGGTCCCGTAACAGAGAATCTGGCCTTATGTCAGCACAGAATCAGTCTTCATGTCATAGCAGAGAATCAGGCTTCACGTCACCCACCACTGGAACAGGCCACTGTCACACATTTAGGCCCAGGCACCCAGGCAGAGGAGAGAGGTCCCGTAACAGAGAATCTGGCCTTATGTCAGCGCAGAATCTGTCTTCATGTCATAGCAGAGAATCAGGCTTCACGTCACCCACCACTGGAACAGGCCACTGTCACACATTTAGGCCCCGGCACCCAGACAGAGGAGAGAGGTCCTGTAACAGAGAATCTGGCCTTATGTCAGCGCAGAATCAGTCTTCATGTCATAGCAGAGAATCAGGCTTCACGTCACCCACCACTGGAACAGGCCACTGTCACACATTTAGGCCCCGGCACCCAGGCAGAGGAGAGAGGTCCTGTAACAGAGAATCTGGCCTTATGTCAGCACAGAATCTGTCTTCATGTCATAGCAGAGAATCAGGCATCACGTCACCCACCACTGGAACAGGCCACTGTCACACATTTAGGCCCAGGCACCCAGGCAGAGGAGAGAGGTCGCGTAACAGAGAATCTGGCCTTATGTCAGCGCAGAATCAGTCTTCATGTCATAACAGAGAATCAGGCTTCACGTCACCCACCACTGGAACAGGCCACTGTCACACATTTAGGCCCAGGCACCCAGGCAGAGGAGAGAGGTCCCGTAACAGAGAATCTGGCCTTATGTCAGCGCAGAATCTGTCTTCATGTCATAGCAGAGAATCAGGCTTCACGTCACCCACCACTGGAACAGGCCACTGTCACACATTTAGGCCCCGGCACCCAGACAGAGGAGAGAGGTCCTGTAACAGAGAATCTGGCCTTATGTCAGCGCAGAATCAGTCTTCATGTCATAGCAGAGAATCAGGCTTCACGTCACCCACCACTGGAACAGGCCACTGTCACACATTTAGGCCCCGGCACCCAGGCAGAGGAGAGAGGTCCTGTAACAGAGAATCTGGCCTTATGTCAGCACAGAATCTGTCTTCATGTCATAGCAGAGAATCAGGCATCACGTCACCCACCACTGGAACAGGCCACTGTCACACATTTAGGCCCAGGCACCCAGGCAGAGGAGAGAGGTCGCGTAACAGAGAATCTGGCCTTATGTCAGCGCAGAATCAGTCTTCATGTCATAACAGAGAATCAGGCTTCACGTCACCCACCACTGGAACAGGCCACTGTCACACATTTAGGCCCAGGCACCCAGGCAGAGGAGAGAGGTCGCGTAACAGAGAATCTGGCCTTATGTCAGCGCAGAATCAGTCTTCATGTCATAGCAGAGAATCAGGCTTCACGTCACCCACCACTGGAACAGGCCACTGTCACACATTTAGGCCCAGGCACCCAGGCAGAGGAGAGAGGTCCCGTAACAGAGAATCTGGCCTTATGTCAGCACAGAATCAGTCTTCATGTCATAGCAGAGAATCAGGCTTCACGTCACCCACCACTGGAACAGGACACTGTCACACATTTAGGCCCCGGCACCCAGGCAGAGGAGAGAGGTCCTGTAACAGAGAATCTGGCCTTATGTCAGCACAGAATCTGTCTTCATGTCATAGCAGAGAATCAGGCATCACGTCACCTACCACTGGAACAGGCCACTGTCACACATTTAGGCCCAGGCACCCAGGCAGAGGAGAGAGGTCGCGTAACAGAGAATCTGGCCTTATGTCAGCACAGAATCAGTCTTCATGTCATAGCAGAGAATCAGGCTTCACGTCACCCACCACTGGAACAGGCCACTGTCACACATTTAGGCCCAGGCACCCAGGCAGAGGAAAGAGGTCCCGTAACAGAGAATCTGGCCTTATGTCAGCACAGAATCAGTCTTCATGTCATAGCAGAGAATCAGGCTTCACGTCACCCACCACTGGAACAGGCCACTGTCACACATTTAGGCCCAGGCACCCAGGCAGAGGAGAGAGGTCCCGTAACAGAGAATCTGGCCTTATGTCAGCGCAGAATCAGTCTTCATGTCATAGCAGAGAATCAGGCTTCACGACACCCACCACTGGAACAGGCCACTGTCACACATTTAGGCCCAGGCACCCAGGCAGAGGAGAGAGGTCCCGTAACATAGAATCTGGCCTTATGTCAGCGCAGAATCAGTCTTCATGTCATAGCAGAGAATCAGGCTTCACGTCACCCACCACTGGAACAGGCCACGGCACCCAGACAGAGGAGAGAGGTCCTGTAACAGAGAATCTGGCCTTATGTCAGCACAGAATCTGTCTTCATGTCATAGCAGAGAATCAGGCATCACGTCACCCACCACTGGAACAGGCCACTGTCACACATTTAGGCCCAGGCAGAGGAGAGAGGTCCCGTAACAGAGAATCTGGCCTTATGTCAGCACAGAATCTGTCTTCATGTCATAGCAGAGAATCAGGCATCACGTCACCCACCACTGGAACAGGCCACTGTCACACATTTAGGCCCAGGCACCCAGGCAGAGGAGAGAGGTCCTGTAACAGAGAATCTGGCCTTATGTCAGCACAGAATCTGTCTTCATGTCATAGCAGAGAATCAGGCATCACGTCACCCACCACTGGAACAGGCCACTGTCACACATTTAGGCCCAGGCACCCAGGCAGAGGAGAGAGGTCGCGTAACAGAGAATCTGGCCTTATGTCAGCGCAGAATCAGTCTTCATGTCATAGCAGAGAATCAGGCTTCACGTCACCCACCACTGGAACAGGCCACTGTCACACATTTAGGCCCAGGCACCCAGGCAGAGGAGAGAGGTCCCGTAACAGAGAATCTGGCCTTATGTCAGCACAGAATCAGTCTTCATGTCATAGCAGAGAATCAGGCTTCACGTCACCCACCACTGGAACAGGCCACTGTCACACATTTAGGCCCAGGCACCCAGGCAGAGGAGAGAGGTCCCGTAACAGAGAATCTGGCCTTATGTCAGCGCAGAATCAGTCTTCATGTCATAGCAGAGAATCAGGCTTCACGTCACCCACCACTGGAACAGGCCACTGTCACACATTTAAGCCCAGGCACCCAGGCAGAGGAGAGAGGTCCCGTAACATAGAATCTGGCCTTATGTCAGCACAGAATCTGTCTTCATGTCATAGCAGAGAATCAGGCATCACGTCACCCACCACTGGAACAGGCCACTGTCACACATTTAGGCCCAGGCACCCAGGCAGAGGAGAGAGTTCCCGTAACAGAGAATCTGGCCTTATGTCAGCGCAGAATCAGTCTTCATGTCATAGCAGAGAATCAGGCTTCACGTCACCCACCACTGGAACAGGCCACTGTCACACATTTAGGCCCAGGCACCCAGGCAGAGGAGAGAGGTCCCGTAACAGAGAATCTGGCCTTATGTCAGCACAGAATCTGTCTTCATGTCATAGCAGAGAATCAGGCATCACGTCACCCACCACTGGAACAGGCCACTGTCACACATTTAGGCCCAGGCACCCAGGCAGAGGAGAGAGGTCCCGTAACAGAGAATCTGGCCTTATGTCAGCGCAGAATCAGTCTTCATGTCATAGCAGAGAATCAGGCTTCACGTCACCCACCACTGGAACAGGCCACTGTCACACATTTAGGCCCCGGCACCCAGACAGAGGAGAGAGGTCCCGTAACAGAGAATCTGGCCTTATGTCAGCGCAGAATCTGTCTTCATGTCATAGCAGAGAATCAGGCTTCACGTCACCCACCACTGGAACAGGCCACTGTCACACATTTAGGCCCAGGCACTCAGGCAGAGGAGAGAGGTCCCGTAACAGAGAATCTGGCCTTATGTCAGCACAGAATCAGTCTTCATGTCATAGCAGAGAATCAGGCTTCACGTCACCCACCACTGGAACAGGCCACTGTCACACATTTAGGCCACGGCACCCAGACAGAGGAGAGCGGTCCCGTAACAGAGAATCTGGCCTTATGTCAGCGCAGAATCAGTCTTCATGTCATAGCAGAGAATCAGGCTTCACGTCACCCACCACTGGAACAGGCCACGGCACCCAGACAGAGGAGAGAGGTCCTGTAACAGAGAATCTGGCCTTATGTCAGCACAGAATCTGTCTTCATGTCATAGCAGAGAATCAGGCATCACGTCACCCACCACTGGAACAGGCCACTGTCACACATTTAGGCCCAGGCACCCAGGCAGAGGAGAGAGGTCGCGTAACAGAGAATCTGGCCTTATGTCAGCGCAGAATCAGTCTTCATGTCATAGCAGAGAATCAGGCTTCACGTCACCCACCACTGGAACAGGCCACTGTCACACATTTAGGCCCAGGCACCCAGGCAGAGGAGAGAGGTACCGTAACAGAGAATCTGGCCTTATGTCAGCACAGAATCAGTCTTCATGTCGTAGCAGAGAATCAGGCTTCACGTCACCCACCACTGGAACAGGCCACTGTCACACATTTAGGCCCAGGCACCCAGGCAGAGGAGAGAGGTCCCGTAACAGAGAATCTGGCCTTATGTCAGCGCAGAATCAGTCTTCATGTCATAGCAGAGAATCAGGCTTCACGTCACCCACCACTGGAACAGGCCACTGTCACACATTTAGGCCCAGGCAGAGGAGAGAGGTCCCGTAACAGAGAATCTGGCCTTATGTCAGCACAGAATCTGTCTTCATGTCATAGCAAAGAATCAGGCATCACGTCACCCACCACTGGAACAGGCCACTGTCACACATTTAGGCCCAGGCACCCAGGCAGAGGAGAGAGGTCCTGTAACAGAGAATCTGGCCTCATGTCAGCACAGAATCTGTCTTCATGTCATAGCAGAGAATCAGGCATCACGTCACCCACCACTGGAACAGGCCACTGTCACACATTTAGGCCCAGGCACCCAGGCAGAGGAGAGAGGTCCCGTAACAGAGAATCTGGCCTTATGTCAGCACAGAATCAGTCTTCATGTCATAGCAGAGAATCAGGCTTCACGTCACCCACCACTGGAACAGGCCACTGTCACACATTTAGGCCCAGGCACCCAGGCAGAGGAGAGAGGTCCCGTAACAGAGAATCTGGCCTTATGTCAGCGCAGAATCTGTCTTCATGTCATAGCAGAGAATCAGGCTTCACGTCACCCACCACTGGAACAGGCCACTGTCACACATTTAGGCCCCGGCACCCAGACAGAGGAGAGAGGTCCTGTAACAGAGAATCTGGCCTTATGTCAGCGCAGAATCAGTCTTCATGTCATAGCAGAGAATCAGGCTTCACGTCACCCACCACTGGAACAGGCCACTGTCACACATTTAGGCCCCGGCACCCAGACAGAGGAGAGAGGTCCTGTAACAGAGAATCTGGCCTTATGTCAGCGCAGAATCAGTCTTCATGTCATAGCAGAGAATCAGGCTTCACGTCACCCACCACTGGAACAGGCCACTGTCACACATTTAGGCCCCGGCACCCAGGCAGAGGAGAGAGGTCCTGTAACAGAGAATCTGGCCTTATGTCAGCACAGAATCTGTCTTCATGTCATAGCAGAGAATCAGGCATCACGTCACCCACCACTGGAACAGGCCACTGTCACACATTTAGGCCCCGGCACCCAGGCAGAGGAGAGAGGTCGCGTAACAGAGAATCTGGCCTTATGTCAGCGCAGAATCAGTCTTCATGTCATAACAGAGAATCAGGCTTCACGTCACCCACCACTGGAACAGGCCACTGTCACACATTTAGGCCCAGGCACCCAGGCAGAGGAGAGAGGTCGCGTAACAGAGAATCTGGCCTTATGTCAGCGCAGAATCAGTCTTCATGTCATAGCAGAGAATCAGGCTTCACGTCACCCACCACTGGAACAGGCCACTGTCACACATTTAGGCCCAGGCACCCAGGCAGAGGAGAGAGGTCCCGTAACAGAGAATCTGGCCTTATGTCAGCACAGAATCAGTCTTCATGTCATAGCAGAGAATCAGGCTTCACGTCACCCACCACTGGAACAGGCCACTGTCACACATTTAGGCCCCGGCACCCAGGCAGAGGAGAGAGGTCCTGTAACAGAGAATCTGGCCTTATGTCAGCACAGAATCTGTCTTCATGTCATAGCAGAGAATCAGGCATCACGTCACCCACCACTGGAACAGGCCACTGTCACACATTTAGGCCCAGGCACCCAGGCAGAGGAGAGAGGTCGCGTAACAGAGAATCTGGCCTTATGTCAGCGCAGAATCAGTCTTCATGTCATAGCAGAGAATCAGGCTTCACGTCACCCACCACTGGAACAGGCCACTGTCACACATTTAGGCCCAGGCACCCAGGCAGAGGAAAGAGGTCCCGTAACAGAGAATCTGGCCTTATGTCAGCACAGAATCAGTCTTCATGTCATAGCAGAGAATCAGGCTTCACGTCACCCACCACTGGAACAGGCCACTGTCACACATTTAGGCCCAGGCACCCAGGCAGAGGAGAGAGGTCCCGTAACAGAGAATCTGGCCTTATGTCAGCGCAGAATCAGTCTTCATGTCATAGCAGAGAATCAGGCTTCACGACACCCACCACTGGAACAGGCCACTGTCACACATTTAGGCCCAGGCACCCAGGCAGAGGAGAGAGGTCCCGTAACATAGAATCTGGCCTTATGTCAGCGCAGAATCAGTCTTCATGTCATAGCAGAGAATCAGGCTTCACGTCACCCACCACTGGAACAGGCCACGGCACCCAGACAGAGGAGAGAGGTCCTGTAACAGAGAATCTGGCCTTATGTCAGCACAGAATCTGTCTTCATGTCATAGCAGAGAATCAGGCATCACGTCACCCACCACTGGAACAGGCCACTGTCACACATTTAGGCCCAGGCAGAGGAGAGAGGTCCCGTAACAGAGAATCTGGCCTTATGTCAGCACAGAATCTGTCTTCATGTCATAGCAGAGAATCAGGCATCACGTCACCCACCACTGGAACAGGCCACTGTCACACATTTAGGCCCAGGCACCCAGGCAGAGGAGAGAGGTCCTGTAACAGAGAATCTGGCCTTATGTCAGCACAGAATCTGTCTTCATGTCATAGCAGAGAATCAGGCATCACGTCACCCACCACTGGAACAGGCCACTGTCACACATTTAGGCCCAGGCACCCAGGCAGAGGAGAGAGGTCGCGTAACAGAGAATCTGGCCTTATGTCAGCGCAGAATCAGTCTTCATGTCATAGCAGAGAATCAGGCTTCACGTCACCCACCACTGGAACAGGCCACTGTCACACATTTAGGCCCAGGCACCCAGGCAGAGGAGAGAGGTCCCGTAACAGAGAATCTGGCCTTATGTCAGCACAGAATCAGTCTTCATGTCATAGCAGAGAATCAGGCTTCACGTCACCCACCACTGGAACAGGCCACTGTCACACATTTAGGCCCAGGCACTCAGGCAGAGGAGAGAGGTCCCGTAACAGAGAATCTGGCCTTATGTCAGCGCAGAATCTGTCTTCATGTCATAGCAGAGAATCAGGCTTCACGTCACCCACCACTGGAACAGGCCACTGTCACACATTTAGGCCCAGGCACCCAGGCAGAGGAGAGAGGTCCCGTAACAGAGAATCTGGCCTTATGTCAGCGCAGAATCAGTCTTCATGTCATAGCAGAGAATCAGGCTTCACGTCACCCACCACTGGAACAGGCCACTGTCACACATTTAGGCCCCGGCACCCAGACAGAGGAGAGAGGTCCCGTAACAGAGAATCTGGCCTTATGTCAGCGCAGAATCTGTCTTCATGTCATAGCAGAGAATCAGGCTTCACGTCACCCACCACTGGAACAGGCCACTGTCACACATTTAGGCCCCGGCACCCAGACAGAGGAGAGAGGTCCTGTAACAGAGAATCTGGCCTTATGTCAGCGCAGAATCAGTCTTCATGTCATAGCATAAAATCAGGCTTCACGTCACCCACCACTGGAACAGGCCACTGTCACACATTTAGGCCCCGGCACCCAGACAGAGGAGAGAGGTCCTGTAACAGAGAATCTGGCCTTATGTCAGCGCAGAATCAGTCTTCATGTCATAGCAGAGAATCAGGCTTCACGTCACCCACCACTGGAACAGGCCACTGTCACACATTTAGGCCCCGGCACCCAGGCAGAGGAGAGAGGTCCTGTAACAGAGAATCTGGCCTTATGTCAGCACAGAATCTGTCTTCATGTCATAGCAGAGAATCAGGCATCACGTCACCCACCACTGGAACAGGCCACTGTCACACATTTAGGCCCAGGCACCCAGGCAGAGGAGAGAGGTCCTGTAACAGAGAATCTGGCCTTATGTCAGCACAGAATCTGTCTTCATGTCATAGCAGAGAATCAGGCTTCACGTCACCCACCACTGGAACAGGCCACTGTCACACATTTAGGCCCAGGCACCCAGGCAGAGGAGAGAGGTCCCGTAACAGAGAATCTGGCCTTATGTCAGCACAGAATCTGTCTTTATGTCATAGCAGAGAATCAGGCATCACGTCACCCACCACTGGAACAGGCCACTGTCACACATTTAGGCCCAGGCACCCAGGCAGAGGAGAGAGGTCCCGTAACAGAGAATCTGGCCTTATGTCAGCGCAGAATCAGTCTTCATGTCATAGCAGAGAATCAGGCTTCACGTCACCCACCACTGGAACAGGCCACTGTCACACATTTAGGCCCCGGCAGCCAGACTGAGGAGAGCGGTCCTGTAACAGAGAATCTGGCCTTATGTCAATGCAGAATCTGTCTTCATGTCATAGCAGAGAATCAGGCATCACGTCACCCACCACTGGAACAGGCCACTGTCACACATTTAGGCCCCGGCACCCAGACAGAGGAGAGAGGTCCTGTAACAGAGAATCTGGCCTTATGTCAGCGCAGAATCAGTCTTCATGTCATAGCAGAGAATCAGGCTTCACGTCACCCACCACTGGAACAGGCCACTGTCACACATTTAGGCCCCGGCACCCAGACAGAGGAGAGAGGTCCTGTAACAGAGAATCTGGCCTTATGTCAGCGCAGAATCAGTCTTCATGTCATAGCAGAGAATCAGGCTTCACGTCACCCACCACTGGAACAGGCCACTGTCACACATTTAGGCCCAGGCACCCAGGCAGAGGAGAGAGGTCCCGTAACAGAGAATCTGGCCTTATGTCAGCGCAGAATCAGTCTTCATGTCATAGCAGAGAATCAGGCTTCACGTCACCCACCACTGGAACAGGCCACTGTCACACATTTAGGCCCCGGCACCCAGACAGAGGAGAGAGGTCCCGTAACAGAGAATCTGGCCTTATGTCAGCGCAGAATCTGTCTTCATGTCAAAGCAGAGAATCAGGCTTCACGTCACCCACCACTGGAACAGGCCACTGTCACACATTTAGGCCCCGGCACCCAGACAGAGGAGAGAGGTCCTGTAACAGAGAATCTGGCCTTATGTCAGCGCAGAATCAGTCTTCATGTCATAGCATAAAATCAGGCTTCACGTCACCCACCACTGGAACAGGCCACTGTCACACATTTAGGCCCCGGCACCCAGACAGAGGAGAGAGGTCCTGTAACAGAGAATCTGGCCTTATGTCAGCGCAGAATCAGTCTTCATGTCATAGCAGAGAATCAGGCTTCACGTCACCCACCACTGGAACAGGCCACTGTCACACATTTAGGCCCCGGCACCCAGGCAGAGGAGAGAGGTCCTGTAACAGAGAATCTGGCCTTATGTCAGCACAGAATCTGTCTTCATGTCATAGCAGAGAATCAGGCATCACGTCACCCACCACTGGAACAGGCCACTGTCACACATTTAGGCCCAGGCACCCAGGCAGAGGAGAGAGGTCCTGTAACAGAGAATCTGGCCTTATGTCAGCACAGAATCTGTCTTCATGTCATAGCAGAGAATCAGGCTTCACGTCACCCACCACTGGAACAGGCCACTGTCACACATTTAGGCCCAGGCACCCAGGCAGAGGAGAGAGGTCCCGTAACAGAGAATCTGGCCTTATGTCAGCACAGAATCTGTCTTTATGTCATAGCAGAGAATCAGGCATCACGTCACCCACCACTGGAACAGGCCACTGTCACACATTTAGGCCCAGGCACCCAGGCAGAGGAGAGAGGTCCCGTAACAGAGAATCTGGCCTTATGTCAGCGCAGAATCAGTCTTCATGTCATAGCAGAGAATCAGGCTTCACGTCACCCACCACTGGAACAGGCCACTGTCACACATTTAGGCCCCGGCACCCAGACAGAGGAGAGCGGTCCCGTAACAGAGAATCTGGCCTTATGTCAGTGCAGAATCTGTCTTCATGTCATAGCAGAGAATCAGGCTTCACGTCACCCACCACTGGAACAGGCCACTGTCACACATTTAGGCCCCGGCACCCAGACAGAGGAGAGAGGTCCTGTAACAGAGAATCTGGCCTTATGTCAGCGCAGAATCAGTCTTCATGTCATAGCAGAGAATCAGGCTTCACGTCACCCACCACTGGAACAGGCCACTGTCACACATTTAGGCCCCGGCACCCAGACAGAGGAGAGAGGTCCTGTAACAGAGAATCTGGCCTTATGTCAGCGCAGAATCAGTCTTCATGTCATAGCAGAGAATCAGGCTTCACGTCACCCACCACTGGAACAGGCCACTGTCACACATTTAGGCCCCGGCACCCAGGCAGAGGAGAGAGGTCCTGTAACAGAGAATCTGGCCTTATGTCAGCACAGAATCTGTCTTCATGTCATAGCAGAGAATCAGGCATCACGTCACCCACCACTGGAACAGGCCACTGTCACACATTTAGGCCCAGGCACCCAGGCAGAGGAGAGAGGTCGCGTAACAGAGAATCTGGCCTTATGTCAGCGCAGAATCAGTCTTCATGTCATAGCAGAGAATCAGGCTTCACGTCACCCACCACTGGAACAGGCCACTGTCACACATTTAGGCCCAGGCACCCAGGTCCCGTAACAGAGAATCTGGCCTTATGTCAGCACAGAATCAGTCTTCATGTCATAGCAGAGAATCAGGCTTCACGTCACCCACCACTGGAACAGGCCACTGTCACACATTTAGGCCCCGGCACCCAGACAGAGGAGAGGTTAATTCAACTTTGGGTTGCCCCGCAATATAATGGTAAAATGAAATTAAAAATAGTATTGAATGAGGAAGTGCCCTGGAGTAGAATAATATATTGTTAAGGGGAGGTAGTTAATATCTAATCTGCACAAGGGATGGACAGGTCCTGTGGGATCCATGCCTGGTTCATTTTTATGAACGTCAGCTTGTCCACATTGGCTGTAGACAGGCGGCTGCGTTTGTCTGTAATGACGCCCCCTGCCGTGCTGAATACACGTTCAGACAAAACGCTGGCCAGCACCTCCAAGGCATAAAAGGCTAGCTCTGGCCACGTGGACAATTTGGAGACCCAGAAGTTGAATGGGGCTGAACCATCAGTCAGTACGTGGAGGGGTGTGCACAGGTACTGTTCCACCATGTTAGTGAAATGTTGCCTCCTGCTAACACGTTCCGTATCAGGTGGTGGTGCACTTAGCTGTGGCGTGTTGACAAAACTTTTCCACATTTCTGCCATGCTAACCCTGCCCTCAGAGGAGCTGGGCGTGACACAGCTGCGTTGGCGACCTCTTGCTCCTCCTCTGCCTTCGCCTTGGGCTTCCACTGGTTCCCCTGTGACATTTGGGAATGCTCTCAGTACCGAGTCTTCCTATCACGCTCCAGTGTAGGAAGTAAGGTGGGCACATTGTCTTTGTACCGGGGATCCAGCAGGGTGGCAACCCAGTAGTCCGCACACGTTAAAATGTGGGCAACTCTGCTGTCGTTGCGCAGGCACTGCAGCATGTAGTCGCTCATGTGTGCCAGGCTGCCCAGAGTTAAGGACAAGCTGTCCTCTGTGGGAGGCGTATCGTCATCGTCCTGTGTTTCCCCCCAGCCACGCACCAGTGATGGGCCCGAGCTGCTTTGGGTGCCACCCCGCTGTAAACATGCTTCATCCTCATCCTCCTCCACCTCCTCCTCATCCTCGTCCTCCTCGTCCTCCAGTAGTGGGCCCTGTCTGGCCACATTTGTACCTGGCCTCTGGTGTTGCAAAAAACCACCCTCTGAGTCACTTCGAAGAGACTGGCCTGAAAGTGCTAAAAATGACCCCTCTTCCTCCTCTTCCTCCTGGGCCACCTCCTCTTCCATCATCGCCCTAAGTGTTTTCTCAAGGAGACATAGAAGTGGTATTGTACCGCTGATAACGGCGTCATCGCCACTGGCCATGTTGGTGGAGTACTCGAAACAGCGCAACAGGGCACACAGGTCTCGCATGGAGGCCCAGTCATTGGTGGTGAAGTGTGTCTGATCCACAGTGCGACTGACCCGTGCGTGCTGCAGCTGAAACTCCACTATGGCCTGCTGCTGCTCACACAGTCTGTCCAGCATATGCAAGGTGGAGTTCCACCTGGTGGGTACATCGCATATGAGGTGGTGAGCGGGAAGGCCGAAGTTACGCTGTAGCGCAGACAGGCGAGCAGCGGCAGGGTGGGAACGTCGGAAGCGCGAACAGACGGCCCGCACTTTATGTAGCAGCTCTGACATGTCAGGGTAGTTGCGAATGAACTTCTGCACCACCAAATTCAGCACATGCGCCAGGCAAGGGATGTGCGTCAAACCGGCTAGTCCCAGAGCTGCAACGAGATTTCGCCCATTATCGCACACCACCAGGCCGGGCTTGAGGCTCACCGGCAGCAACCACTCGTCGGTCTGTTGTTCTATACCCCGCCACAACTCCTGTGCGGTGTGGGGCCTGTCCCCCAAACATATGAGTTTCAAAATGGCCTGCTGACGTTTACCATGTGCTGTGCTGAAGTTGGTGGTGAAGGTGTGTGGCTGACTAGATGAGCAGGTAGAAGAAGAAGAGGAGGAAGCTGAGTAGGAGGAGGAGGAGACAGGAGGCAAAGAATGTTGCCCTGCGATCCTTGGCGGCGGAAGGACGTGCGCCAAACAGCTCTCCGCCTGGGGCCCAGCCGCCACTACATTTACCCAGTGTGCAGTTAGGGAGATATAGCGTCCCTGGCCGTGCTTACTGGTCCACATATCTGTGGTTAGGTGGACCTTGCCACAGATGGCGTTGCGCAGTGCACACTGGATTTTATCAGACACTTGTTTGTGCAGGGAAGGCACGGCTCTCTTGGAGAAGTAGTGGCGGCTGGGAACAACATACTGTTGGACAGCAAGTGACATGAGCTGTTTGAAGCTGTGTGCGTCCAACAGCCTAAATGACAGCATTTCATAGGCCAGGAGTTTAGAAATGCTGGCATTCAGGGCCAGGGATCGAGGGTGGCTAGGTGGGAATTTACGCTTTCTCTCAAATGTTTGTGAGATGGAGAGCTGAACGCTGCCGTGTGACATGGTTGAGATGCTTGGTGACGCAGGTGGTGGTGTTGGTGGTACATCCCATGTTTGCTGGGCGGCAGGTGCCAACGTTCCTCCAGAGGCAGAGGAAGAGGCCGAGGCGGCGGCAGCAGCAGCAGAAGAGGCCGAGGCGGCGGCAGCAGCAGAAGAGGCCGAGGCGGCAGCAGCAGAAGAGGCAGCAGGGGGAGCCTGAGTGACTTCCTTGTTTTTAAGGTGTTTACTGCACTGCAGTTCATGCTTTGCATGCAGGTGCCTGGTCATGCAGGTTGTGCTAAGGTTCAGAACGTTAATGCCTCGCTTCAGGCTCTGATGGCACAGCGTGCAAACCATTCGGGTCTTGTCGTCAGCACATTGTTTGAAGAAGTGCCATGCCAGGGAACTCCTTGAAGCTGCCTGTGGGGTGCTCGGTCCCAGATGGCGGCGGTCAGTAGCAGGCGGAGTCTCTTGGCGGCGGGTGTTCTGATTTTGCCCACTGCTCCCTTTTTTGCTACGCTGTTGGCTCGGTCTCACCACTGCCTCTTCCTCCGAACTCTGAAAGTCAGTGGCACGACCTTCATTCCATGTGGGGTCTAGGACCTCATCGTCCCCTGCATCGTCTTCCACCCAGTCTTGACCCCTGACCTCCTGTTCAGTCTGCACACTGCAGAAAGACGCGGCAGTTGGCACCTGTGTTTCGTCATCATCAGAGACGTGCTGAGGTGGTATTCCCATGTCCTCATCATCAGGAAACATAAGTGGTTGTGCGTTAGTGCATTCTATCTCTTCCACCCCTGGTGAAGGGCTAGGTGGATGCCCTTGGGAAACCCTGGCAGCAGAGTCTTCAAACAGCATAAGAGACTGCTGCATAACTTGAGGCTCAGACAGTTTCCCTGATATGCATGGGGGTGATGTGACAGACTGATGGGCTTGGTTTTCATGCGCCATCTGTGCGCTTTCTGCAGAAGACTGGGTGGGAGATAATGTGAACGTGCTGGATGCACTGTCGGCCACCCAATTGACTAATGCCTGTACCTGCTCAGGCCTTACCATCCTTAGAACGGCATTGGGCCCCACCAAATATCCCTGTAAATTCTGGCGGCTACTGGGACCTGAGGTAGTTGGTACACTAGGACGTGTGGCTGTGGCAGAATGGCCACGTCCTCTCCCAGCACCAGAGGGTCCACTAACACCACCACGACCATGTCCACGTCCGCGTCCCTTATTAGATGTTTTCCTCATTGTTCCCGTTCACCACAATTTTGAGAATGGCAAATTTGGGAATAGTTTTTCAACCCAGAACAAAAAGTGTGCTTTTACGGTCACTACAAATAACTTGACCAGCTAAACAGTACAGATTTGGTTGAATAGAAATGTGAGGCCTGTTTTTTTTTGCGCTGTGTGACAGGTATAGGTTTAATCACAGAATCAGACTTCTATCTGCACGCTAGCGTGTGTCTTAGGTTTTTCTGAATGACACTATCAGCACCTTCAATGTAAGATATCCTTTTTGGGATAGATTTCAAGTAGGCCTCATATACCAGAAACTAGTTATTTTGAGAATGGCAAATTTGGGAATAGTTTTTCAACCCAGAACAAAAAGTGTGCTTTTACGGTCACTACAAATAACTTGACCAGCTAAAACAGTACAGATTTGGTTGAATAGAAATGTCAGGTCTATTTTTTAGGCGCTGGGTGACAGGCTCAACTTGCCCCTGATGTAGTATATGGCCAAAAAATAACCACACTATTGATGGTTAAATGCACTTGGGTGACACAGGCTCAGCCTGCACCAGATGTAGTATATGGCCAAAAAATAATCAGACTGTTGATGGTTAAATGCACTTCGGTGACACAGGCTCAGCCTGCAGCTGATGTAGTATATGGCCAAAAAATAACCAGACTGTTGATGGTTAAATGCACTTCGGTGACACAGGCTCAGCCTGCAGCTGATGTAGGATATAGCACAAAATAACCACACTATTGATGGTTAAATACACTTGGTGATAGCTTGTGCTGGCGCACCACAAGTCACAAAATGGCCGCCGATAACCCCAGAAAAAAAGTGATCTAAAAACGCTCTGGGCAGCCTCAAAAAAGTGAGCAAGTCAATATTAGCACTTCAATGATCCACAGCTGCAGATCGATCACAGAATGAAGTCTTTTGGAGGAGTTAATCTGCCTAATCTCGCCCTAACGTCGCAGCTGCAACCTCTCCCTATGCTTGAATCAGCAGAGTGACGTGCAGCGCTACGTGACCCAACCTTATATAGAGGCTGGGTCACATGCTGCACTGGCCAATCACAGCCATGCCAATAGTAGGCAAGGCTGTGATGGCCTCTTGGGGCAAGTAGTATGACGCTTGTTGATTGGCTGCTTTGCAGCCTTTCAAAAAGCGCCAAGAAAGCGCCGAACACCGAACCCGAACACTGACTTTTACGAAAATGTTCGGGTTCGGGTCCGTGTCACGGACACCCCAAAATACAGTTCGGGTTCGCTCATCCCTACCCATAAGTTTTATTTAACGTTTGTCAATATATTATATGGCACATTAAATTGTGACATTAACTCCTTAAGGACCCACCCATATTCCTTTTTTGAGTTATTGTTTTTCATTCCACGCTATGCATTTCCAGAGCCATGATTTATTTTATTTTTCAGTTCACATTTCCTTTTAAAAGGTGGTAGCTGACCGTCGATGTTCCCCTACTCACTTGCGGTCCTGGGCTCCGTGTTCGGGTGAGAAATGTCCTCCCTGGCCGTCTCCATCATTGTCTGCGTCCAGCCTCATTGGCAGGTTGCGACAGTGGTCAGCTGACGGTGTCTCTCTATTCACTGCCATAGTCCCAGGCTCTGTACTTGCAGCCACCGTCCTCCGTGGATACTGCCACCACAGTTTACTTCCAGCCCCGGCCACAGCATGCCTTACATGCCTGTTCCCTATAGCACATTTGTTTAAGAGCTGGCATGTGTCACTTCCTGTGATTTAAGGTTTAAGCACATGGGACCTGTGCTTACCTTCTGACCAATCCCATCTTTTCTGCACTTATGTAAGTTGTCCAGCACTATTCCCAGGTGCCTGAGCATCAACGGTCCTTGTGTCCTGCTAAGGTATCTTTCATACGTGCTAGTGTTCCTGAACTCTTGACCCGTGCTTGTCTTCTGGATTCCGCTACCTGTCTGATCCTTGCCTACTATGTCTTGACTCTCTCATTACTGACCCAGATTGCCTGACCTGTACCTGTGCTGCCTGCCCTGACCCATTGCTTGTATGTAGGGTTGAGCGAACCCGAACTGTAAAGTTCGGGTTCGTACCGAACTTTAGGATTTTTGGACCTTGGACCCGAACCCGAACATTTCAGTAAAAGTTTGGTTTCGGGTTCGTGTGTTCGGCGATTTCTTGGCACTTTTTGAACAAGCGTTTAACTCTGTACCCCTACTAATGGCATGGCTGTGATTGGCCAGTGCAGCATGTGACCTAGCCTCTATATAAGCTGGAGTCACGTAGCGCTGCACGTCACTCTGCTGTTACTAGTGTAGGGATAGGATGCTGCTGCCGTGAGGGACAGAATAGGAAAGAATCTTTAATCAGAAGTGCTTGTGAACTCAGCCATCTACATAGATTTAGTTATGTGGGTGCAGTACACAATATTTTTAACCTGCCCTGAGCCCAGTGACAGAGAAAAATAACTTTTATCCATCTATTAGTTAGGTGGGCGGCGGCGGCCATTTTATGCAAGCTCAGTGCACCAGCACTGCATATGTGCTTTTGTGACATTGAAATCCAAGCTTGAAATACTGCAATAATAATCTGGGTTTAAAAAACACCAATTTTTGGCAATATGCTTCATCTGGTGCCTTTGTGTAACATCCCAGAGTTGTGTTACAAAACTCTTTTACCCTGCTCAAACTTGTTAAGTGTATTTACCTTGTCATCTAATGTAATTTCATATAATATTCTCACAAATGTGCATTGTAAAGCCTTGTAAATGAATATTGCTGTAATTTATATGTTCACCAGCAGGTGGCAGCAATGTGTTCAGCAAGGACTTAGCTACAGTTTAGTGTTTCTGAACTGGAATAGTACATTCCAGTTTATCCTCCCCCTCTATGAGCAGAAGTGGGCTGGCCCATGTCCTGCCTCATGGAGAGAGAAGGAAGTTAGGTTAGTGTGCCAGCTGGCCCGGCTAGAGGAAGGCTGTGCGAGTAGGAGCTCCCAGCTATAGGGATCCAAAGCCAGGATCTTGTTTCGGCTGAGACAATTGATCATCATCCCCAGCCTGAGCCTTGCAGCCTCAGCTAGTAGAAGCAAGCAGCTACCTCCAGTTACAGGAAGAAGCATACCCTGAGACAATAACTGTGAGTACCGTCCAGAGACCCAGGAGAAGCCATATTCCTCCTCAGCTAGTCAGTCCCCAAGACAGCAGAAGATAGACAGAGCAGAAGCCAAATTCCTGCCACATTACAGAGCTACTAAGCAGACGTCCTTTTCCTTCAAAAGCTCCAGGCACATGATAGAGCAGAAGATAATTTCCTGCCACACATTTCCAATACCTGCTGGGACCAAAGACTTATGCTGTATCTTGTGATAAAGGGAGAAAAGACAAGAAATGAATCGCACATCCACTGCTATGCTTTGATCTCATCCCTGCTACTATTGCAGGAGACAGTACTAAATAGCGCATGTGTACCACCTCCTATGCTACATGCTGAATGAGGCATTAGTGTACATTTTGATCAAAAGGCATAAGCCCACTCAACACGCCAAGGTTGCCTCTATGAGTGGGTCCTAACCTAACATTGGCGCGGCGCTGCACGGCGACCACCGACGCTGTGGCGCCATCCCGGCCGGCAGCGGGACCCAGCAGCCAAACAGCACCCCTGCTGCCTGACCATGCCATACCTAGCACTGGGCCCCACCAACCAGCCAGAAAAACAGCACAGTGGCCCCCGTGCAGCACCGCACCATGTGAACTGTTGTCAAAGCTCATCTCATCTGAAGCTCACAGGAACTCCAACTGAGAGCATGATAGGCTAATTTATCCCCTACTGCGGAATACTAGGCTAATTAAAATTAAACTGTTCACATGGTGCGGTGCTGCACGGGGGCAACTGTGCTGCATGGGGGCCACTGTGCTGTTTTTCTGGCTGGTTGGTGGGGCCCAGTGCTAGGTATGGCATGGTCAGGCGGTGCTGTTTGGCTACTGGGTCCCGCCGCCGGCCGGGATGGCGCCGCAGCGTCGGTGGTCACCGTGCAGCGCCGCGCCAATGTTAGGTTAGGACCCACTCATAGAGGAAACCTTGGCGTGGTGAGTGGGCTTATGACTTTTGATTAAAATGTACACTAATGCCTCATTCAGCATGTAGCATAGGAGGCGGTACACATGCGCTATTTAGTGCTGTCTCCTGCAATAGTAGCAGGGATGAGATCAAAGCATAGCAGTGGATGTGCGATTCATTTCTTGTCTTTTCTCCCTTTATCACATGTATAGAGATTCTGTCCCTAGATCAGCACTCCTTCCATACGCCAGGTGATTTTAATTAGCCTAGTATTCTGCAGTAGGGGTTAAATTAGCCTATCATGCTCTCAGTTGGAGTTCCTGTGAGCTTCAGATGAGGTGAGCTTTGACAACTGTTCACGTGGTGCGGTGCTGCACGGGGGCCACTGTGCTGTTTTTCTGGCTGGTTGGTGGGGCCCAGTGCTAGGTATGGCATGGTCAGGCGGAAGGGGTGCTGTTTGGCTACTGGGTCCCGCCGCCGTCTGGGATGGCGCCGCAGCGTCGGTGGTCGCCGTGCAGCGCCGCGCCAATGTTAGGTTAGGACCCACTCATAGAGGCAACCTTGGCGTGGTGAGTGGGCTTATGCCTTTTGATCAAAATGTACACTAATGCCTCATTCAGCATGTAGCATAGGAGGTGGTACACATGCGCTATTTAGTGCTGTCTCCTGCAATAGTAGCAGGGATGAGATCAAAGCATGGCAGTGGATGTGCGATTCATTTCTTGTCTTTTCTCCCTTTATCTTATGCTGTATCTTGCTTGGATGAAAGCTTACACCAGTAAAGGCAAGTTTGAACTTTACCAAAGGTCTGGATCTCAATTACTGCTGCACGTTCCTCAATTACTCCTACTAGCACCACACTCATTTTATTGCAAGTGAGCCAGGATCCAGGAGTCCAGCTGTACCCAGGAAGGAGACACCGTTGACACCATTAATACCACCATACAGAGACATTACACCACTCTGGCATTCCTAACCTGGTACGTGAGTTACAACATGCCTAAAGGGCCCTGTGTTAATACCCTGCGCATGCTGCAATTGGCGTCACGAACAAACTATAGACTTTTATACCCATATCCTGACCTGCTGCATAATTTGGTGTCCGAGTAACCGTACCACGGTCCAGCTCATTGCATTTGCAGCATTAGTTAGTGTGCAATTTAAGCTAGAAATACAGTTATAATTTTTCTGGGTTTTAAAAAACACCATTTTTGGGCAAAATACTCAATTTTACAACCCTTGCTGCATCTGTACGTGTGAAATTCAAGCATTATATACTGCTGTCATATTCTGTTAGTAAAAAAAAAAAAAAAACATTTTGGGCAAAATACTTAATATTGCAGCCTTTGCTGCATCTGTGATTGTTAAAAACAAGCTTGAAATACTTAAATAATTTTCTGGCTTTGAAAAAACAGCAATTTTTGGCAATACCCTGCATCTGGGGCCTCTGCCGCATTAGTCAGTGTGTAATTTAAGCTAGAAATACAGCTATGATTTTCTGGGTTTTAAAAAACACCCTTTTTGGGCAAAATACTTAGTTTGCGGCCTTGTCTGCATCTGTCAGTGTGAGATACCCGCTTTAGATACTGCTGTGCTATTCTGGTATTAATAAAAAACACCCATTTTGGGCAAAAATCTTAATTTGTTGCCTTGTCTGCATCTGCATGTGAGATACAACCTTTAGATACTGTTGTTCTATTCTGCTATTTAAAAAAAAACACCCATTTAGGGGAAAAAAACATAATTTTTCAGCCTTTGCTGCATCTGTCATTGTGAGATACATACGTTAAATACTGTTGTTCTATTCTGTTATTAAAAAAATACCCATTTTAAGCAAGATCCTAAATTTGAGAAATATGAGGAGAGCGTCAAATAAGGGAAGTGGCCCCCGGTCGTGGTGCTGCTGGTGGAGCTCCTGTTGCAGCGAGAGGACGTGGTCGATCTGTGCCAGCTACACGCACAAGTGAAAACATTCCTCAGGTGCGAGGAATACCTTCAGCGGTATTTGGTCGGGCCTAATGCGGCTCTACGAATGGTGAGGCCAGAACAAGTACAGGTGATAGTAGATTGGGTTGCTGACAGTGCCTCCAGTTCCTTCACATTGTCTCCCACCCAGTCTCCTGCTGAAAGATCAGAGTTGGCACCTGCAGCCGATGTCCATCAGTCTTTCACCTCACCCCCTTGCAAATCATCTAAGCAGTCTGAGTCCCAAGTCATGGAGCAGTCTCTTCTGCTTTTTAAAGACTCTGCTAGCAGGGTTTCCCAGGACCATTCACCTAGCCCTGCCCCAGAAGTGGAAGAGATTGAGTGCACCGATGCCTAACCACTTATGTTTCAAGATGAGTACATGGGAGGACCACCGCAGCACGTCGTGGATGATGACGAAACACAGGTGCCAACTACTGGGGCTTTCGAAAGTGTGCAGACCGAATAGGAGGGCAGGGGTGAAGACTGGGTGGAAGATGATGTGGAGGACGATGAGGTCCTCGACCCCACATGAAATAAAGGTCATGCGAGTGACCTGTGTAGTTCAGAGGAAGAGGTGGTGGTCGCACAGAGATATCTGCACAGCAGAAGAGGGAGCAGGGTGCAAAAGCGTAGCGGCCATCCCCTAGACAGTACGCTTGCTACTGCCGACCGCAACAAGGGACCGAGCACACTAAAGCCAGCTCCAAGGAGTTCCTTGGCGTAGCAGTTCTTCAGACAATGTGCTGACGACAAGACAAGAGTGGTTTGCACGCTGTGCAATCAGAGCCTGAAGCGAGGCTTAAACGTTCTCAACCTGAGCACAACCCGCATGACCAGGCATCTAAGCGTTCAGCTTTCCATCTCCCAAACACTGGAGCGGAAGAGGAAGTACCCCCTACCCACCCACGATCCCTGGCCCTGAATGCCAGAATTTCAAAATTATTGGCCTCTGAAATGCTGTCATTCCACCTGCCCTGCCGCCACTACTTTTCCAGGTGAGCCATCCGTTCCCTGCACAACCAAGTGGGCGACAAAATCAGGTGTGCACTGCGCAACGCCATCTGTTCAATGTGCACCTCACTACAGATACGCTGACCAGTAAGCATGGTCAGGGACGTTATATCTCACTAACAGCACACTGGGTAAATGTAGTGGCGGCTGGGCCTGAGGCGGATAGCAGTTTTGCGCATGTCCTTCCACCACCGAGGATTGCAGGGCGCTTCAGTTTGCCTCCTGTTGCTTCCTCCTCCTACTCCGCTTCCTCATCCTCTACCGGCTCCTCATCAGGTCAGCGTAACACCTTCACCACCAACTTCAGCCAGGGGTAAACGACAGCAGTTTTAAAACGTATCTGTTTGGGGGACAAACCCCACACCGCGCAGGAGCTGTGGACGGGCCTTAAATAACAGACCGATGAGTGGTTGGTGCCAGTGAGCCTCAAGCCCGGCCTGGTGGTGTGCGATAATGGCAAAATCACGTGGCAGCTCTGGGACTAGCCGGTTTGACGCACATCCCTTGCCTGGCGCATGTGCTGAATTTGGTGGTGCAGAGATTCCCCGAAATTACCCCGATGTGTCAGAGCTGCTGCATAAAGTGCGGGCCTTCTGTGCGCGCTTTCGGCGTTCTCACCCTGCTGCTGCTCGCCTGTCAGCGCTGCAGCGTAACTTCGGCCTTCCCACTCATCGCCTCATATGCGACGTGCCCACAAGGTGGAACTCCACCTTGCACTTGCTGGCCAGAATGTGCGAGCAGCAGCAGGCGATAGTGGAGTTTCAGCTGCAGCACGCACGGGTGAGTCGCTCTGCGGAACAGCACCACTTCACCACCAATGACTGGGCCTCCAAGCGAGACCTGTGTTCCTTGTTGCGCTGTTTGAGTACTCCACCAACATGGCCAGTGCTGATAACGCCGTTCTCAGCGTTACTATCCCACTTCTATGCCTCCTTGAAAAAACGCTGCTGGCGATGATGGAAGAGGATGTGGCACAGGAGGAAGAGGGATCATTTCATAGGGTTTCCGGCCAGTCATTCACAAGTGGCTCCGAAGGTGGGTTCCTGCACCCACAAACGCCAGGTAAACAATTGTCCAGCCAGGGCACAGTTCTGGAGGATGACGAGGTGGAGGATAAGGTGAAGGAGATGGAGGAGGAGGAACCATGTTCAAAGCAGGGTGGCACCCAGACCAGCTCATGGACATCACTGGTGCGTGGCTGGGGGGATACAGAGGAGACAGACGATACACCTCCCACAGAGGACAGCTTTTCGTTGCCTCTGAGCAGCCTGGCACACATGAGCGATTACATGCTGCAGTGTCTCCGCAACGACCGCCGAGTTGCCCACATTCTAACTTGTGCTGATTACTGGGTGGCCACGTTGCTGGATCCCCATTACAAGGACAACGTAGCGTCCTTAATTCCCTCACTGGAGCGTTATGGTAAGATGCGCGAGTACAAGCTTACGCTGGTAGACGCAATGCTGGTGGCATTCCCACCTGACAGCGGGGTTACAGTGGAAGCACAAAGCGAAGGCAGAGGAGGAGGAAGAGTTCGCCAACGCAGCTGGGGCACCGCCAGCACCTCAGAAGGCAGGGTTAGCATGGCCAAAATGTGGAAAAGCTTTGTCAGCATGCCACAACAACCAGCACCACCAGCTGATATGGAACATCTTAGAAGGATGCAGCATTTCACCAACATGGTGGAGCAGTATGTGTGCACACGCCTACACGTACTGAATGACGGGTCTGCCCCCTTCAACTTCTGGGTCTCCAAATTGGGCACATGGCCTGAGCTTGTCCTTTATGCCTTGGAGGTGCTGGCCTGCCCTGCAGCCAGTGTATTATCTGAACGTGTGTTTAGCACGGCAGGGGGCGTCATCACAGACAAGCGCAGCCGCCTGTCCACAGCCAATGTGGACAAGCTCACGTTCATTAAAATGAACCAGGCATGGATCCCACAGGACTTTTCTGTACCTTGTGCAGAATAGACATGTATACCGCCCTTAACCAGCCATTGTTATACTACAGCGCAATTTCTCATTCTTGTATTTTGGATATTTCACACTCTTTTGGAGTGTACCCTAATTAAAAAAAATAATTGAAAAAATTAAAACCAAAAACCAGTGTTGGCTACCTCGTCCTCCTCCACCGCTGCTTCAACCTACAAAACTTCCTCAAACTCCTACTCCATATGGACCTCCACCTCATAAATCAAGTTTTTATTTTTTTATTTGTACGTATTTTATTTTATGTCATTTCACTAATTTGTCTGTTACATTTTCGGGTGAAATTCACCAATTTTTGGGTGTGATATACCACTGCTCTACCTAGTAGACAGGTAAAAAAAAATCACTAATTTGTCTGTTACATTTTTTAGTGAATTTTACCAATTTTTGGGTGTGATATACCACTGCTATACCTAATAGACAGGTTAAAAAAATTCACTAATTTATGTTACATTTTCTGGTGAAATTCACCAATTTTTGGGTGTGATATACCACTGCTCTACCTAGTAGACAGGTTAAAAAAATTCACTAATTTATCTGTTACATTTTGGAGTGACATTCAAAATTGTTTGGCTGTGATAGACCCCTGCTCTACCAAGTAGACAGGTTAATAAATTTCACTAATTTTTCAGTTACATTCTTGGGTTGACATTTTACAATTTTTGCCCTGAATAAACCCCTGCTCTGCATAGATGACAGGGACCGAAATTTTTTAAAATAATCTATTCTATTGGTTGGTGACATTAACCAATTTCTGGCAATGAAAACCCCCTGCTCTGCATAGGTGACAGGGACTTTAATTTCTAAAATTCGTCTTTTATTGGCCCTTTCATTTTATCCTTCTGCTTTAATAACTTGTCCCACATTTCCGCTTCATCCCATTGCAGCCCTTGACCTCCCTTGGATGAGATCTCCCTTTCTCACTCTCCCTCGCCGGGGTGGAACCCTGATTCGCCGATAACCGTGATTAACATGGTAGGCACAGAAAAGAACATCGAAAGTTAATAGAGAAGATATCCAAATGGATTGTTGACATCACAGGGACGTGCGATCAGGCAGAAAATATCTAGAGTCAACAAAGCGGCAGCAGGGCCTCTCCTGGCTATCATTTCCAAATCCAAAATACCCCAGTGACATTCCCTATAATTTTTTATTAATTATTCCATTAACAGGGCATCTTAAGAGTCCTGTATTGTTATTTATCGTCACTACCTCCCCGAGTCGGGAGTGGGTAATTGCCGCGCCTCCTCCTTAACTTGTAAGCTTATGCTTCAATACTTTGTTTTACATTTCTGCTCGATTACATTTAATTTCCTTGGATGTGGTATCCCTTTCTCAGGCTTCCTCTCCGGCTTGGAACCCTGATTCCCCGCCACCCGTGATCACCATGGTAGGCGCATAAAAGAACATCGAAAGTTGATAGAGAAGATATCCAATTGGATTGTGGACATCCCGGGGACGTGTGACATGGTGGAGCAGTATGTGTGCCCACTCCTACACGTACTGAATGATGGGTCTGCCCCCTTCAACTTCTGGGTCTCCAAATTGGGCACATGGCCTGAGCTTGCCCTTTACGACTTCGAGGTGCTGGCCTGCCCTGCAGCCAGTGTATTGTCTGAACGTGTGTTTAGCACGACTGGAGGGGGTTATCACAGGTTATATTTCCCAATGTTTTGGGGTGTACCCTAATATAAAAAAATTAAAACAAATTTAAAACAAAACACATACATCGCCTCCTCAACCTCCTACTCCATATGGACCTCATCCTCCTAGATCAAGATTATTATTTTTTATTTTTACATATTTTATGTTATTTAAAGTCATTTCCCAATCCACATTTGTTTGCAGAGCACCTTCCGTGCTCTTAACCAGATTTTGATGCCATTTGCAGCCCTCTAGCCCTTTCCATGACATTTTTACAGCCATTTTAGTGCTCAAAAATTCGGGTCCCCATTGACTTCAATGGGGTTTGGGTTCAAGTTCGGGTCCCGAACTCAAACTTTTTTGTGAAACTCGGCCAAACCCTTCGATTCCGAACTTACAGGTGTCCGCTCAACTATACTTGTATGACTTCGCCTCTGCCTCATCATTTGGTCCACCACTGTTGCTCCTGGTTAATTCTCAGCCTGTTGATTATGTCTGTACCTATGGTACCTCGCACTGGTACCCCCTCTTCTGCCTGGGCCAGCTGCTTCATGTGCCAACCCACCTCAACAGGTAGCTACCTGGTGTTCTCCTTGGGAAAGTCTATCCCCACAATCAGGGGTGATGTGAAGAATGAGGGGTTCACTTAGACTGCGTCCCTTAGAGGAGATTGGTCACGGGTCCACACCTGATGGTTTGTGATGGGGGAATGGGTCATTTGAATATGTATGCAGTGCTGCCCATTATTATTTATACCCCAGGCAATATTTGACTTAAAGTTACTTTTATTCAACCAGCAAGTAATTTTTTGACTGAAAATGACATAGATGTCTCCCAAAAGATAATAAGACGATGTACAAGAGGCATTATTGTGGAAAAAAAAAACATTTCTCAGCTTTTATTTACATTTGAGCAAAAAATACAAGATGTTCCGCACTGTGGAAAATCTCAGAGGACGTGGTCGGAAGCCAAAAGTGAAACCTGTGCTGGCCAGGAGGATAGTTAGAGAGGTGAAAAAGAATCCTAGGCCATCCTGGTGAATCTGGGCTCTGCTGATGGCAATGTCTCAAGGCAGACAATCCAACGGACCCTGCACAATGCAGACCAAGGAGGACGCCACTTCTCCAGATAAGGCACACAAAAGCTTGCTTGACCTTTCCAAATGCTCATCTGGACAAAGAAGAAGACTTCTGGTCTTCTGTGTTATGGTCAGATGAAACAAAAATTTTATTGTTTGGTCACAATGATGTTTCCTTCATTTGGCGTAAAAAAGGAGAAGCCTTCAACCCAAAGAACACCATCCCCACTGTCAAACATGGTGGGGGGAACATAATGCTTTGGGGGTGTTTTTCAGCCAATGGACCAGGGAACCTTATCACAGTAAACGGCACCATGAAAAAAGAGCAATACATGAGGATTCTCAATGAAAACATCAGGCAGTCTGCAGAGAAACTTGGCCTTGGGCACCAGTGGATGTTTCAGCATGACAATGACCCAAAACACACAGCAAAAGTGGTGAAGAAATGGTTAGCAGACAACAACATTAACATTTTGGAGTGGCCCAGCCAGAGTCCAGACTTGAATCCAATTTAGAATCTGTGGAGGGAGCTAAAGATCAGGGTGATGGCAAGAAGACCCTCCAACCTGAAAGATTTGGAGCTCATTGCTAAAGATGAATGGGCAAAAATACCTGTGGAGACATGCAAAAAGCTGGTCTGCAATTATAGGAAGCGTTTGATTGCTGTAATAGCCAATAAAGGCTTTTCTATTGATTATTGAGAAGGGTATGAATGATTTTGGACTGGACACTTTTTGTTTAAATGTAAATAAAAGCTGAGAAATGTTTTTTTTCCACAATAATGCCTCTTGTACATCATCTTATTATCTTTTGGGAGACACATATGTCATTTCTCGTCAAAAAATTACTTGCTGGTTGAATAAAAGTAACGTTAAGTCAAAATTTGCCAGGGGTATGGATAATTATGGGCAGCACTGTATATATTGTCATTATATATATGATTGTCATTATCACCAATCATGCACAATGTCTTCAGGTGTCTGCTGTGTAAAACAGCAGGTACCTGGCAGCAACAGCCATGTTTAAAATGTGGACTTCCGTCATACATATACGGCAGAGGTCCTTACGGGTTAGCAAATATAGCTTGGTCTGCAAAAAACCCAGCCCCTATTATAGCTCTTGGAAGGCGTGGATAAAAAAATGGTACTTGTACAGTGGCTCACCGGTTCAGTAATATAGAGTGAGGTGCTCTATCATCTGCACACCCAGAGGCCGTTTAATGCAAGGAATAAAATATAGGTAAGTATGAGAGGCACACTCTCACTTGTTGCTGCACGGAATGAGTAGGGTACACTATTTGTTAAATGTTAAAAATATTAACGGATGTCTTATTTAAAATATACAATTTGTGTAAAAAATGGAGGTAGAAAACTTAAATATTGAATTTCTGTGTAATTGATGCGTTTTAGTTGCTATAAAGTGCCTAGTGCTAGCTGGGTACACAAAAATGTTATATACAAGCTGAGTATACAGAAATATGGCGTACAGAAATATGGCGTGCTTTCCGCTAGGTAATAGCTGAATATGTAGAATTGCTATATGCAAGCTGAATACATCCTGATAAAGTCATACATAATATCCATCAATGCTGAATACATCAAGTACATAGATGCTGAGTACATAAATGCCTGGTGCTAAATTTGGTGCTGGGTACATAAACGTGCTGAGTACATGGATATAAAAACTTATGCTGAGTACATAGAGTGCCAGGTCTTGGCTGAATACAAAAAAAGTGCTTGGTGCAAATTAGATGCTGTGCTGTAGACCTAAAATTAGGAACGGTGCACATCAAATATTTCCAAAATGTGTTTGGCCTGCTCGGATATTGATATGGTACCAGTTCATAAGTAGATGATAAGATGCTAAAAGCTGCCAAAATGGATATTAGCAAAGGTAAAATGTTGCCAAAAATGATTCTAGTTCAGGTTGGTGTTAGTTTTTTGCTTGTTCTTTAAATGTTATATAAAAAAAATTATACAATGTCCCAATGTGGGGAGGATGTTGTGCAACCATTATAGGGGGGGGGGGGGGGAGTCTGGTGCTCTGGAAACGTTATATAGATGACATTATATTTATCTGGCAAGACACCGAAACAGCCCTACAATCTTTTTTGGAAAACATTAATACAAATAGCTTAAACCTACAATTCTCAACTAAAACCATAAAAACAGGGGCATGGCCTAGCGCGGCATGGAGTAAGGCGCACATGTGAAGAGCTCCTGCCGTTTATCCTGTTAAAATCACCAACAAGGCACTTACCGACACGCTGCAGCGGTGTAACAGCCATACGATCGTGGGGACAAGGGTCAGGAGTTCGCAGAAGTCGGCGAAAATGTCCAAAGGATCCCGGGTGAGCTTCAGAGAGGAGCGGGAGGAGCGGCCGCAACATGGCGCTGAGGAGGACGAGGGGGAGGACCCGCAGGAAGAGATGAGCCGGAATGTGGCGGCGCGGCTCAGTAGATATGCCCACGATTCGGGAGAGGCGCGAGCGGGCTTGAAAGAATGTGAGGAGACGGAGGCGTCCTCAGATGGGGAGAGAGACTCGGTGGAGGGGGAGAGCGGTCTGGAGGGAGCCCAGGCTTCTGTGAGACCTGGTAAGCAGAGCCATGCAGCTGAGGGGGGAAAGCGCCTCATGATAAAGAGCCAACACTCCAGGATGTCATGAGAGCAGTGACACAGTGCAGCAGCACCCTCAAGTCCCTGACATTGCAAGTGGGGGGACTTAGAGAAGATTTGGTGATTATTAGAAATTACCTGCACAAGATATCTGAAAGAACCACTGAGGTGGAAAAAAGAGTGTCTGGCTTAGAGGATGAAATGACACCCCTTAAAATGGCTACCAAGACGTCTGGACGGGACATTGCACAGTTGTTTGCTAAAACGGACAACCTGGAAAATAGGTCGCGGCGCAACAATATTAGAATTGTGGGTATCCCTGAAAATGCTGAGGGAGCTCACTCCACTGATTTTATTTAAAAGTGGCTGTTGGAAAACTTTCAAGATAAAGGTCTGTCTCCATTATATGCTGTGGAAAGAGCACACAGGGTGCCCACTAGACCGCTTCCTCCGGGGAGGCCCCCACGCCCGATCCTAGCTAACATACTACACTACAAAGATAGGGACACTATTTTGAAGAAAGCGCGCGACCTTCCGGAGCTATCCATTAATGGAGCGACGATCTCAATATACCCGGACTACTCCTCAGAGGTTCAAAAGCGCAGGGCGCGTTTCCTGGATATAAAACGAAGGTTGAGGACCCTTCAAGTACCATACTCTATGTTGTTTCCGGCGAAATTGAGGGTGGCGGCCTTGGGAGCCACTCATTTCTTTGAAAATCCGGAAGACGCGCTAAAGTGGCTGGATTTGCATGAAAAGCGTCTGAAGCATAAAGACCTGGACACTTGAAGTGGACAATGATGGCGGTAATGTTGTCCAACTCTTTTTGTTTGCACTCCTTGTTCCCCTACGGTTGGGGAGAACCGGCACTTGTTATGGAGAGAACAATCTTCTGGCCGACCTCTTTTTGTTTCCCCCATGCTGCCTGATTGTAGTTTATCCCTCTCTACTCGTTTTGACATGCTGGGAGTTAGAAAACTGTTGTCAAGGAGTGCGGATCCTGTTCAGCTTTAATGCTAATTTTTATTATTATTTCTATGGTGACGGTGACATTTTGATAGCAGGAGTACGAGCAGCGTGCATAACCTTACCAAGGACTCTAGCCTGTGTGCGTGTTAACACAGAGCTAGACTATGCTGCATCGCAAGCTAGGTAGTGTTTGCTGTAGCCGCCCACCTAGGGCGGGAAATTTTGTTCAGTATAAGAAATCAATCTACCTGTTTTTGGAATGGGGAGTTAACATGGGGGGGGGGGGATTATCATGCTTCAGCGCTAAATGGCAGTGGCTGTGAGGAGAGACACCAATGAACCTACAAGTTCAAACAAATGTGTTGCATAATTTTAGAAACATAATTGTCAGTGACTAAAATACTTAGCTGGAATGTGCGGGGACTAGCTGATGCGACGAAACGCGACGAAAGTGTGTTTAATTATATGATGCGGTTCCACCCAGCTATATGCTGCTTACAAGAAACTCATTTCACTAAACAATCACTGCACACTGTGAGTAAGACCTGGGTGGGATTTTCGTTGCATGCAGTGCTCTCCTCACATTCAAGGGGGGTAAGCATAATGGTACATAGAAGTATCAGTTTCCTATGTTTGCAGGAACATGTAGATGAGGAGGGCAGGTTTATATGTTTATTCTGCGAAATAGATGGAGTGCGCATAGTTCTGGTATCAGTTTACATTCCCCCTCCATTTTCGGTGGTCCCTTTAAGGAAAATATTTGATATTTTAGCGCAATATGCTAGTGTCCCTTGGTTGATAATTGGGGATTTCATTAATGTCCCAGATGAGCGAATAGATAGATGCAGAGTTCATGACATTGGCAGGTATCAGAGAACATCTCCTCTCCTAATGGCGGAAGTGGGACTGCTGGACGTCTGGAGGATACAGCACCCAGGGTCTCGCAGTTATTCCTGCAACTCCTCCACTTTTGCATCTCTATCAAGAATAGATTTAGCCTTGATTAACGCAGCTGCATTTACTCTGGTGCACTCCGCAGAGTATCTCCCCAGATCCCTCTCAGATCATTCCCCTCTTAAAATAGAATTGGCTTTAGTAAGAAACGCTAGATTGGGCTCCAAACTGTGGAAATGTAATGCTTTTTGGCTGCAGACACTAGGTGGACTGGAGGATGTGAAATGGGCGCTGAAGGAGTATTTTTGTTTTAACATAGGTACAGCCTCTTTACACATTGTCTGGGACGCTATGAAGGGGTTTCTATGAGGTGTACTAATCCAACAGATTAACCGACATAAATCTCGCTCTAGGGAGGCTGATGTTTGTATGCATGCAGCTGTTAAAGATGTAGAAGCGACATTTGTTTTAGATCCGTCAGAGGCAGCGAGCCGGAACTTAAAGTTAGCTCAGGAAGATTTAAGATGCCACTTAATTCAGGTGGCAGATAGGAAGAGACAGTTCTACAAACAACAGTTCTTTGCAGAAGGGGAAAGTGTGGGACACTTACTCTCGGTTATTTCAAAAGCTCAACAGGGATCAACGTGTATAACAGAGTTGGTACATGAGCGGGGTCAGAGTAAACGGACTACTGGGGAAATTCTGAAGGTTATGGAGGACTTCTATTCTGATCTTTACACATCCAAGACGAGTTGTGTGGAGTCAGAGATTGTGGATTTCCTGCATGGCATTGACCTACCTAAGCTGTCCCCTGAGAACAGAATAATGCTAGATGCCCCTATTAGCCTAGAGGAACTGGATGTAGCGCTAGACTCCATGGCAAATGACAAGGCCCCGGGCTCAGATGGGCTCCCTGCGGAGATATACAAGAAATTTAGGGTGTTCTGCTCCCGGAGTTACTAAAGGTTCTCCAACAGTCTTTAGAAGCAGGTTCTCTTCCAGCTACAATGCAAGATGCTCTTATAGTGGTACTGCCTAAGTCGGGAAAGGACCCCAAGTTACCTGATTCCTATAGGCCCATTTCACTGTTAGCGGCGGATGTTAAAATATTAAAGTTTTGGCGGTGAGATTATCAAAGGTAATACTGACAATAGTGCACTCTGACCAGACTGGGTTCATGCCTCAGAAATCCACCTCTATAAACATAAGAAGAGTCTTTGCTAGTATACAGTGTACAGCAGATAATGAAGGGGACAGAGCGATTCTAGCGTTTGATAGTATAGAGTGGGGTTATTTATGGTGTACACTGCGGACAATGGGCTTTGGGGAATGCTTCATTAAGTGGGCACAAACGTTACATTCTGCACCAAGGGCACGTATTAGAGTTAATGGGGAGTTGTCATCAAGTTTCAAGCTGTTTAGGGGGACGCCGCAGGGATGTCCACTGTCTCCTTTGTTGTTCGCACTTGCGATTGAGCACCTAGCGGCTGCGATCAGGTGTTCACAGGCGATCATGGGATTTAAATATGGTTCTGTTCACAATAAGGTGGCCATGTATGCTGATGACACGTTGTTGTTTCTGGGAGACACATCGACATCCCTGGCTGAGTCTATGGCGTTGCTTGGCCGCTTTGGAGGGCTATCAGACCTGACTATAAACTGGCACAAATCGGCTCTTATGTTTTTAGATGGGCAGGTATCCTCGGCAATAGTTACATTAAACAATATTCCCTGTGTTAAAACTATTAAATATTTAGGGATCAACATATCACCTAAACTGACGGACTTTGAGGAGTTGAGCTTGTCCCCAATACTGGCAAAATTCAGGCTTCGCTCCAAGACATGGTGCAAACTGTTTTTGTAAGTGATAGGCAGCATTAACCTGATCAAGATGGTTATGATGCCCCAGCTACTATATGTACTACACAATGCTCTGACGTGGATACCACTTGACAGATTTGGGAAAATTAATTCTATATTTAAAGACCTGATATGGAAGAAAGGCCAATCCAGAATCAAATTAGAGACCTTACAATATCCAAAAGCAGCAGGGGGTCTGGCATTACCCAATCCATGGTTATATTACCTGGCGGCACAATGTCAGCACTTTAGGGGATGGATAGATAGTGACATGACGGACATGACAGGTCAAATACTGAAGCGTGCATTGGGGGGTAAGGAGTTATTGTGGATATTGGAGGGATCAGGAACACCCTTTGTAGCCAATCGCTCACATTTGGTGTGTCTGATGAGGAAGGTTTGGGAGAAGGTCAAGCAGTTGAGGGGTGCAGTCGGAATCACGGAACTTACACCTTTATGGAACAATCGCAATGTACCTGAATTCTTACATCTCAGAGGATTTATCAAACAATAGCAGTATAGGGGGGGTGACCAAAATTGGAGATATAATGGAGAAAGGGGTACTCAAAACATTTATTAAACTACAGGAGGAGTATGGTATACCAAAGAACAGCTTTTACCAGTTTTTACAACTAAGGCACGCATTTAATGAGATGTGTAAAAATGACAATACCAAGATACATAAAGACGCGTCCTTAGTGTCACGGCCTATGGTGTGCGCTGTGACACTGTTGCTACACTTGCAGTTGCCCGCAGCAACGTGTTGCTGTGTGTGCATGCGGTGGCAGTGTCTCGGCCTTCTGGGTGATTGCCGTGACATGGTTGCAACGCATGTTGTTGCCTGCGGCAACGTGTAGCTTTCCATGCTTGTGTGTGCACTTCCCCTTCAAGTGGCTTCCTCTCCTTGTCTGGTGTTGGAAGGGTTAACTCCCTTCCCAGTGTTTGTGTGTGTGGGTGTGGCTGCTTGGGTTATTTAGCTTCTGCTGGATGCCTGAAGCAGGGGGGTACTCCAGCCATGCTGTATGCTGGAGTCATCCTCCTGGTCTTCTTATGCCATATGTCCATATGTGACGGAGGGGGTGCCCCTTAGGGACGGGAAATATAGGTCCGGCTTTGTTACCAGCACCTCTATCTCCTCTCCCTGGGAGGCCCCTCCTCCTACCTTCATCTCATCCCCTCCTTCTACCTTCTACTTTCATCTCAACAACTCCCGCACCTTCTAAACAATATATTCAGCCCAACACTTCAAACAAACAAACCAATCCCCATTAAACCAAAACACAACTTGCTAAAAGACCATATGGGGTGACTTTAAGATGATATGAATGTTTTTAATACATAAAATACAAAAAATGCATAGAAACCGCACCTAAAACGCATCTGCGTTTTTTATGATAAACACTCAATAACAACATTTTTAGAATATCCACTCAAAACCAACACTTCTTGACAAACTTTATAACAAAATCTTGCAAGTACTCATTGAGATAAGATGATAAGGTAATCATCATCCACAGATTTCCATTACTTGCCCATTGAATATGTTACCATCAAAGTAAATGAATAAGGGAAAAATAGAATTAAGACCCCGTGAGCCTAAAGTATACTACAGAACCCGGACATTGAGGGAAATATAATAGTGTTTTTAGACATGTTTATTTCTGTTTTTAAGTTTAATTTGTGCCACTACCGCTGCGTTTTATTACATCAGCTCAAACACAATTAAAAATCCAGTCCGGATTTTCAAGATGATGTAATTAAGCAATTGAACAATGTACCGCCCACCTTAAGAAAACTATTTAAATAACCCCCACCAGTTCCAGTACACAACTATAAGCCACTAAGGAAGGAGCAGCAACTGGCTCCGAAACGCGCTTGGTAAAAGGAACTAGAGGGTTATACAAGTCAAGATGAATAAACTACCACCGCTGGAATTTACTTTATGCCGCATTCCATGCAACCCGAGACCTAAACTTAACAACGATGTCTTACTTCCCAAGCGAACTTCCGCCCTGAGACTAAGGACGAATCACAACTTCCCCCGGGAGTGACGTGTTGCCCCGCCCTTGTCCCGTGGGACGCCATGGTGAAGGCGCGACCGACCACGTGGGTGTCACGACCATGGTGATGGTCGTGACTCAGGATCCGCAGGCAGTTGCCTGCGGTTTGGTTTTATTGTCAACCACTTGGTGAGGGCTGCTGGTATGTTGCCTCATGTGTGGTTGCCGCTGGCAACATGATTGGTACTTGGCAGTATAGCAGCCTGAGCTGTTGCTAGGCAGCTTGCTGTCAAGTGCATGCGGTTACACCTGGTTGGGTGTGTGTGTATGTATGCACTTTGTATGTCTGGTGTGCACGAGCTTTATGTAGGTGTGCACTGTGACACTTCCCTTCACTGTGGCTGCCCGTGGCAACGTTTGGTATTGTGTACATGTGGTGGCAGTGTCTCGGCTGCAGTGTGATAAGGGTTTGTACACTTCCCCTGTATGTGCCTGTTTTCCCTTGCCTGGTCTAGGAAGGATTAACTCCCTTCTGTGTGTGTGAACACTGGGTGTGTCTGTGTGGGTGTGGCTACTTGGGCCTATATAGCCTCTGCTGAGAGCAGTAGTCAGAGGGGTACTTCAGCCATGGTCTGCTGGAGTCATCCTCCTACCTAATACCTCTGCCAGTGAGGGCCACCCTTGTGGTCATAGATGTTGTTATGTGATGTTAAGTTTATGTGGTGTCTGTTATTATTGAAGCTATGGTTCTGGCTTCCTGTGTGTTTATGTGTGCTGTGTCCTTTTATCTTTGTGTGTGGACTTCAGCACTTGTGTCCAGGGATCCAGTCAGTGTGTCTGTGGCAGGTAGGGGTGGAAGTCTTTCACTCTCCTGCCATATCCATAGTCTGTTTATGTTTATATCCCCTTGCAGCTCGGCCAGTTTAGACTCCTGTTTCTCCGCATCCAGGAGGAACAGGTGGTCTACCCAGCTCCTAGTTCAGGGATCGGTGGAGGGTGAGTTGGGATCCGAGGTTCCGGAGCATGAGCCCTCCTACCTTCAAGGTCGGCTCATGCAGCTAGGAGTCAGGGTCACATTAGGGATGCGTTGGGAGGTGACCTGCTCCCTTATTCTGTTGTCCTGGCCGAGCAGCGACTAACATCTCGTGGCATCGCACAGCTGAGGGTTTTCCCCATCCTCAGCCGTGACAGTGGGTCACCACGTAGGTTCTCGCAGGGCAAAGGGTTTACGGACTATAAGGAAGAAAAAAATGGTGCACAGTGGAGTTGTAAAGTACCAAAAAACTCTTAATGCGATTCAATTTTATGTTTAAGGATATATGAAGTGGAACAAACTCTTTCTTGTATAATTTTTTCTATACAACATTTAAAGAACAAGCAAAAAACTAACACCAACCTGAACTAGAATAATTTTTGGCAACATTTTACCTTTAGTAATATCCATTTTGGCAACTTTTAGCATGTTATGATCTACTTATCAACTAGCACCATATCAATATCCAAGTGGGCCAAACATATTTTGGAAATATTTGATGTGCACCGTTCCTAATATTAGGTCTACAGCACAGCATCTAATTTGCACGTAGCACTTTTATTTATTTTTCAGCCAAGACCTGGCACTCTATGTACTCAGCATAAGTTTTTATATCCATGTACTCAGCACGTTTATGTACCCAGCAACAAATTTAGCACCAGGCACTTATGTACTCAGTATCTATGTACTTGATGTGTTCAGCATTGATGGATATTATGTACAGTTGCAAGCAAAAGTATGTGAACCCTTTGGAATGATATGGATTTCTGCACAAATTGGTCATAAAATGTGATCTGATCTTCATCTAAGTCACAACAATAGACAATCACAGTCTGCTTAAACTAATAACACACAAAGAATTAAATGTTACCATGTTTTTATTGAACACACCATGTAAACATTCACAGTGCAGGTGGGAAAAGTATGTGAACCCTTGGATTTAATAACTGTTTGAACCTCCTTTGGCAGCAATAACTTCAACCAAACGTTTCCTGCAGTTGCAGATCAGACGTGCACAACTGTCAGGAGTAATTCTTGACCATTCCTCTTTACAGAACTTTTTCAGTTCAGCAATATTCTTGGGATGTCTGGTGTGAAACGCTTTCTTGAGGTCATGCCACAGCATCTCAATTAGGTTGAGGTCAGGACTCTGACTGGGCCACTCTAGAAGGCGTATTTTCTTCTGTTTAAGCCATTCTGTTGTTGATTTACTTCTATGCTTTCGGTCGTTGTCCTGTTGCAACACCCATCTTCTGTTGAGCTTCAGCTGGTGGACAGATGGCCTTAAGTTATCCTGCAAAATGTCTTGATAAACTTGGGAATTAATTTTTCCTTCGATGATAGCAATCCGTCCAGGCCCTGATGCAGCAAAGCAGCCCCAAACCATGATGCCCCCACCCCCCTACTTCACAGTTGGGATGAGGTTTTGATGTTGGTGTGCTTTGCCTCTTTTTCTCTACACATAGTGTTGTGTGTTTCTTTCAAACAACTCAACTTTGTTTTCTTTTGTCCACAGAATATTTTGCCAGTACTGCTGTGGAACATCCAGGTGCTCTTGTGCAAACTGTAAATGTGAAGCAATGTTTTTTTGGACAGCAGTGGATTCTTCTATGGTATCCTCCCATGAAATCCATTCTTGTTTAGTGTTTTACGTATCGTAGATTCGCTAACAGGGATGTTAGCATATGCCAGAGACTTTTGTAAGTCTTTAGCTGACACTCTAGGATTCTTCTTCACCTCATTGAGCAGTCTGCGCTGTGCTCTTGCAGTCATCTTTACAGGACGGCCACTCCTAGGGAGAGTAGCAGCAGTGCTGAACTTTCTCCATTTATAGACAATTTGTCTTACCGTGGACTGATGAACAGCAAGGCTTTTGGAGATACTTTTATAACCCTTTCCAGCTTTATGCAAGTCAACAATTCCTAATCGTAGGTATTCTGAGAGCTCTTTTGTGCGAGGCATCATTCACATCAGGCAATGCTTCTTGTGAAAAGCAAACCCAGTACTGGTGTGTGTTTTTATAGGGCAGGGCAGCTGTAACCAACACCTCCAATCTCATCTCATTGATTGGACTCCAGTTGGCTGACACTTCACTCCAATTAGCTCTTGGAGATGTCATTAGTCTAGGGGTTCACATACTTTTCCCACCTGCACTGTGAATGTTTACATGGTGTGTTCAATAAAAACATGGTAACATTTAATTCTTTGTGTGTTATTAGTTTAAGCAGACTGTGATTGTCTATTGTTGTGACTTAGATGAAGATCAGATCACATTTTATGACCAATTTGTGCAGAAATCCATATCATTCCAAAGGGTTCACATACTTTTTCTTGCAACTGTATGACTTTATCAGGATGCATTCAGATTGCGTATAGCAATTCTACATATTCAGCTATTACCTAGCGGAAAGCACGCCATATTTCTGTACGCCATATTTCTGTATACTCAGCTTGTATATAACATTGTTGTGTACCCATGTTGGAAAAGACAAGGCACTTTATAGCAACTAAAACGCATCAATTACACAGAAATTCAATATTTAAGTTTTCTACCTCAATTTTTTACACAAATTGTATATTTTAAATAAGACATACGATAAGATTTTTAATATTTAACAAATAAAAACGTATTTTTATTACAAGTGTACCCTACTCATTCCGTGCAGCAACAAGTGAGAGTGTGCCTCTCATACTTACCTATATTTTATTTTGTGGATAAAAAAATGATGGTAGTGACAAGAAGGGGTTACATAGTCTTCACAAAAGAAAAAAAATGTCCTGTTTATTGTAGCTATCAAATCTAACTGTCTATCTGTCTATCTATCTATCATCTATCTACATCTCAGGTCTCTTTTGTATCTGCAACACTCTAACTTTTCATATCATTAGATTCCCTGGAAGCTAAGTAAATATATATATTTTTTTAACTATGCTGCCAAAATCCAATGCGCAAGTTGGCATTAAGGAATACTCTGATTGTATTACTGGTTCCTTCTTTCTCTAAATGTTCCCTCCTTTCACATTCCATTGTATGATAGGCACTAAAACACATTTTGGATCCCGTTCAAGTCTTAAAAAAAACAAATGTCTTAATCTAGTTTACTAAATCAAACTAAGCATTATAAAGAAAAGAAAAGTAATTGTGCTTTTTATCCATCTTGATGAGGTTCATCCAATCTCTTTCTTCAGCAGGAATATCATCCATCTCAATCGGTTAGAACAGGGACAAATCAATGGTAATGGACAAAACTCCAAAGTGGACTCACTGCATCATTCATGCTTAAGGATGCCGCCTGTACAAGTTGGGATAGATATATCATGGTGGACAGACCTTTCCCAGGATGTGGATGTTAGGAATTGGTCAATGCCACTTAAAGAAGGCATTTTTCATGTTGGAAAAGGCATCTTCACTAAATCAAGTTAACCCTTCTTTTGACCTATTGGCTAAGAAAATGGGCTATGTTACATTATTTGCTAAGAAAACATGAAAAATTAATTTGTTTCTGCGAAATCCTCTATCACCACAGGAAACTTTTTCTTCTCTTACATTCATCCAGACATTTACGCATGCATACATAGGTCAGTGTTCATTACTTCCGAAACAGGCTGCTGCATTGAAATGTATGATTTTATTGTGATGGAACAAAAGGGCATCATCTGTTTATAGCTTGAGCAAACGATTCTTGTATTAAACCAGCAGTGTAGCATTATTGTTCTGTGCTATTTTATATAAGTATACACACAAATGGAATGTGTTCTGTAGGCGATGTCGATCTAAGTACAGCTATAGACACTGTCTTGTTAAGTAGATAAGTAAACTAGTAGAAATAGCAATGATTGTAAATAGTAAAAGACAGAAATGAAATAAGGTCAGCTTATTTTAGTGAGATTCTATTTTATGTTGAAACAAGGGCAACAGTTTTACTTTTCTCCGTAAATCATTGTATTAACAACTACACTTACAAATGGGTATTGACTTGAACACATGCCATACAGACATACACCTATAGAACAGTGTACTGAATTTTCTTTTTCCTTGTTTATAGTTAATATTTTTATTTATGATTCATGTAGGACATCACTTCCCTTATTAGGCTAGTTATATATGAAAAATTGGAGGACTCACCATCCATCCCCCATTAGCCAGAGAGGAAAGTCACAGGAAAGAGCATCTCCCACTCTGGCAGATTTTTGAGTATGTAAATATGGGTCTTCCCTTACCTTTTGCTCTAATCTGGTTAAGAACTTTCATTTATCATTAAACCAATACAACACAACATTGTGACCTGCTAGCAAAAGCTTTAGCAGATTGCAATCCACAAAACAACCACGTGGTGGCCACACGTAGACACATAAAACAAATAGACCTTGTGAAACAATATTGTGATATGTTGTTTTGAAAAGCTGGCCACCTCATGACACACATACAGTATCATGTACAGTCAAGAGGGAAGCTAAGAGAGGACACATTTGTATTACATGGTGGAAGAATCCTATGAAATATAATACTGCAACACAAATGTGTAGGTTCTTTTGGTGACAAAAGTTGTTCAATAGTAGTTTTGGCAGCGAGACCTACGGCAATCAGAAGATGATGGGGGTTGTTTAAGCAAGGAATTGTTCTGTTAGACAACCCCTTTAAAAGCAATAGTCACTTCTCACATGAAAAAGATAATGATTTTTTTTGGTGGTTAACTGAAGTAAAAATAATTGCACTAAGTTTTATTATTAAATTTTAAATCCTTCATTCATCTTCAGACCCTTAATACACAGTTTTCAAACTGCGTCTAGCTTTAGACTTCTCTCAAGTGTTGAACAAGTTGGATCTGTGCGTCCAGGATGCTGCAGCCTTCCCCTGCAAACTGCCTTGTGTTCTTTTCTCTATATTTACAGCCTCTGTGAGCTGTCCTACTTGGGTCTCTCCTCCCTCTCCAAACACATGTACTCATCACATCAGTGCTGCTATCTCTAACACTAAAAGAAGGGAGGAGGAGAGCAAAGACAGCCCGAAGAAACATAAAAGGTGTTCTGCTGGAATTAACTCCAACATATTGACTTTACAGACGTTTTCATCACTCACTGGCCCAGTGGGGCTCACAATTTATATTCTCTGTCAGTTAAGTAATATATTTGGATTGTGAAAGGACCCTAAAGAAACCCACACAAACACAGGAAGGACTTATATATTACATGCATATGTCCTTAGTTGGATTCAAATTCACCACCCCAGAACAACTGTGATAACTACTGAACCCGGCACTGATCTTCTTCTCTCATTCTTCTGTTTTGTAGTGAAAATACTGCATTTTCATTTAGTGATATTATAATGGCTCCAGTTGCACTGTATAATCTCCTATGCACTGAGCTCCCCCTAGTGGTAGCTGCAGGCAGACAGCTTTGATTCATGTGAATTGAAGCTGGAAAATGTATCAATGTATTTATGCCCGCTGTCTGTTTTAAATACATTGAGAAATTTGTTGTTCAATTTAAGTGTCATTTTTTAAGACACCTGTTCTACTTTTTCCGACATGGAAGTCAGATAAAGTGGGTGAGGCAGAGGGTGACTCTTTTTTTATTACAATTTTTTTTATTAATATTTATTCTGCTTAATTAATAAAAATAAACAGTCAGGTCCATAAATATTAGGACATCGACACAATGCTAACATTTATGGCTCTATACACCACCACAATGGATTTGAAATGAAACGAACAACATGTTATTTATCTGCAGATTGTCAGCTTTAATTTGAGGGTATTTACATCCAAATCAGGTGAACGGTGTAGGAATTACAACAGTTTGCATATGTGCATCCCACTTGTTAAGGAACCAAAAGTAATGGGACAATTGGCTTCTCAGTTTTTCCATGGCCAGGTGTGTGTTATTCCCTTATTTACCCAATTACAATGAGCAGATAAAAGGTCCAGAGTTCATTTCAAGTGTGCTATTTGCATTTGGAATCTGTTGCTGTCAACTCTCAAGATGATCCAAAGAGCTGTCACTATTAGTGAAACAAGCCATCATTAGGCTGAAAAAAACAAAACAAACCCATCAGAGAGATAGCAAAAACATTAGGCATGGTCAAAACAACTGTTTGGAACATTCTTAAAAAGAAGGAACACACCGGTGAGCTCAGCAACACCAAAAGACCCGGAAGACCACGGAAAACAACTGTGGTGGATGACCGAAGAATTCTTTCCCTGGTGAAGAAAACACCCTTCACAACAGTTGGCCAGATCAAGAACACTCTCCAGGAGGTAGGTGTATGTGTGTCAAAGTCAACAATCAAGAGAAGACTTCACCAGAGTGAATACAGAGGGTTCACCACAAGATGTAAACCATTGGTGAGCCTCAAAAACAGGAAGGCCAGATTAGAGTTTGCCAAACAACATCTAAAAAAGCCTTCACAGTTCTGGAACAACATCCTATGGACAGATGAGACCAAGATCAACTTGTACCAGAGTGATAGGAAAAGAAGAGTATGGAGAAGGAAAGGAACTGCTCATGATCCTAAGCATACCACCTCATCAGTGAAGCATGGTGGTGGTAGTGTCATTGCGTGGGCATGTATGGCTGCCAATGGAACTGGTTCTCTTGTATTTATTGATGATGTGACTGCTGACAAAAGCAGCAGGATGAATTCTGAAGTGTTTTGGGCAATATTATCTGCTCATATTCAGCTAAATGCTTCAGAACTCATTGGACGGCGCTTCACAGTGCAGATGGACAATGACCCAAAGCATACTGCAAAAGCAACCAAAGAGTTTTTTAAGGGAAAAAAGTGAAATGTTATGCAATGGCCAAGTCAATCACCTGACCTGAATTCGATTAAGCATGCATTTCATTTGCTGAAGACAAAACTGAAGGGAAAATGCCCAAAGAACAAACAGGAACTGAAGACAGTTGCTGTAGAGGCCTGGCAGAGCATCACCAGGGATGAAACCCAGCGTCTGGTGATGTCTATGCGTTCCAGACTTCAAGCTGTAATTAGGATTGCAAAGGATTGGGCGTCACTCAATATCTGGCATTGATATAGGCAAAGCAAAGAATGGTTTGAAAAGTATTATTTAATAACTAACAACATGTTGTATAAAATACATAAAATAACATAAAACACACTAAAAATACACATATACCCTGTTATGACCACTATAGTGATGATGTTCAATCTCTATTGTTCTTGTTAAAGTCCATAATAGGTCATATTGAAGTCCTTAATGGGTCATATGGTGATGAACAAATGAAGTAAATGCGGTTAGTATTGGTGTCGAAAGCGCTATATTAATTGCAAGTGTACTTTACCACTCCTAATAGTTGGGTCGTTGCTTGGCTGTGAGCCGCAGGAATCACTCCTGTTAGCCGTCCGGGTGTTGAGCTGTGAGCTGCAAAGACCTTTGGAGGCGTGCTCGCATGTTGACGATCCCCCGTATTGCTGAATGTACTCTGACCTTCTAGGACCTGACGGTGGCGTCCCACGTGGTTTCAGTCCGATAGGTCAGGTGACTTCCTGTTTCAAGCGGGGTTTTCAAATAGTTGTAAAGTTCACTTTAGGTTTTAAGCGTCTTCCTTATCTTGTCCCACACTGTCTGCCAACCATACGCGTTTCGGGATGAAATCCCTTCCTCAGTGGTACAGACAGTGGGAAAAAATGTCCTTTTTATATCATCTATAATTGATGAATTGCATGCTGGGACAGTGGGGGACTTGAAAGACCAGGAAATGGATTTTTAGTAGTAATTCATTCAGATGTATATACTATCATATAAAAACATTATTTTCGACACTATGTATATGTGTTTTGTTGATCTTGTCAAAGTATAGTGCTCTATAAATGCATCGAACATATAAAAACATAAATTTTATTAAACATAACATATATAAGGTATATATAGAAAGACGCATATGCACACCAGCGATTTCGGTGCGTTTTTAATAAAACCATATACAACGGTATAAAAGCAATGGTAATCAGTGTAATCATTTTTAAATCAATAATTTCTCAAATGCTTCTTCATTAAAAACATCATTTACCCAATTAAAATAATAAATATTCATAATATTATGTTAAAAACATGTCTGTATGTGGTAAAAACTCCCGAAATTTTGAAATGCACAAAAAACGCACCTGCGGTTTTGATGCGTTTTTGGTGCGTTTTTGCTAAAAACACTTAGTATAAAATGAGGATAGTAGTGGGGGTATAAGGGAACATTTCCCATGTTGTACAGCACAATAAAGTTCAATCATAATGTTCATATTTGTGGTTGAACCTGTAATGTTGTTATAGGGGCGCGGGCCTGCCTAGAGGGAGAGATCTGGGTGCTGATAACACAGCCTGACACCAGATGTCTCGTTCAGGGCAGACCAACGGCCCTCTACAGAAATGCAAAGAGTTCTAGATCTGCGTTCAGACCCCTTAGGATAAGGGAGTCGAACTCAAAGATCCTCTTGGATTCATTCCTGGACATACGGAGAATGTGATTCCCACCTCGCCATGGTTTTTCAATTTTCTCTATGGCCATATATACCAGACTAGATGGGTCACTCTTATGATAGTCCCTATAATGTTTTGATAGAGAATGCAATTCGTATCCCTTTTTTATGTTGTTTACGTGTTCTGATATCCTCTTTTTTAAGGTGCGTTTTGTGCGTCCTATGTACTGTTTATGACATGGGCATTCTATCAAGTAAATCACATTGACAGAATCACATGTCAAACCCTCCTTAATATCCAAAGAGAATGAGTTCTGGGTTGAGGTTGCTTTCAATATCTTTTTAGGGAATGTGGTAATTCTACAATTGGAGCAACGACCACATCTATGGAATCCTTTAAAGGATAGCCAGTTTTGTTTCTGAATCTTGTGTCCTTTATTCTTTATAGATGGCGCTACCTTCAATCCCAAATTTGAGGCTCTAGTATATGTGATCTGGGGTTTATTGGTAAGTATAGGCCCAACTATCTTGTCTCCAAGTAAATGGTGCCAGTACTTCGCAATAATCCTCTCCATACTTCTATATTGAGCATGAAACGGTAGAATCATTCTTATTTTTTCATCATTCATCTGTTTTTGTTTAGGGGCAAAGAAATCTATTCTGTCCAACAATTTGACCTCTTCCAATGATTTTTCCAAATGATGGACCGGATACTGTCTATCAATAAATTGTTGTTTCAAAGTTTCTGCCTCTGTTGTAAATTGTTGATCTTGTGTACAATTTCGTTTTAATCTTCTAAATTGGCCCTTGGGGACATTAATGAGCCACCTTGGTAGGTGGCAACTCGTGTATAGTATAAAGCTGTTTTTGCTCACCGATTTATGATGTGTACTACACATTAATTTGCCCCCCTCAACTTTGATATCAAGGTCCAAAAATTGGATATTATTCATATCTATAGTGGAAGTAAATTTTAAATTTAAACTATTCATATTTATTTCTTCCAAAAAAGTGATAAGTGACGGCATCGTGCTCTGCCATATGAACACGATGTCGTCTATATAGCGACGCCACAGTACCAGATCCGCCCCCAGTCTAGGTGCAATGGCAGTGGATTCCCACTCTGCCATGAATAGATTGGCATAACTGGGGGCGAATCTGGTACCCATGGCGGTGCCCTTGCACTGAACATAAAAGTCACCACTGAAGGAGAAATAATTGTGCGTCAGTATGTATCTGACACCTTCTATTATGTAATGAATTTGTTCTTCGCTCATAGTTCCACTCTGGGTCAATTGTTGTTGTAATGCCCCTATACCCTGTTCATGATCTATTATGGTATATAGGGAATTGACATCTAATGTACCCAGTATATATCCTTCCTTGTATTGGATCCCTTCTAACAATTTAATTACCTCGGTGGTATCTTTGATATATGAAGGGATATTTTTTACAATTGGTTGTAACAATTGATCAATATACCTTGACAGATTGGAGGAAATAGAATTTATCCCTGATATTATGGGCCTTCCTGGGGGTTTCGTTAAAGTCTTATGTATCTTGGGAATGCAGTACATTACTGGCATTCTCTTTTCTGTATTCATAATATATTTTGCCTCTTGTTCTAACAAGATTCCCGAGGTGGTACATTTTTTACAATATTGTGTTAACCGTTTAAAATAGTCCTCTGTAGGGTCTTGTTTTAATTTGATATATGTGGATTCCTCATTTAATTGCCGCAGGCATTCCTCTATATAATCATTTGTATTGAGGATTACGATCACTCCCCCTTTATCAGCTGGTCTTATTGTTATGTCATTACTAGATTGTAGCTGTTTAATTGCCTCTATTTCTTTCCTGGATAAATTATATCTCAGATTATTTCCCTTCAGTTTCCTCAAATCATCCTCAACGCATTTTTTAAAAGTTGCCATATGTTGGCTTATTTCTTGTTTCGGGTAGTTTTTAGAAGTTACTCTCAGACTTGTATGTAAATATTGATTATTTTCTGAATTACCATTGGTCTCCATTATCGGATTCTTAATATAATACTTTTTTAAACAAAGTTTTCTAATAAATTTTTCCACACCAATGTATGTGGAAAATTTATCCAATTTGGTTGTGGGAGCGTATTTTAAACCCTTGTTTAGTAAGGTGACCTGTGCATTTGAAAGTTGGGTATTACTTAAATTCACTATGCATGATGTGTTCTCTGTTTGTTGTACCTGTTTTTTCTTACAGTGTCTACCTCTTCTAATCCTTCTTCTCCCCTATTGGGATTGTGTCCTTATATGTGTTCTCTCCTGATTCTGTGAGGGATAGTGATTCCGTGATGAGTGATAATTCTGTCTGGGATGGTGATGATTGTGATTGTATCTCTGTGATGTGTCTCTCTGGGGGGTGTGTCGGTGTCTTAAGTTGTACTGGTGATGTTGCCTCTGTTCCCTCGTGTTGTCTCTTATTGGGGTAGGTGATCGGGGTTTTCTTATTCTTGTTTTGTGGTGAGGGGGAGTGTAATCTAAAAAAAGGGGTGATGAGAGTGACTCATACCGATTTGATGTTGAAACGTTATAGTGGGGTATATCTCCCTTTTTATTTATTTATATCTCCATTTCTTTGTAGTCTAGGAAACTCAGTGTCTTGCTCATTACTGATAAGTTCCCCCACAGCCATATCGGGAATATCACCAGTATTGAGCTGTTTTAGTTTTTTACATTTTTTGTACATAATATCTTTTTCTAATGTATCTAAGTTTCTACAGATTCTCTGTTGCCATTTTTGGACTTGCTCTGTATTTGGGAAAAGATCCACTATTTTTCTTATATCAACAATCTGGTCTGAGGTCTCATTTAAAATTTGTGTTCGTCTATTTATAATAATGTGAATTAAATTGGTGGATTGTGTTTTAAGGAATGAATCCCATTCTTTTTTGAATGTGTCATTCACTAAATCTAGTGCAGGTGTTTTGTTCAATGTTAATCCCTTGGGGATATTACCACTTTGTATATATTGATTGAGAGCTTTCACTTCCCATTTGTTACGTAGCTGCTTTTGTAGCAGTTTCTCCAGATTGTAAAAGCTCTCATCAATATCTCTTCCAGGTTGGTCACAAATATCTCTTGAGTTTTCAAAATTGTACGCATCTATTGTCTTATACTTTGTATCTATATGTTGCCAGATATCCATAGTATATCAGTGGGAGCACAACCAGAGGGAGAAGAACAAAGAAAAGTCAAGGTTTGGTGGCTCACTCACTGATATATTCTGGAATAGGTGCACTGCCACACAGCACTCCCTGTTGCTGTTTGGAAGTGTAAATAGGATTGCAAAGGATTGGGCATCACTCAATATCTGGCATTGATATAGGCAAAGCAAAGAATGGTTTGAAAAGTATTATGTGTGTTTTATGTTATTTTATGTATTTTATACAACATGTTGTTAGTTATTAAATAATACTTTTCAAACCATTCTTTGCTTTGCCTATATCAATGCCAGATATTGAGTGACGCCCAATCCTTTGCAATCCTATTTACACTTCCAAACAGCAACAGGGAGTGCTGTGTGGCAGTGCACCTATTCCAGAATATATCAGTGAGTGAGCCACCAAACCTTGACTTTTCAAGCTGTAATTGACTGCAAAGGATTTGCAACCAAGTATTAAAAAGTGAAAGTTTGATTTATGATTATTCTGTCCCATTACTTTTGGTTCCTTAACAAGAGGGAGGCACATATGCAAACTGTTGTAATTCCTACACCGTTCACCAGATTTGGATGTAAATACCCTCAAATTAAAGATGACATTCTACAGTTAAAGCACATCTTGTTTGTTTCATTTCAAATCCATTGTGGTGGTGTATAGAGCCAAAAATGTTACAATTGGGTCGATGTCCCAATATTTATGGACCTGACTGTATATTTGTCACAAATTTACAAATAGCTGTACTAGAAAATTGGTGGCACAGGGGTAAGCCCATAGCTTTTCTATGGGGCCCTATGAGATCTGGGTATGCCTCTGTTTACAAGGTTTGCATTTTCATGGTGCAGCAGAAAATGAGGTTCATTACACTACGGATAATTTTCCAACTGTCTAGTTCTACTGATCTTTTGGCCCGGTTTCCTGTTCTTACCTGAAATATTGAAATGGAGTGGAGTCTGATGTGGTCATCTGTAGTCTAAGCCCTTAATCATAAATGTTGTGCATTCAGTTATGCATTTTTGCAACAAATGATCATTTCTGTCAGCTTGAACCAGTGTAATTCACCTCTGACCTCCCTCATTAACAAGACATTTTCATTCACTGAACTGTGGCTCTAAAAAAGATAGAAACTGTTAGGCATGTTAATCCCTGGAGAACTGTAGTTTCTGAGATACTCAAACCATCCAGTCTGGCACCAGCGGTCATTGCACAATCATAGTCGCCTCATATGTATTCCCTGTTCTTGTGTTTGGTCTGAACCACTAAACCTTTTCTGAATGTATGCTTATGTTTTTATCACTGCGCTGATGCCATTCTATGATTACATATTTGCAATGAAAAGCAAAATGATAGTAGTACCTGTCAGTGACCACTCAGTTTATGTTTTTAGAGGATTGTTTTGTAATTTTAGGTGGACATGCTAATTAATCGAATAGTGAATATTTTTTACATAATATATTGAAACATGAACCTTAAAGATCTATTGCTTATGCATATACTGACATTGGAAGAATTAGATATTTAATGTGCTGTTGCACACATTAGTTTAAGGCTCGCACTCAATAGTATTATAAATGTATACATTTTATTAGCGTCTCCATATGAGACAAATCACATTACATGAGCTCTATTTGCCCTTTTATGCCATAGTTAGGCTCCACGGCTCCGTTTGAGCATCACATGTCATAGTTCTATCTTTCCATTACCCTTGCCGAATGCCGGAAGTAGCGCTTTGCGTTCCACCATGCGGTTCACCTACAGGAACTGGAAGTGACGCGATGCGCTCCAGCTTGGAGCGCACTCGTCTCCCTTCCTTGTGTGGCTACACATGTCTTGTTCCCTTAGTGTTTGCAGCTGCTCTCTATTCACTAGTTACTTCCTTGGCTATATAAGCCATCCTATCAGCCCCCTCCTCACACACACCTCCCCCTGAAGAAGCCTTGCGTGAAACGTACGTTGGGGTTGCTGGAGCACTACACAGGTATTTTGTCTATGGCTTTACAGTGAACTATTTAGCTTTAGCTATCCATGTACTCTGCTATATTTGCACCTTGCACTTCATATGTATATCTTGGTTACCATATATGATACCTTTACTTAGCTTCTATAGTTTTGTCTGATTATATGTATTTTTGATATCCTGCTTGGCCCACATGCACATTTGTGCTATATTTATATACCCATTGTCTGTATCCATTTGCCATTCTAGGTGTTAGTTGTGCTCCGTGTCATCTTGTGTGCTCGTTTTACCACCATCTATTGTTTTCTATGTGTTTTTATTGTGATTTGTCTCATAAAATTTATACATTTATAATACTATTGAGTGCGAGCCCTATTTTTCTCCCTTTGGCGTACTACCATACGTGCTGGCTCTGCACGGGTACTCACTTCTGTGAGTCATTCATTATTGGTGCTCACACATTAGTTTAAGTCATTGAAGCTGAACAGACCAACTTTTTGCTCTACACATATTCTATTGATATGCCATAATGTTTCTTGTCAGATTATGTCTTTACAATCGTTCAAAAATTTTGAGACACTACTCACATAGCAGTTAATTTCCTTTCCATTCTGGGTCTAGTGTTTTTGTGGCAAGAATAATGTAGTCTGTAATGCTGTCAATAACTCTAAGCCTGAGGGAAATCTTATGGACCCTATTATGATTCAATGGGATCTATAAGAATTAGTTGACATCTGTTTGAAAACAGATCTGATACGCCAGTCATTCAACAGAGTCTTTAGGTGTAGCTAAGGTAAGTCAAGTGCAAAAAAATAAGGCATTTTTGTCTAAAAGGAAATTCCATTAAAAAAGTAGTCAAAACCATTAAAAACTTATAGTGTTTGCCTCACAACAAATTATCCATTATCCACAAAATGGTGATAAGCATCTGATTGGCAGGGATCAGATAAGCAGTGTGTTGTAAGGGTTTTTTACGTAATTAAGTACTTATTGGTTCTTTCCCCTTTAATTACGGTGTTATATTACCTTCTATATCCCTTGTAACGTAATGAGTTAGGGATAGTTAGTTAACAAACACACTGCCCGTCCCAAAAAAAAAGTCGCCACCAAAAATATTTTGTTGGACCACCTTTAGCTTTGATTACAGCACGCATCCGCTGTGGCATTGTTTCGATAAGCTTCTGCAATGTCACAAGATTTATTTCCATCCAGTGTTGCATTCATTTTTCACCAAGATCTTGCATTGATGATGGTAGAATCTGACTGCTGCACAAAGCCTTCTCCAGCACATCCCAAAGATTCTCAATGGGGTTAAGGTCTGGACTCTGTGGTCAATCCATGTGTGAAAATGATGTCTCATGCTCCCTGAACCACTCTTTCACAATTTGAGCCCGATAAATCCTGGCATTGTCATCTTGGAATATGCCCGTGCCATTAGGGAAGAAAAAAATCCATTGATGGAATAACCTTTTCTTCCAGTATGTTCAGGTAGTCAGCTGACCTCATTCTTGGAGCACATACTGTTGCTGAACCTAGACCTGACCAACTGCAGCAACCCCAGATCATAGCACTGCCCCCACAGGCTTGTACAGTAGGCACTAGGGATGATGGCTGCATCTCTTTATCTGTCTCTCTTCTTACCTTGATGCTCCCATCACTCTGGAACAGGGTAAATCTTGACTCATCAGACCACATGACCTTCTTCCATTGCTCCAGAGTCCAATCTTTATGCTCCCTAGCAAATTGAAACCTTTTTTTCTGGTTTGCCTCACTGATTAGTGGTTTTCTTATGGCTACACAGCTGTTGAGCTCCCTTCGCATTGTGCGTGTGGAAATGCTCTTACATTCACTACTGTTGTTTTTCTTCGATTTGATTTCACCAAACGTTTAAGTGATCGCCGATAACGATCATTCAGAATTTTTTTCCCACCACATTTCTTCCTCAAATACGATGGGTCCCTACTATCCTTCCAGTTTTTATTAAGGAGTTGGACAGTTATTAACCCAATTTAAGTAGTTTCTGCAATGTCCTGAGATGTTTTCTCTGTTTGATGCATGCCAATGATTTGACCCTTCTCAAACTTTTCCACGAGATGTGTCTTTCGCCATGGTTGTTTAAGAAATGAGAAGCAACTCATTGCACCAGTTGGGGTTAAATAACTTGTTGCCAGCTAAAAGATAATCGCCCGTGCAGTAATTATCCAATAGGAGGCTCATAACTATTTGCTTAGTTAAATCTAGGTGGCGACTTTATTTTTTGGACAGGCAGTGTACAAAGCCATTCTTCCTTTTCAGAAAACCACCAGGCCATATTCTAGAGTGGTTAACTTACAGAACATACATACTACAGACTGGACATCCTTAAGAGGAGGGACTGAAAAGTATAAACCTTTGTGCACAAAGACAAGGAACTCAGCTCCAATGAGAACATAAACCAGGTAGCATGTTGAAGGTCACTATCTCTCTAGTATTTCCATGGGGTCTTGGCCATGCTCTACGTGGGTAGTGTGGCGATGGGGTCTCCTCTATTATGTTTGCAGACCAGGTGATTATTATTTGCTTTTACTATTCTGTATGTGATTTGTCTGTTTTATATATTTAATCATACTTAGTAAATATTTTTATGACTTATCTTGTATAAGCTTATTTATTTTTGTATCTTTGACTTCACATTAAAACAACGAGAATGTGGGCCTGTGTTCCCCAGTTTGATTGAAGTGGTGGATAAGCAGGTGCTCTGCCACTCCATTCAACTCTGTGGGTCTGCCAGAGATACAGTCAGGTCCATAAATATTGGGACATCAACACAATTCTAACATTTTTGGCTCTATACACCACCACAAAGGATTTGAAATGAAACGAACTAGATGTGCTTTAACTGAAGACTGTCAGCTTTAATTTGAGGGTATTTACATCCAAATCAGGTGAACGGTGTAGGAATTACAACAGTTTGCATATGTGCCTCCCACTTATTAAGGGACCAAAAGTAATGGGACAATAGGCTTTTCAGCTGTTCCATGGCCAGGTGTGTGTTATTCCCTCATTATCCCAATTACAATGAGCAGATAAAAGGTCCAGAGTTCATTTCAAGTGTGCTATTTGCATTTAGAATCTGTTGCTGTCAACTCTCAAGATGAGATCCAAAGAGCTATCACTATCAGTGAAGCAAGCCATCATTAGGCTGAAAAAACAAAGCAAACCCATCAGAGAGATAGCAAAAACATTAGGCTTGGCCAAAACAACCGTTTGGAACATTCTTAAAAAGAAGGAATGCACCGGTGAGCTCACCAAAAAACTCGGAAGACCACGGAAAACAACTGTGGTGCATAACTGAAGAATTCTTTCCCTGGTGAAGAAAACACCCTTCACAACAGTTGGCCAGATCAAGAACACTCTCCAGGAGGTAGGTGTATGTGTGTCAAAGCCAACAATCAAGAGAAGACTTCACCAGAGTGAATACAGAGGGTTCACCACAAGATATAAACCATTGGTGAGCCTCAAAAACAGGAAGGCCAGATTAGAGTTTTCCAAACAACATCTAAAAAAGCCTTCACAGTTCTGGAACAACATCCTATGGACAGATGAGACCAAGATCAACTTTTACCAGAGTGATGGGAAGAGAAGAGTATGGAGAAGGAAAGGAACTGCTCATGATTCTAAACATACCACCTCATCAGTGAAGCATGGTGGTGGTAGTGTCATTGCGTGGGCATGTATGGCTGCCAATGGAACTGGTTCTCTTGTATTTATTGATGATGTGACTGTTGACAAAAGCAGCAGGATGAAGTGTTTCGGGCAATATTATCTGCTCATATTCAGCCAAATGCTTCAGAACTCATTGGACGGCGCTTCACAGTGCAGATGGACAATGACCCAAAACATACTGCAAAAGCAACCAAAGAGTTTTTTAAGGGAAAGAAGTAGAATATTATGCAATGGCCAAGTCAATCACCTGACCTGAATCCGATTGAGCATGCATTTCACTTGCTGAAGACAAAACTGAAGGGAAAATGCCCCAAGAACAATTAGGAACTGAAGACAGTTGCAGTAGAGGCCTGGCAGAGCATCACCAGGGATGAAACCCAGCGTCTGGTGATGTCTATGCGTTCCAGACTTCAGGCTGTAATTGACTGCAAAGGATTTGCAACCAAGTATTAAAAAGTGAAAGTTTGATTTATGATTATTATTCTGTCCCATTACTTTTGGTTCCTTAACAAGTGGGAGGCACATATGCAAACTGTTGTAATTCCTACACCGTTCACCTGATTTGGATGTAAATACCCTCAAATTAAAGCTGACAGTCTGCAGTTAAAGCACATCTTGTTTGTTTCATTTCAAATCCATTTTGGTGGTGTATAGAGTCCAAAATTTTAGAATTGTGTCGATGTCCCAATATTTTTGGACCTGACTGTAAATAAGTGCTTGTTCTCAGCTATCTCTGGCTGTCCCATAAAGCTGAATGGAGTGGCAGACATGCATACATATCTATACATAGCTACTCTATTCAAATGGGGGGTATAGACCCCATTTCCAATATTTAGGATAAGTTATTGTAATGGAATAAAACATATAGAATAGAAATGAAGACTTCAATAGTGGCTTCATGACAGTTATGGTTCTTTTATGATGCTTTCTTAAAATGATGTGGATTACGAAGAAACTAAATTACAGTTTTTTATGATTATATAAAATAAAATGCTTTAAAATTGGTATGATCGATCATGTGCATTTTAGAGGCACTAAGAACACACCTTACAAGAGATGTCCACAGTGCTGATAATAAGCATGTTATTATTGGAACCTAGCCAGAGTGAAAAATGGCTATGGAAAGAAACTTCACAGAGAAATAGGGTTGCAAAGTGATAGGTTAGTCAAACTAGTTGTCTGCAGCTAAAAAGAAAGGTAGTGAAAATTTCGATTTAGCATTAACGTAATCCAATGCAGGGCTGAACAGATTCCAGAAACTGCAGGATATTTATATTCAGCTGTAGTAACCAAAGCACTACAAATAAAAACAAATGTTTACATAAGCATAAAATAACATCCAGTGTCTGCTCTGCAGCCAGGAATACCAAATGTCGGCATGCAAATGAGAACAATGCCATCTATTTCTCATTTACAATTTAAACATCATTCTTAAATGGAACTAACTGCACTATAGTACTTATATTTAGCTGCTAATTGAGAATAATGTCACATTTATATTGAAAGCAACACAATAAACAGTTAATACAGAGCATAGTGTCTCAGGCACATCTCTTGTAGATAACACAAAATTTATAAGATAGGACTACAGGAATATCCACTGCATTGTATTTACATAGTAACATAGTATATAAGGGCGAAAAAAGACATTTGTCCATCCAGTTCAGCCTGTTATCCTGCAAGTTGATCCAGATGAAGGCAAAAAAAAAACCTGTGAGGTAGAAGCCAATTTTCCCCACTTAAGGGGGAAAAAATTCCTTCACAACTCCAATCAGGCAATCAGAATAACTCCCTGGATCAACGACCCCTCTCTAGTAGCTATAGCCTGTAATATTATTACACTCCAGAAATACATCCAGGCCCCTCTTGTAATCTTTTAGTGAACTCACCATCACCACCTCCTCAGGCAGAGAGTTCCATAGTCTCACTGCTCTTACCGTAAAGAATCCTTTTCTATGTTTGTGTACAAACCTTCTTTCCTCCAGACGCAAAGGTTGTCCCCTCATCACAGTCACAGTCCTGGGGATAAATAGATGATGGGAGAGATCTCTGTACTGATCCCTGATATATTTATACATACCATATTTTTCGCCCCATAAGACGCACTTTCCCCCCACCCAAAAGTGGAGGGGAAATGCCACTGCGTCTTATGGGGCGAATGCTGCCATTTTACATCGCAGACTGCGATGTATCAGCTGGAGGGGGAGGAGGGGCCAGTGTCATGCAAATGCGGCGGGGCCGGTGCGGTCACTGTACTCTGGCCCTGCCGGTCACTCACTTCCTTAATGCCTAAACCTTTTATAATAACTTTAATTGAAGTTCCGATCCCCAGCCCCATCTGTACTATTTACTAAATGTACTGTAGCAGTCAGAGAAGGGCGGGCAACCGGCCGTAACTCACTGATGTCACGTGCCTGCGCCGCCTACTTCATTCATAAAGTAGGCGGCGCAGGCACGTGACATCAGTGAGTTACGGCCGGCCGCCCTGTTCTGCCTGCTACAGGACATTTAGTAAGTAGTACAGATGGGGCTGGGGATCGGAACTTCAATTAAAGTTATTATTATAAAAGGTTTAGGCAATAAAGCAGTGAGTGAGTGGCGGGGTCAGAGTACAGTGACCGCACCGGCCCCGCCGCATTTGCATGACACCGGCCCCTCCCACAGGTTTAGCTCCGGTATATTAGGGCATCTGTGGATGCCGCTATTATGGGGTGGGGGATATGTGGATGGCACTGTTATGGGGAGAGGTCTGTGGGTGACACATATATAGCAGTGCTATCCACAGATCCACCCTCCATAACAATGCCATCCACAGATCACCCCCCATAACAGTGCCATCCACAGATCCACCCACCATAACAGTGCCATCCACAGATCCCCCACCATAACAGTGCCATCCACAGATCACCCCCACATAACAGTTCCATCCACAGATCCACCCATAACAGTGCCACCCACAGATCCCCCCCATAACAGTGCCATCCACAGATCCCCCATAGTAGTGTCATGCACAGACCACCATTAGTTCAAAACCCATCCAAAAGCACACCTTTTGGTTAAAAATATTTTTTTATTATTTTCCTCCTCAAAAACCTAGGTGCGTCTTATGGGCCGGTGCGTCTTATAGGGCAAAAAATACGGTAGTAATTAGATCTCCCCTCAGTCGTCTTTTTTCTAAAGTGAATAACCCTAATGTTGATAATATTTCAGGGTACTGTAGTCCCCCATTCTTGTAATTACTTTAGTTGCCCTCCTCTGAACCCTCTCCAGCTCTGCTATGTCTGCCTTGTTCACAGGAGCCCAGTACTGTACACAGTACTCCATGTGTGGTCTGACTAGTGATTTGTAAAGTGGTAGAACTATGTTCTCATCAAGGGCATCTATGCCCCTTTTGATGCAACCCATTATCTTATTGGCCTTGGCAGCAGCTGCCTGACACTGGTTTTTACTGCTTAGTTTGCTGTTTATTAAAATTCCTAGGTACTTTTCCATGTCAGTGTTACCGAGCGTTTTACCATTTAGTTAGTACGGGTGATTTGAATTATTAAATTTCATTAACTTTACATAGTTAGAACATTTACAAAAGACACACATCCATCAAGTTCAAACAAAGGATGGATGGGAATTTAGGGAAGTGGCATGAGAACCAGACTTTTTAAGTTTTTTTTTCATTTTTGTTTTTTACTCCCAGGCACCCTGGGACTATACGGTACTTTTTTTTATTTTCCTGTTCTCATCGATATACAGTATAAGGCTTCTGATTTTTGAAAGACAACTTGTACTTTATAATGCCATAGTTTAATGTTGCATAAAATGTAGCGAGAAACTGGAAGAAAATGGCAAATGGGGTGGAATAAAAAAAATGCAATTCTGCCAATTATATGGGTTTCATTTTTACATTTCCTATGTAATAAAAATAACATGTTAACTTAATTCACTGGGTCAGTATGATTAGACTGATACTACATTTTTATAGTTTTTTTGTTTTATAATGTTTTTCTTTGCATAGCCATATTCTGACCTTTATAACATTTTCATATTTATGTCTACAGAATTTTTTGAGGGCCCATTTTTGTGGGGCAATCTGTGGTTTCTATTACCATTTTGAGGTGTATATGACTTTTTTAGTCACTTTTTATTCAATTCTTTGGGGAGCTGAAGCAACGAAAAAATGGTGAATCGGCAAATTAGATTTTATTTTCCATTACAGCATTCACCGTAGTGGATAAATACGCTTATATTTTAATAGTACAGGCATTTAGGGACACGCAAACTGCAATTAATTATCATACTATGTTTCTATGGGGCCCTGGAACATTGGTGTGGCAGGCCTTGGATCATTCAGAGGGCCTGAGGCTGCTGTAGTAACTGAATGGCTCTCTTGATCTCAGCGCAAGGTAGCTATTTGGACCCTGGAAGTGCAGCGCTCTCTGGAAAAGTATTTGACCACAGCATCTGAGGGGTTAAAAGTTCATCAGCGTTATTGCTGATCTCAGGCTTTGCCTCTGGGAGTCTGCTGTGTAAAACAGCAGAAACCCAGTGGCTATCATCCCCATTCAGCTCCTAAGCTGGCACCAACTTTTAAAGTCCTGACTTCCACCATACATTTATGGTGGCAGTCAAGAAGAGGTTAAATGTTATTTAATTTTAAGAATGCCTCTAAAAGGCTACTTTCACACTTGCGTTCGGAGCGGATCCTTCTGGTGTCTGCACAGACGGATCCGCTCCTATAATGCAAACGATGGGATCCGTTCAGAACGGATCCGTCTGCATTATCTTTCAGAAAAAATTCTAAGTCTGAAAGTTAGTCAGATGGATCCGTCCAGATTTTGCATTGAAAGTCAATGGGGGACGGATCCGTTTGAAATTGCACCATATTGTGTCAACTTCAAACGGATCCGTCCCCATTGACTTACATTGTAAGTCTGGACGGATCCGTTTGGTAGCGTTCAGGTGTCCGCCTGCTCAGGGCCGGATTAACGCAGGGGCTGATGGAGCTGTAGCTCCAGGCCCCTACCATAAAATAGGCCCATCCGCCAGCCAAAAGGCCGTCGGGAGCGGCCCGCGCTAAAAGTCCTCTGTTGTACACAGTGCAGCGTGCAGGAGGGATAACGGCGGGTGCACTGAGGTCATATCCTGTGACGTATATCCGGCGGCAGGACGTCAGAGCAGCTGGTGCTGTTCCTGTAATGCCGCGGCCCGCCGGATATGACCTCAGTGCGCCCACCATTATCCCTCCTGCACGCTGCGCTGTGTACAACCTGCTCAGCAGTTTCGACCAGCACACGGCCCACAGTGCTCAGCCACACCAGCCCGCGAGACAGCAGGACCTGTGATGATGTCATGGCCATGTGATCAGGTGTGGGAGGAGTCAGTTTATGCTGCAGGAGAAGGTACAGTCCACATAGCGCATTCTGGAGCAGCTATCAGATAAACTCATCCAGTTGGAAGGGAGGGCAATCATAGTGCTGTTATGATTTATGGACACAGCTCTCAGCATGCTTAGCCAGCCTTCTATCTGGCTTTGCATCTTGAGAGTCACAGTCCACAGGCTGTTTCTGAGCCTGTGGACTGTGACTCAAGAAGCACAGCCAGATAGAGGGCTGGCTAAGCATGCTGAGAGCTGTGTCCATAAATCATAACAGCACTATGAAAATTACTGACTGGCTAAGCATGCTGAGACTGAGCTCAGTCTCTATAACATAACACATTAAAGAAATTACTGTTTCTAGCTGCTAGTCCACAGCAGCTAGAAACAGTAATTTCTTTAAAGGGATTCTGTCACCAGGTTTTACCCCTGTCAGCTAAAAATATGCTGATGTTCAGGGCATCTTCACGATTCCTAATGTGTGCTTATAAATGTCATCTGTGGGCTTATTTAGCTAAAAGACAGCTATTACTAACCTGTCAATCAAACAAATAAGGTGCCCAAGGGGATGTTAATGGATGCAAGGGGCCGGCCGCACCCGCCGCCGTTCGTGCCCAGTGCCGCCTTTCTGGACTTCTGCGCCGCCTCCTAATCCTCTGTGCCGCCTCTCGCTCTCCCCCCCCCTCCTGCTGCTGTGCTGGCTATCATGATATAATTTACAGCCACCTATTCACTTATATATAGTCCTTTAGGAGCCCCTTGAACATTTTCCCCAAAATAGAAGTTAAAGTTACTGGTCTATGATTAGCTGGGGTTAGACCTAGAGCCCTTTTTAAATACGGGCACCACATTTTTCATGCGCCAGTCACTCGGCACTGTACCATTCAGTAGAGAATCTCAAAAAATTATAAACAGGGGCACAGCATTAACTGGACTGAGCTCTTTAAGAAGTCATACCATGACAGTTATTACAATAGGCAGTGGATGCAGTCACAAAAGGATAAAGCTATTCTATGAGTTAACATGACGAAATTGCAAATCTGCAGCAATACAGTACATGTGGATGAGTTTTTGAACAATTTGCACAATTCTCTTTGGAAGGGGCCTGTTACCCCGAAACGCGTATGGTAAAGACAGTGAGGGAACATCAAGGAACAACATTTGGAAATCGTCTGTTTTTAATTTTCAACTTTCTAATTTGAAAACCCCGCCTGGAAATTCAAGTCATCTGACCACTCCAGCCAACTACGTGGGACGCCACAGGTCCTGGAAGGTCAAAGCAGAGCAAAGAAATCACACTGCTATCCAGGCAAGGGTGTAAACCCCATAGACTTTACTGACAGGTCCTGGAAGCTTAAAGCACCGCATCTGACAAACTAGTGCACAAACGGGCCGAACACAGGAGGGGTAAAGTACTCTATATATCCTATACAAAGTATAGCATTGGATTACTGCAACTTGTCAAAATCTGGGGATGATATTGATCTCTTTGGACATTGCTCCATTGAACATTGTGCTCTCCCACAAGTATAGCTGCTAATACATATTAGGGTTACAATTGCCTTTGGACTTATTGGCTCAACAGCCCCCCCCCCCTAAGGACTTTTAGTATATAGAAGTGTAATTTTTAGTCTGAGTTTTAACATTGATTGAATGTATGAATTTTATGCAACATGTTGTAAATTATTTTAAAGTATTGTATATAAAAATAAATTCTGATATACCAACCAACTTGTCTGTGTTGCCTGATAAAGAGTGACGCCCAATTTAATTAATTACCTTTTTACTATACCAGCATTAGGGAGTGCTGTCGGGCAGTGCACCTACCCAATAGCGGATCAGAGAGTGAGCCACCAACCTTGTGCTATTTATGTTCCTAAATTTATTCTGTAGCCTTTTTCTTATTGATGATCTATCTTCTGGATAGATCATCAGCATCTGTTAGGCCCCTTTCACACGGGCGAGTATTCCGCGCGGGTGCGATGAGTGAGGTGAAAGCATTGCACCCGCACTGAATACCGACCCATTAATTTCTATGGGGCTCTTCAGATGAGCGGTGATTTTCACGCATCACTTATGCGTTGCGTGAAAATCGCAGCATGCTCTATATTCTGCGTTTTTCACGCAACGCAGGCCGCATAGAAGTGAATGGGGTTGCGTGAAAATCGCAAGCATCCGCAAGCAAGTGCGGATGCGGTGCGATTTTCACGCACGGTTGCTAGGAGACGATCGGGATGGAGACCCGATCATTATTATTTTCCCTTATAACATGGTTATAAGGGAAAATAATAGCATTCTGAATACAGAATGCAAAGTAAAATAGGGCTGGAGGGGTTAAAAAATAAAATAAAAAATTTAACTCACCTTAGTCCACTTGATCGCGTAGCCCGGCATCTCCTTCTGTCTCCTTTGTTGAATAGGACCTGTGGTGAGCATTAAGTACAGTTACAGGACCTTTGATGACGTCACTCCGGTCATCACATGGTACGTCACATGATCTTTTACCATGGTGATGGATCATGTGATGACCGGAGTGACGTCATCAAAGGTCCTGTAACTGTACTTAATGCTCACTACAGGTCCTATTCAACAAAAGAGACAGAAGGAGATGCCAGGCCGCGATCAAGTGGACTAAGGTGAGTTAAATTATAATTTTTTTTAACACCTCCAGCGCTGTTTTACTTTGCATTCTGTATTCAGAATGCTATTATTTTCCCTTATAACCATGTTATAAGGGAAAATAATACAATCTACAGAACACCGATCCCAAGCCCGAACTACTGTGAAGAAGTTCGGGTTTGGGTACCAAACATGCACAATTTTTCTCATGCGCGTGCAAAATGCATTACAATGTTTTGCACTCGCGCGGAAAAATCGCGGGTGTTCCCGCAACGCACCCGCACATTTTCCCGCAACGCCCGTGTGAAACCAGCCTTAGACTCAGCTAAGCACCTTCAATGGGGTTTAGCCGTGCCCTGGCCAGTGATACTAGTCGAGACGTCAATGGGTCTGTGGGAAACAGTGAGAAGGTCGCTGCCTTCTCAAACAGCTGATCGGTGATGGTCAGTTAAACCTAGATGACTTATGTAGAGGATATATCATCAGTAAGAAAAAGCTACAGAACCTTTTAACCTTAAAGGGGTTTTCTGGGATTTGAATATTAATGACATATCACCAGGATAGGTCATCAATATCTGATTGTTGGGGTCCAACTCCTGGCAACCCTGCCGACAAGTTATTTGACAAAGCTCTGGTGAGCACTGTGGCCTCCTCACAGCATCCCAAGCACAGCATCATTAATTACATAGTAGTTGTGCTTGGTATTGTTGGTCCGGCCCATCTACTTGAATGAGATTGAACTGCAAGTAGACCATGTGACTGAGGAACATGATGTCACTGGTCTAGGATTAGACTGCAGCGCTACAACCTCTTCAAACTGCTTATCGGCAATAGTGCCACCTATCAAGTATTTATGACATCCTGAGGAAAGGCAATCATTATTATAGGGAATCTTTCACCAGTTTTATGGTGTTACTTTATTAAACCAGCCATTTTGCTAAAATCCTCTGTTGAACAGTTCCGGCACATGCCGAATGAGTCCACATGTTTATGAGTTCCTTGCTCTCCCCACCCACCTGTTGCTGATTCATATGGAAAAAAAACTTGTCAGACAGAGGCAGGTGGTTGGGGCAAGCCGTGAGCTCATGGATATGGGGACTCATCATTCTGCACTGGAGCTATTTAAAACAAGATTTTAGCAAAATGGCTGGTTCAATTAAAGAAACTGACCCAGCATATTGCTAAGGGGATCTGTCACTAGTTAATGGTGCCCTTAGTTAAAACACCATAAAACTGGTGAGGGATTCCCTTTAAACCTCTGGAAAACTTCTTTGCAGTACATATTGGGTTCTATGAAATATGCATAACAACTACTACATACTAAAGAGTTATTACCTTTGGTCAGCAAGGGATCTCTTTTAGAAATGAAGCAACTTAGAAATTTGTGATCCAATTTTGGTGGCCAAGAGACTTTCAAGACATGATGACATAGGAGCTTTATAAATGTAATTGAAGCACTGTTCTGGCACCATTATCTATCATGGTGGACTTGCTGTCCAAAATCAGTCTGCTGTACAGACTGATTTTAGACAGCTAGTTAGGTATGTGGTAATAGTAATAGTACTAGGCCCGTCACCTTAAACCAGTGTTAACTCAGCTATGAACCTTCTATTCAGTAATAAAAACTAGTATAGAACCATAGCTGGTAGCACTCTCTTCAAGCTGTTCTACAGGTATATGCAAGTCTGGATTTGTAATTGTGCATGGTACATAGGTGTTTATATTGATCTTTAATTTCTGCATTGAAAAAGCTACACTAGTATATATGGCTGGGTTTCACAAAAGCAACCCAAAACCCCAGCCACTTACAGAGGCCAATGGGAAAACAAATTTGGGGGTTAATGGAGGCATTATCCTCAAATTTGCGCAGATATTGGTCACCATGTGGACAAAGTTTCAGCCACACATGGGAATTACATTTCATCCACATCATGGAAACCCAGCTTTTGGACAACATTATGTTGACATCTCTCCTCATGATTGAGTTCAGAATTTTTATTTTTTATCATCCACCAGATTTGCTATTATTGTGAAGTGTAAATCACAGTGTGGTACGCTTTGTGAATTCCCAATGTAAGGCTGTCCTGTTGTCAAAAATAAAGACATACAATTGCCTATCATCTGTCGCATTACTCCCTACAGAGTTTCAGACTGCCTCTGTAAGTGACAACTGTGCATCAGAAACTTCATGAAATGAGTTTATGTGGGTGAGTTGTTGCACATGAGTCTAAGATCCCTATGTACACTGCTCAGTGTAACCTGGATAGATGAAAACCATACTGCCACTGGGCTCCGGAGTAATAAAACTGTGTTCTCTGGCGTGATGAATTAGCTTTCACTATTTGACAGTATGAAGGAGAAATCTGGGTTTTGTGGAGGCTCAAAGAACATAATCTACCAGTCCTGAAAGTATAGTGACTACTAGAGATGAGCAAAGTTAAGGAAAATTTGATTCAACTTCTTTCAAAAATAAATTCTCTTTGTGATAAATTACTTTGTCACGAAGCACATTTATTTGTATGTAGCGGGTGCAATGATGAGGAATGGCGATCATTTCGTTCCCCATCAATAAACCCTATTTAGGCCGTTCAGGGGTTATTCAGGGTAAAATAAATAAATAATCACAATATCAATGTGTGTGCATAGAGGCTGTCACTGCCATATTGATTAAAGACGCAGTGCAAAATCTCACGTGGTGATGTGATGACGTCACCACGCTGGCCGGCATAGTGATGTCATACATCACTACATGCAAGATTTTGCACGGTATCTTCAATTAAGATGTCCGCAACGGAGTCTTCGCGCACAAATGGATGAGGCGAGTATGCATTTTTGAGGGTTTTTACCACAATTTCAAGGAAAATGGATTTGTTACCTTGAAGCACGGGGAGGTTTGGTTTCATGGTGAATTAAATTTTTCCAGAATTACGGATCAAAGTAAATTTGTTTGATTTTGATTCCCTCAAGGCTAGTGGCTATTGTAAAATGTATTGGCATGAGATTATTTTTAAGGTGGTTGAACTAGGACCTTTTTTCAAGTAAAGGGTAATAGTTTTAGCCTGGGGAAGTCCTATAACTATACAGCCTGTGCAGCCACATAGGGTGCCTCACTTAGCTTCAATGAAGACAGCATCATACATCTTCCCCAACACAGGAGAAATTGCTCTTAGTGCAATTTGCTATGAAAGGGAACAGTAACTTCTCACATCATTGCTGACAGATTCTTGGGGGGCATGGATTGGGTGCTGCTCTTCTGGGATTGCTTTTCGGTAAGAAACTCTACTGTTGTGACACCAGGGTCAGACTGGCCCACCAGAGTACTAAAGGATCCTCTAGTGGGCCCATTCTATAAACCCATAAGGTGAACCAAAGGTCTAAGAGAAAAATTGCATTTAGATCTGCTTTTTGAGCTAATCGCTGTTCACTAGGGTCTATCTCTAAGGTTCTTAATCCATTAGGCTTTGTCAATGATATAGGGGTTAGGCCCAAAGAGTAATTTCCTCTGGTGGGCCTAAGGAACTCCAGTCTGGGTGGCACTATGTTCTAGTTGTATGGGGGTTAGCATACTGGACAAGCTCTATTGCAGTGGTCGGGTTTGGGGGGCCCCAATGCTCAGCTGGGTCCCCCGTACACTGTCAAGGGAGGTGTCACCATGTGTTGCTGCTCTTTGGAAGGGATGGTAAGACATGGTGCACACCAATGGGAAATAAGTCCAGAGAGTCAGGGTCTACAGTTGTTCAGTGTGCTTTTCAATACAAGCAAGGCATAGGGCTGGTTTCTCCAGTCTCCTCACTGGCAGACGAAGGGTTTCATGCTAAGGAAAGGCCTGAGCCAGCTTTACTTCTCTATCTCTCAGAAGGCCGGTACCCTGTCCAAAGCCTTGAGGCTCACGGTCTGTATCTCAGTAGTCCGGGTTGTTCTTTGGTAACAGGGCTAGTGACCCATGGTCTGTGGCTCAGCATCCCCATCTCAGCATCTGATTCTGGTCCTCCAAGTACTGGCCCCTAACTGCATAGACTTACATTAGAGCTTCAATGATACTCAATGGCAATGACACAGAAGTTTTTCCAGATAAAAACAAGTTTCCAGACATAACAGCATAGCTAAAACTAGACATTCAAATGGTCAGTCTGTCTGGTTTGGGTGGTAAACAAGTCTGGCTTTTTCCCTCCAAAACATGTTCCTCTTTAAACCCTATGGCAGCTGTGGAAAATTACCAGCTTCTTATTCAAAGTCTCAAAAGTATTTTAGTATTCATTAACCCTTTCCACAGAGCCTCACAAATACAGTGCAAATGAACAAGATATATATCTCGTTAAAAAATATACTGGGCACACTCACTTATGTAGACTCATATATTTAATTTAAGGGCATGTAAGGTAAAGTGAAATCAATTATTCTAAAAACACATATATAATACAGTCAAGCAATATAAGAACACATTGATACAATAAAACACATAGATATAGAATAAATAGTAGGACCAGTGGTGGATAGGCTGGGGATGGTATAGATCAGTCCATACGAAAATCAGAAAAAATAGAAATATAGCCCAGCTGGTGGCTTGAGCTAGTATAGTGGCTAGCTTCACAAAATACTATAAGGTTCACAGTCCTGATTCGCTTGAAGAGGATAATGTAACTGTAGTCAAACAGGGTTCATTTAAGTAAGTATACTTGCGGCGTCCCGCTAATACTCACTGCGCAGTGCGATTCCCTGTGCAGGTAAACTTGGAGACAAATTGTCGTTATCGGCTGCTGCTGTAGCAACTGAAAGATACTGTGTCTTTTCTCTGTGCCCTTGCGATCCTCTGGCTGCCGCTCCGTAGTAACAAGACGCCGGTCAGCGCTGGGACTCAAGATACTTTTCCCCTCGTCGGTTTGGTATGCGACACACTCCTCGTGTGTTTGCACTTGTGGATCCCGGCGTATCAGGAGTTTAGTAAGGCACGGAGTTCTCAAAGACTTTAAATTGCCGCACGGCTCTGGATAGTTCAAGCACGTACTCCTTGGGGTTGTTCCTGGGGGCTCCTCCTCAAACGCGTTTCGGGGTACTTGCCCCTTCTTCAGTGAACCCTGTTTGACTACAGTTACATTATCCTCTTCAAGCGAATCAGGACTGTGAACCTTATAGTATTTTGTGAAGCTAGCCACTATACTAGCTCAAGCCACCAGCTGGGCTATACTTCTATTTTTTCTGATTTTCGTATGGACTGATCTATACCATCCCCAGCCTATCCACCACTGGTCCTACTATTTATTCTATATCTATGTGTTTTATTGTATCAATGTGTTCTTATATTGCTTGACTGTATTTTATATGTGTTTTTAGAATAATTGATTTCACTTTACCTTACATGTCCTTGAATTAAATATATGATTCTACATAAGTGAGTGTGCCCAGTATATTTTTTAACATTATTTATTCACTTTAGAGGAAGGGCGGATCCTCTTTTACTGGCAGCACCTCGTCCTAATTTTTCCTCAGTCCTGTGCGTCTCATTAACCTGTGTAAGATATATATCTCAACATACATATAAAATGCAGTTACACAGTATTAAACAGTGCATATTAACTCTTTCAAGTGAAATAAAGTAAGTTTATAACTATGCATATGGAAAACAGGGGCAAATGTCCACAAATGTCCAGACTTCACAGTACTCTTGCTCCAGGGCACTACACTATCTCCTGCACTACACTGTAATTGGTATCTCAAACTTCATTAAAATACAACAAGGCACCCAGATTCGATGAAACTGTGCAGTGGATTTTCAAAGTTTCTTTTATCTGTAATCTCCATAATATCAAATTAACATTATATATCTCTAATTCTGTCAAGTATGTCTGTAGACTGCCACCTTGAGCTTTCCTTAATGAAATAAATCCACGTAGATTTGTTCATATGTTATAGAACATAATAAATCCCCAGAGTGCTGAAAGAAAATTATATCTACAGTATCCAGTCATAACAACATGGCTATGGTCGTCAGGCATGCTAATTTCATGGTACCTCATAATTGGACATAAATATGTCCTTGCATTAAAGAGTTTGACTTTTCTGCTTCAGAAAAACATCCCTGGCAAAGCATGCATTTCCATAACTGTTAACAGGTCATTATTTTGCTCTTTGATCAGACTGTTTATCTAGCTAAGATGGATAAAAGGTTAATTAAAAAGCTGATGCATCCTTAGCCTCAGAAGCCATGTGCTGTGGAGAGTAATTGGAGGCACCCAGACAATGCCCTGTAGGACCTGACAATGTGACCAAATGGAAATAATCGCATATCTTGCACTAGAATTCTTGTGCCTGTCCATGCCAGCAAACAATTAGTAGTGTGGAGGTTTCATGTGATGCTGCATGAAATCACTGACAGAGAGAACACAAGGTCATATATAAATAAAGAATACACACTTAACATAGACAGACTGATTAACCTAGGATACTTTGGTTATCTGGATATATTGGATAATTTACCCCCTTTGGCAAATAATAAGACAAATTAGCAGTCACCAAAAAGTACCATGAAATATAAAACACAAGGTTTCAGACCAACTGCATTTATACATGTCATATTCCTTGAAATTCACTGCTCAGAACATCTTTTTCTGAGAGCTTCTGACTTTAGAATTTGATGTTTATACAAATACCGACGTAAATGAAAAAACTTCCATTATAATGTTAGTAGTCCAATGGTATGTAATTACAATTACATTATCCTCAGGTTAGGCCATCACAGACACTTGCAGGAGTCTGACTCCTCAAGTACCCTTGCTGATCAGCTGTACGAAGAGGCTGCTGTGATCCATGAGCTCTTAGGCATATTACTAGGCCACCTGACATCCCGGTCTTCAGTCGCATTGCCTAAGAGCAGCTCAGCTCCATTCAAGTGAATAGGGCTAATCTTCAATACCAAGCACAGCAGCACTCAAATCGACAGCGATATCAAATCATCTATGGTTGATAAGCTGTAAGGAGGTTGTGACGCTCACGATGCTCCACTGGTCAGCACTAGTGAAGGACATACATCGTCTGGGACGTTTCGCAAATGCGCGCTTGCGATCAAATGTTCACGAACCGCGCATTTGTGGTGGGACCCATTCACTTTAATGGCAGGCAAACCTAAAAAAAATGTCAGGTCATATTTGCAGCCAATCACTTACTAGAAGTGCACAAATAGTCCCTCAACATGAACAGTGACATACCAGAGGGGGATCAATGGCAAAAATTCCCACAAAAAATATGTATTTTAATCTGGGGCCATTTTTATGTGTCTTAAAGGGAGATTCTCAAAAATGTGCCCTGCTGGAGCCTAGAGAATTTTTATTTTAGGTCATGGGAGTACGGGCCCCAAAAATTAGGAATTCACCTGACAGAAAAGAACAAGTGATTATGTGGCTGGAGATATATTAGACGGTCAGAACATAACAATTTTACTGTAGGCCAGTGGAGTACAGGCCCAAAAAATTATGCATTCACTGGACAGAAAAGAACAAGTGATTATGTGGCTGGAGGTATATTAGACGGTCAATGGATAACAATTTTACAGCAGGCCAGTTGAGTACTGGCCCCAAACATTAGGCATTCACCAGATGGAAAAGAACAAGCGATTATGTGGCTGTAGGTATATTAGGCGTTTAGTGGATAAAAATTTTACTGTATGCCAGTGGAGTACAGGCCACATACATTAGGCATTCACCGGACAGAAAAGAACAAGTGATTATGTGGCTGGAGGTATATAGGGTGGTCAGCGGAAAACAATTTTACTGCAGGCCAGTGGAGTACATGCCCCAAACATTAGGCATTCACCAGACAGAAAAGAACAAGTGATTATGTGCCTGGAGGTATAATAGATGGTCATTGGATAACAATTTTACTGTAGGACAGTACAGGCCCCAAACATTAGGCATTCACCGGACAGAAAAGAACAAGTGATTATGTGGCTGGAGGTACATTAGGCGTTCACTGAAGAACAATTTTGCTGTAAGCCAGTGGAGTACAGGCGCCAAAAATTCTGCATTCACCTGACAGAAAAGAACAAATGATTATGTGGCTGGAGGTATATTAGGCTGTCAGTGGATAGAAATTTTACTGCAGGCCAGTGGCGTATAGGCCCCAAACATTAGGCATTCACCTGACAGAAAAGTCATTTTATGCCGCTGTATATAGATAAGACAAGGACTATTCTTTGTTCTGGGTGGTGGCAGATATGTGTGGGCTGGCATGAGGAAATTCAATTACACGTGGTGGTCACCGGTGTTGAATTCCTCCGAGATCCATGCCTCATTCATTTTTTGAAATGTGAGGTAGTTGTGAGCTAGGAGAGTGTGATTATCGGTCACGATCCCCCCTGCTACGCTGAACGTCCTTTCGGACAGGACACTCACTGTTTCGCTGGAGGTGGAAATTCCTCTTCCAGCGCCTGAAACCACAGAATGCAGCATTTCTCGTAGCAAGGCCCGGAAATGCTGCATTCTGACAGCCCTCTGTGATGCTGGTAACATGTCCGCCATTTTGTGTTTTTACCTGGGGTCTAAGTAGGTTGCCACCCAGTACTGGTCATTGCCCTTTATGCTTTTTATACGGTAGTCCCTCTTCAAACACTGGAGCATGAAGGCCCCTATTTGCACTAAATTGGAAGCGGTGAAGCACCCTGGCTCCTGCTCATCACCCAGGAGAATGTCATCCTCAGTCTTCTTCCCCCAGCCATGTACAACACCAGGGATACCAAAAAACTTTAAAGTCCCCCTCAAAGCCTGCTCTTCTTTCTCCTCCTCTCCCCAGCCACATCCTCCTCTGACTCCTCTTCAGACTTCTGCTGACTTGTCTCCGATGGATTAGCCCCCCCCCAGGAATTCTGCATTGCAACTTCCTCATCTTCCTGGTCCTACGATGTCACTGATGGTGCCCTGGCAGCGACTGACCAGTTTGGTGATCTCATCAAATGGAGCAGCCTATAAAGCATATAAAAGGTGGAGTTCCAGCGCGTCGGGCTGTCACAAATCAGACTTCTGACGGGCAGGTGGTGTTGCCGCTGATTGTCAACAAAAAAAAACAAAAAAAACCCCAGAGGGGAATGGCTCCAAAAGCCAGTAGGCATTCGGCAGATCTCTCCGGCCAGAAAGCGGGCACCAAAACCTTTGAAGCGCAGAAAATAGACCAATTCTTGAGGTCTCCAAGGGTTAATACGAGGGGGGGTCAAAAGGATACTGGCCCCAAAAAAATTGATAACTGAGGAGACGGAGAGAGAGTTACAAACACAAAAAGTCCCTGGACACCCTCAAGGGGAGGAGGGAATAGAGGGAGAAGACATGTCTAGTGTTAATTCCTCTCCGCTAAAAAAAATATTGTTGGCAGTAAAACAGAACGGGGATTTAATACAGGGTATTACAACCCAACTCGGGTCTATCCAAGTTGATATAGGATTGATCAGAGACGATTTGTCAAAAATTCGAGACAGAGTTAGTAATGTGGAGAGCTCTATGGCTTTTATACAGAATGAATCCCAAAAAACAAACTCTGAAATTTCCTCATTAAAGATAGAGGTTAATCTTTTGAAGAAAAAGGTGGTGGATCTGGAAGATAGATCACAAAGATACAATGTGAGAATCCTGGGGGTCCCAGAGGGCGCCGAAGATTAGAATGCTACCCAATTTATACAGACGTTAATCCTTGAGAACTTTGGGAGGGATTCGTTCTCTTCACTTTTTATGATAGAAAGAGCCCATCGGGTCCCAGGTGGCAAACCAATTCTTGGGAGACAACTTCGGACACTCATTGTTAAAATGTTGGCTTCGAGGGACAGATATGTTACTGAGAAGGGCAAGGGAATGTCCACCTGTAGTATATGAGGGCGGCAGACTGGCCTTCTTCCCCGATTTCTCGAAAGATGACCAAGAAAAGAGACGCTCGTTTATGATGGTTAAAAAGAGTCTAAGAGAAAGGGATATTAAATATTCCCTTATGTTCCCAGCAAAACTTCAGATTATTTATAAGGACACAACCTTATTATTTGATACCCCGGACAAAGCCGCGGATTGGCTTGAACGAAATGATATGTGATCGAAGTGGTCTTAGGGTCAATGGGGAACAATAATTGGCAGAGGGTGTTTATATTTTAAATTTTCGCTTTTATCTATCGGGGAGGTGCCGAGTAGGGTGGAGTGTGGGAGGGATGGTCGTAGGAGAGAAATCTGCTACAATATGTGGTGGATTACCTGTATGGGGGTGGGATTTGGGCTGTGATGCGTCTTTTCCCTTTTTCTTTTTTTTTCTCTTCTCTTTTTCTTCTTTTTCTCCCCCCTCCCCCACCTAACTGCTTTTCATAATGTCGGTTAAAATCTTTGCCTGGAACGTATGGGGTTTGGGGAATAGAAGAAAGAGACAAGCGGTTTTTGATCTGACACGGACTCATCTCCCTGCAATAGTATGTTTGTTGGAAACGCACCATACTGGAGAGACCTCCAGGGCGGTCGGCAGGGGATGGGCTGCACACACATATCACTCCACCTTTTCCAGCTACTCTAGGGGTGTCACTGTCTATATACATAGAACGATTGATTTTGTGTGCAAGGCATCCTCTGTCGACCAGCAAGGGAGATTTGTTTATCTATACTGCAGGTTGATGGGGAGGACATGTATTTTGGCCTTTGTTTATATTCCACCGCGATTCTCCTTTACAGTCCTCAATTCTCTCCTATCATTTATGGATATATGGCCAGAGTGTCCAACATTGATTATTGGTGACTTCAACGGTGTTATTAATCCTGTGTTGGATAGGGTTTCTACGGGTGTCAAGGGGTCCCCCTTGGCACGGTTCTGTTCTGAGGCCGGGTTCGAAGATCTTTGGGGATATTTAGGTCATGGGAAAAGGGGTTATTCATGTATTAGTAAATTAGGTAAATCCATGTCCAGAATAGACCTTGCCCTGATGAACAGAAAATATGTGAGACTCGCAAAACGAATGAAATATGAAACAAGGTCATTCTCGGACCATTTACCTTTACTCCTTGAACTCTGTTTGGCCCAGGAGAAATATATAGAGAGACCCCCATTCAGATTAAATCCGTATTGGTTATCACTAATAAAGAAACATGAAATAATACAAAATGAAATTGACCGATTTTGGGATAATAACTACGGCTCAGCAAAAATCCAGGTGGTATGAGACACTTTTAAGGCTTATATGGAATAATGGTCAGTAATATAGTGAACCTTAGAAAGGAGTATGGAAAAAAACAGAAAAACTTAGAAGAACTAGTAGCCTCAGCTACACAATCCTTCTATATAAATAAGACGGAGGAGAATTGGGAAAATATGCAAAAGAGCACACAAGCATACTCTAACTTTTTGCTGGATAAGGCCCAACAAAGGCTATTCTTTAAAAGGGGCAAAAATATTTTACAGAGTCAGGGCGACCTGGAAAACTCTTATCTAGAGTGATTTCGAGTCAAGAGTCCAAAAAATATATAGACAATGTCCGACTGGCCAACGGTAGGACGGTTAGTTGACAAGGTTCTGTAGAGAAGACCTTTCTGGATTATTTTTCAGATCTTTATAAAGCTGAGACTAAGATTACAGATGAAATGATGGACTCTTACCTTGATAGTATTGTTTTTCCAACTATCACTCTGGCCCAAAAGAAAACACTGGAGGTAGAGTTCTCGATTCAGGAACTTGAGGGGGCAATTAAATGATGTTCAGGTAACTCCACCCCCGGTTCAGACGGACTCCCATATGAATTTTATAGTAAATATAAGGAGTTTATTCCCCCTAGACTGTTAGGGGTCTTTGCTGAATCGGTGGAGGATGGGAAATTGCCATACTCAATGATGGAAGGCGTAATAACATTAATCCCAAAAAAAGGTAAGGACCCCGCAGATCTGGGATCGTATAGACCGATCTCACTGCTTAATGGAGATGTAAAGCTCCTCGCAAGGATTTTGGCCACAAGGCTTTCCAGGGTTATTTCCTCCATTGTCCATCCCGATCAGAATGGCTTTATTCAAAATAAGGGCACGCATTATAATTTGCATCGGCTCTTTGCCAACATACAGGCCCCTGGGGGGACCACCCGCTCCATCCTGTCATTGGATGTATCTAAGGCCTTTGACAGGGTGGAGTGGTGCTTCCTCTGGAAGGGTCTGACAAGGATGGGCTTTGGGGGAAAGATTTATAAATATCCTTAAATTATTGTATAGATCCCCTATCGCAAAACTGAGTCTTAATGGGATCCTGAACACTAGTTTTGAGCTAAATAGACGTATGCGCCAGGGTTGCCCATTATCCCCATTGTTATTTGATTTCTACATTGAGCCCCTAGCCTTGTCCATTAGGCAGGATGATCAGGTTAAAGGATTTGGAACATTAGGAGTGCAAGACCGTATCTCTTTATATGCGCATGATGTTCTTTTTTGTATAGACCATACGGAAACAACTCTCCCCAGAATCATTCAAATGGTCAAATTATTTGGTGAGGCGTCCGGCCTTCTTATAAACTGGTCCAAGACCAGTTTGATGCCAATAGACCAGCTACCCCAGAAGGAGGTCCTTGTAACTCAGCTGGACATCGTTGACACCTTTCAATACTTGGGCTTGATTATATCGCCCAGGGTTGAAAACTTTGCCCAACTGAACTTGATCCCACTAATAACGAAAACTAGAGCAAAAATAGGGATCTGGTTGAGACTTCCCCTATCCAGAGCTGATCGAGTTTCATTGGTTAAAATGGTGATACTACCACAATTTCTGTATGTGCTTAGGAACACACCTACCTGGATAGAAGATAAATATTTTAAACTTATGGAAAGAATAATTAATGATTTTGTGTGGGGAAGAAAACGAGTCCGGTTAAAATTGGAACATCTAGATAAACAACTGGAATATGGGGGTTTAAATCTCCCCTACTTTAAAGGGTATTTTATTGATGCCCAGCTACTGATGTGTTATGAATCGGAAAATAGTGCCCTTTTAGGGAGGTTAGTAGGGAGCTTTTCACATAATAATATACACTGCTCAAAAAAATAAAGGGAACACTTAAACAACACAATGTAACTCCAAGTCAATCACACTTCTGTAAAATCAAATTGTCCACTTAGGAAGCAACACTGAGTGACAATCAATTTCACATGCTGTTGTGCAAATGGGATAGACAACAGGTGGAAATTATAGGCAATTAGCAAGACACCCCTAATAAAGGAGTGGTTCTGCAGGTGGTGATCACAGACCACTTCTCAGTTCCTATGCTTCCTGGCTGATGTTTTGGTCACTTTTGAATGCTGGCGGTGCTTTCACTCTAGTGGTAGCATGAGACTGAGTCTACAACCCACACAAGTGGCTCAGGTAGTGCAGCTTATCCAGGATGGCACATCAATGCGAGCTGTGGCAAGAAGGTTTGCTGTGTCTGTCAGCGTAGTGTCCAGAGCATGGAGGCGATACCAGGAGACAGGCCAGTACATCAGGAGACATGGAGGGGGCCGTAGGAGGGCAACAACCCAGCAGCAGGACCGCTACCTCCGCCTTTGTGCAAGGAGGAACAGGAGGAGCACTGCCAGAGCCCTGCAAAATGACCTCCAGCAGGCCACAAATGTGCATGTGTCTGCTCAAACGGTCAGAAACAGACTCCATAAAGGGTGATATGAGGGCCCGACGTCCACAGGTGGGGGTTGAGCTTACAGCCCAACACCGTGCAGGACGTTTGGCATTTGCCAGAGAACACCAAGATTGGCAAATTTGCCACTGGCGCCCTGTACTCTTTACAGATGAAAGCAGGTTCACACTGAGCACATGTGACAGACGTGACAGAGTCTGGAGATGCCGTGGAGAACGTTTTGCTGCCTGCAACATCCTCCAGCATGACTGGTTTGGCATTGGGTCAGTAATGGTGTGGGGTGGCATTTCTTTGGAGGGCAGCACAGCCCTCCATGTGCTCGCCAGAGGTAGCCTGACTGCCATTAGGTACCGAGATGAGATCCTCAGACCCCTTGTGAGACCATATGCTGGTGCGGTTGCCCCTGGGTTCCTCCTAATGCAAGACAATGCTAGACCTCATGTGGCTGAAGTGTGTCAGCAGTTCTTGCAAGACGAAGGCATTGATGCTATCGACTGGCCCGCTCGTTCCCCAGACCTGAATCTAATTGAGCACATCTGGGACATCATGTCTCGCTCTATCCACCAACGTCACGTTGTACCACAGACTGTCCAGGAGTTGGCAGATGCTTTAGTCCAGGTCTGGGAGGAGATCCCTCAGAAGATCGTCCGCCACCTCATCAGGAGCATGCACAGGCATTGTAGGGAGGTCATACAGGCAGGTGGAGGCCACACACACTACTGAGCCTCATTTTGACTTGTTTTAAGGACATTACATCAAAGTTGGATCAGCCTGTAGTGTGTTTTTCCACTTTAATTTTGAGTGTGACTCCAAATCCAGACCTCCATGGGTTGAAAAATGTGATTTCCATTTTAAAATTTTTGTGTGATTTTGTTGTCAGCACATTCAACTATGTAAAGAACAAAGTATTTCAGAAGAATATTTAATTAATTCAGATCTAGGAGGTGTTATTTTTGTGTTCCCTTTATTTTTTTGAGCAGTGTATTTACCCTTTTGGAATCTGGGCTACTGAGTAGCCAAGAGCCGGGTTATAGAGAGACTATAAAACTTCTTTCGAAAGTGTGGGCTACTACTAGAACATGGTTGAAGGTAAAGGGTTCACTTATATTCACGCCTCTTTGGCACAATGTACACTTACAGATGTTAGATGGTATAGCAGCCGACACATTTTGGCAAAAGAATAGGATTTTTTATATCTCACAAGTAGTTAAGGATAGAGAGATTAAGTCATTCACAGAGCTATCACAAAATGTAGAAAACCCTCTCTTGGTTCAGGTATTTTCAGCTGCGTTCAGCATTATCTAGTCTGGATAATAAACTAATGCTGGATATAGATAGTTAATCTTTTCTAAATGACTGGATAGGGAGGACAACTTTAAGAATGAAGATTTCAAATACAGTACAGACCAAAAGTTTGGACACACCTTCTCATTCAAAGAGTTTTCTTTATTTTCATGACTATGAAAATTGTAGATTCACACTTAAGGCACTAAAACTATGAATTAACACATGTGGAATGATATACATAACAAACAAGTGTGAAACAACTGAAAATATGTCATATTCTAGGTTCTTCAAAGTAGCCACCTTTTGCTTTGATTACTGCTTTGCACACTCTTGGCATTCTCTTGATGAGCTTCAAGAGGTAGTCCCCTGAAATGGTTTTCACTTCACATGTGTGCCCTGTCAGGTTTAATAAGTGGGATTTCTTGCCTTATAAATGGGTTTGAGACCATCAGTGGTGTTGAGGAGAAGTCAGGTGGATACCCAGCTGATAGTCCTACTGAATAGACTGTTAGAATTTGTATTATGGCAAGAAAAAAGCAGCTAAGTAAAGAAAAACGAGTGGCCATCATTACTTTAAGAAATGAAGGTCAGTCAGTCAGCCGAAAAATTGGGAAAACTTTGAAAGTAAGGGCTATTTAACCATGAAGGAGAGTGATGGGGTGCTGCGCCAGATGACCTGGCCTCCACAGTCACCGGACCTGAACCCAATCGAGATGGTTTGGGGTGAGCTGGACCGCAGAGTAAAGGCAAAAAGGCCAACAAGTGCTAAGCATCTCTGGGAACTCCTTCAAGAGTGTTGGAAGACCATTTCAGGGGACTACCTCTTGAAGCTCATCAAGAGAATGCCAAGAGTGTGCAAAGCAGTAATCAAAGCAAAAGGTGGCTACTTTGAAGAACCTAGAATATGACATATTTTCTGTTGTTTCACACTTGTTTGTTATGTATACAATTCCACATGTGTTAATTCATAGTTTTGATGCCTTCATAGTCATGAAAATAAAGAAAACTCTTTGAATGAGAAGGCGTGTCCAAACATTTGGTCTGTACTGTATATATAAACTATTACTTAAGGCACGGTTTTGTGACATGCAGGACAAAGAGCCTGGGAGTTGGATTGTCCGAATATACAATTAGAAGGGTGGGGGAATATCTTTGCTAATTTAGGCTCACTATCCCAGAACTTTAACCATGTTCTATTACATTTTAATATCTGCCATAGACTATATGTCACCCCTACATGGCTAAATAAATGCGAGCTAAGAGATACATCCAAGTGCCCTAGATGTGATATCCTAGGTGCGGACTACCTCCATATGATCTGGACCTGCTCAGAACTTAGAAAATATTGGATTAGCATCAATAACTTTCTTATCCATAAACTTAAAATACAAATCCCCTTTGAACACCAAGTGTTGTTGCTTAATGAGCTTTCTACAATAAGTAGTCATAAGTATCAAAGGATTCTTCTAGGCAGGATACTGTTGTTAGCTAGAATCTTGGTTAGCCGGACCTGGTTTGCTCGGCACACCCCAGAATTAAACACCTAGATAAATCTAGTTAACAAGGTAAAAAACTATGAACAGATTCTGTATAGGCAGAGAAATGTGGAGGAGAAGTGGATTAGGATATGGGGCGGTTGGAAGATCTGACTGACTGTAATAATGTATAAACTTCTATATATTTTTTTCCCTTCTCTCCCCTCCCCCCGTCTCTCCCCCTTTCTCTGGCGGGGGGGGAGCCAGGGGGGAGGGGAGGGCGGACGCATCACAGGGCTAGGGAGGGGTGGAGGGTTGGGAGAACAGGGATAAGGGGAAAGAAAATAAAGGTTATTAAATATACGGAGTGTTCACTCAATTTCTTGTTCACTGTAATTTGTTTTGATATAAAGATAATTAAATAAAAAAAAAAAATAAAAAAACAAGGCGAGCCATGGCCGTGTAAGATCTTCTAAAATGGCCAGAGATTTTCCTGGCCTGCAGCAGGACGTCCTGGACCCCGGGGTATTTGGCAATGAATCGCTGCACGACTAAGTTCAGGACGTTTGCCATGCACGGCACGTGTGTCATTTTGCCCTGTTTCAATGCGCTCAGCAGATTGGCACCGTTGTCGCACACCAACTGTCAAATTGAGCAGGGTTAGCCACTGATCGGCCTGTGACCGCAGAGCTGAAAGCAGTGCAGGACCGATAAGGCTCTTGGGCACAAGAGCCGCAGCACAGCATGGCAATGTCTCACCTGGCATGTCGAATAGGTTCCAGGGAACTTGGGGGGTGCAGCAGAAGAGGCGCTAGCAGTGGAAAAAGGAGGAGTCAGCCGAGGAGGAGACGGAGGATGGAGTAGGAGGAGGAGAAGAAGAGGCAGGCCTGCATGCAATCCGTGGCGGTAACACCAAATGCACACGGGTGCCACGGGTTACATGCTTGATGGTCGTCAGAAGGTTCACCCAGTGGGCAAAAAAAATTATGTACCTTCCCTGCCCATGTTTGCTAGACCACGTGTCTGTGGTCAGATATATATTAGCACCGACACTCTGTGCCAGAGATATATTCAATTGCCGCTGAATTTGGCCATATAGCTGTGGGATGCCCTTCTGGGAGAAATATTTCCTTCAGGGGACCTTCCATTGGCCACAAATTCTCTAAAGGCCTCCGTGTCCACCAATTTATATAGCAGTAGTGTCCGGCGCGAATATTTGAATAGCAAATATTAATGGCGAATATTGGCACTTCAAAAATTTGCGAATATTTTGAATATAGTGCTATATATTCGTAATTTTGAATATTGTAGATTTGGTTTTCATCAGTAACCTCCCTTCTTGCTTGTGGGCCAATGAGAAGGCTGCAATGTCTTTGTCTGAGCTTAGCAACATCCCTAGCAACCAATAGGAAACTTGCCTACCCCTTACTATATATGAACCTCAGCAGCAGCCCTTGTATGCAGTATTTTGCAGATCTGAGAGAGAAAGCAGTGTTATTGCTGTGCTCTCTGCTTTACTGTGTCATTACAATAGATAGTTAGTTAGTTATTTTATATATTTAATGCAGATAATTAGTGTGAGATAGTCAGTGTAGGTTAGATAGCGATATAGTGTAGCTGCTGTCCATACATATATGCTACATACATGGTGCTGTATTTATGCTACATACATACAGTTGCAAGAGAGTATGTGAACCCTTTGGAATGATATGGATTTCTGCACAAATTTGTCATAAAATGTGATCTGATCTTCATCTAAGTCACAACAATAGACAATCACAGTCTGCTTAAACTAAATAACACACAAAGAATTAAATGTTACCATGTTTTTATTGAACACACCATGTAAACATTCACAGTGCAGGTGGAAAAAAGTATGTGAACCCTTGGATTTAATAACTGGTTGAACCTCCTTTGGCAGCAATAACTTCAACCAAACGTTTCCTGTAGTTGCAGATCAGACGTGCACAACGGTCAGGAGTAATTCTCGACCATTCCTCTTTACAGAACTGTTTCAGTTCAGCAATATTCTTGGGATGTCTGGTGTGAATCGCTTTCTTGAGGTCATGCCACAGCATCTCAATCGGGTTGAGGTCAGGACTCTTAATGGGCCACTCCAGAAGGTGTATTTTCTTCTGTTTAAGCCATTCTGTTGTTGATTTACTTCTATGCTTTGGGTCGTTGTCCTGTTGCAACACCCATCTTCTGTTGAGGTTCAGCTGGTGGACAGATGGCTTTAAGTTCTTCTGCAAAATGTCTTGATGAACTTGGGAATTCATTTTTCCTTCGATGATAGCAATCCGTCCAGGCCCTGATGCAGCAAAGCAGCCCCAAACCATGATGCCCCCACCACCATACTTCACAGTTGGGATGAGGTTTTGATGTTGGTGTGCTGTGCCTCTTTTTCTCCACACAGTGTTGTGTGTTTCTTACAAACAACTCAACTTTGGTTTCATCTGTCCACAGAATATTTTGCCAGTACTGCTGTGGAACATCCGGGTGCTCTTGTGCAAACTGTAAACGTGCAGCAATGTATTTTTTGGACAGCAGTGGCTTCCTCTGTGGTATCCGCCCATGTAATCCATTCTTGTTTAGTGTTTTACATATCGTAGATTCGCTAACAGGGATGTTAGCATATGCCAGAGACTTTTGTAAGTCTTTAGCTGACACTCTAGGATTCTTCTTCACCTCATTGAGCAGTCTGCGCTGTGCTCTTGCAGTCATCTTTACAGGATGGCCACTCCTAGGGAGAGTAGCAGCAGTGCTGAGCTTTCTCCATTTATAGACAATTTGTCTTACCGTGGACTGATGAACAGCAAGGCTTTTGGAGATACTTTTATAACCCTTTCCAGCTTTATGCAAGTCAACAATTCTTAATCGTAAGTCTTCTGAGAGCCCTTTTGTGCGAGGCATCATTCACATCAGGCAATTCTTCTTGTGAAAAGCAAACCCAGAACTGGTGTGTGTTTTTTATAGGGCAGGGCAGCTGTGACCAATACCTCTAATCTCATCTCATTGATTGGACTCTAGTTGGCTGACACCTCACTCCAATTAGCTCTTGGAGATGTCATTAGTCTAGAGGTTCACATACTTTTTCCACCTGCACTGTGAATGTTTACATGGTGTGTTCAATAAAAACATGGTAACATTTAATTCTTTGCGTGTTATTAGTTTAAGCAGACTGTGATTGTCTATTGTTGTGACTTAGATGAATATCAGATCACATTTTTTGACCAATTTCTGCTGAAATCCATATCATTCCAAAGGGTTCACATACTTTTTCTTGCAACTGTACATACTTAGTGTTGTGATGTCACAATTTCACAACAATACTTAGTGCACCAATCACTAATAAGTAGTCAGACCTGTTAAAATGTGAAGTTGCACGTATTGCCCCAAAATATTCGCATCATCAGTGCCGATTTCGCAATCACGTATATATTGGAGCACTCTATCTGCATATAAAGCTATTTTAATGTTCTGCCATGCCAACCATTTTCTCCAGTCTCAGGAAACTTCTAGCAGCTTGAAAAATGTTGCTATAGTGACCCATGCCTGTATTTCACGCGCATTATGTGAATATTACATTAGATTTTTTACGATCAAGAAAATTCTCAAATTCCAAATATTCGCGAAATATTGCAAATTCGAATATTGCCCCTGCCGCTCATCACTACTCAAGAATGGCTGCGCATCAGTAAGGTCTGGGAATGGATATGAAAATAATTCTTCTGACTCGAGTGGAGGGGCTATGGTGGTGGTGGTGCACACAGCAAAGAGTGAGGCGGGTGCAGATACAGAGGATAATGAGGGCGCAGAAGCGGAAGGCTGAGCGAAGCACTCTACCTACACTGGTGCGTCCTTTAACATAATCACACGCACCTTCTCCAACTTCCCACTTATGCTCCATCCTGGTGCACCTGCAAGACGCCTACCACCCCTGCGGAACGGCCTGCCTCTTCCTCTGCCTGTCATTTTTCAAAATAACCCTGTGCCAAAGTCCCTAGAGAAGAGCTGCATTTGTGGAAGCAGGTATATCCCAGACCTCAATCAGTATTTTGTGGAAGCAGGTATATAGAACCCCTTAATCAGTATTTTGTAGAAACAGGTATATCGCCCCCCTCAATCAGTATTTTGTGGAAACATATTGTTATAAGGTATATAGAACAACTGTATAATTATTTGGTGGAAGCAGGTATATCTCACCGCTCAATCAGTATTTTGTAGAAGCAGGTATATCAAACCCCTTAATCAGAATTTTGTGAATGCAGGTATATCTGTCACGGAACCATGAACCAGACGTAGAACAAGGGATAAGTGAAAATAAGAAGGCTTTATTGAAAATAAAGCTGTAAAGCAAAAGTCCAAACGGATGGCGAAACCGAAGCAGAGTCTTTGCGAAGCCAGAGGTCAGGAACCAGAAGGGTAGTCAGACGAAGCCAGGATCAGGAACCAGCAGGGTAGTCAGACGAAGCCAGGATCAGGAACCAGCAGGGTAGTCGGACGAAACCAGGAACAGGAACCAGCAGGGTATTCGGACGAAACCAGGATCAGGAACCAGAAGCAGCAGCAGTCTAGAAGCATGTGAACACAGGAGGACCAAGCGAGGAACTGAAGCCACAGACCTCCTATATATATATGAGCTAGGCATCCAGCTCCTCCCAGTGGGAAGGAGGAGCCGCAGGGTGGGAGGCTACAAGAAACCCGGAAACCAAGATGGCCGCCAGCACATGTCAAACGAAGGAGAACAGCAAGAAGGTAAGACCATGACAGTACCTCCCCCTCAAGGGCCCCTCCTCCGCGGAGTAAAGAACGGTTTCTGAGGGAAGCGTGCGTGGAAAGCTCGGAGCAAGGCAGGAGCATGGACATCTGCGGAGGGAACCCAGGAACGCTCCTCTGGACCATAACCACGCCAATGGACCAAAAACTGCACCCGACCGCGGACCAGGCGTGAGTCCAGGATATTGCTCACCTCATACTCCTCACGATTACCCACTTGGACCGGACGAGGCCGAGGAACCGAGGAAGTGAAACGATTACACACCAGTGGCTTCAACAGGGAGACATGAAACACGTTGGAGATCCGCATGCCAGGAGGAAGCGCAAGGGCATAGGCTACCGGGTTTACCCTGCGAAGCACTCGGAAGGGACCAACAAAGCGAGGCGCCAGCTTGGGAGTGGGCACTCGAAGGTTGAGGTTGCGGGTGGACAACCATACACGGTCTCCGACCTGGTAGGAAGGAGCAGGCGCTCGTCTGCGATCAGCCTGGAGTCTCTGGCGCTGCGCAGAGACCTCAAGGGACTTCTGGATCAGTACCCAAGAAGCACGTAGGACGGAAAGGTGATCCTCCACAGCCGGAATATCCTGGGGAGAGAATACCTCCGGTAACACGGCAGGTTGGGACCCATAATTGCCCATGAAGGGAGACGTCCCAGAGGAAGAGTTCACCGCCGTGTTCCTGGCAAACTCAGCCCAAGGCAGGAGGTCAACCCAATTGTCTTGGTGATCGGACACATAGCAACGAAGGAATTGCTCCAAGGCCTGATTGGATCGTTCTGCGGCCCCATTGGACTGAGGGTGGTAGGCCGAGGAGAAGGAGAGATGAATCCCCAACTGGGAGCAAAAGGCGCGCCAGAACCTGGACACAAACTGACTCCCCCGATCCGACACAATCTCCTTGGGCAAACCGTGCAACCGGAAGACCTCCCTGGCAAAAATCGTGGCCAACTCTTGTGCAGAGGGTAACTTCTTGAGAGGAACACAGTGGCACATTTTGGAAAACCGATCCACAATCATGAGAATGACCGTATGGCCTCGGGATGCAGGGAGGTCCACAATGAAATCCATCCCCAGGTGTGACCATGGGCGCTCCCCGGTGGCTATGGGTTGCAGAAGGCCCAACGGAAGGTGCCGAGGGGACTTACTCTGGGCACAAACGGAGCATGCCGCTACATATGCGGCGATGTCGGAACGTAGGGAAGGCCACCAGAACAGACGTGAAACAGCCCAGGACAGCTGATTCTTTCCAGGATGCCCCGCGGTCTTGGAGTTATGGTAGGTTCGCAACAACAGAGTGCGCAACTCCTCAGGCACAAAACATCTGCCGTTGGGTCTCCCAGAGGGAGCACCAGATTGAGCCGCCAAAATCTGCTCACCCAGGGGAGAGGTCAGGCTGGTGCGAATGGCGGCCAGGATCTGATTCGGAGGTATGACCGAAGTCGGAATCGACTCCTCCCTGGACAGCTCGGAGTACTGCCGTGATAAGGCATCCGCCCTGATGTTCTTGGAACCGGGTAGGTAGGAGACCACGTAATTAAAACGTGACAAGAACAGAGCCCATCTGGCCTGACGTGGTGTCAATCTCTTGGCCTCAGAAAGGTAGGTCAGATTCTTGTGGTCCGTCAGGATGAGGACCGGAACCACCGAACCCTCGAGCAAGTGCCTCCATTCTTTAAGGGCCTGCACGATGGCCAATAACTCCCTGTCACCAATCTGATAGTTGCACTCCGCGGAAGACAGTTTCCGGGAGTAAAACCCACAAGGAAGCAGAGGACCCTCTGGTGTTCTACGCTGAGACAGAAGGGCGCCTACTCCCGTCTCAGACGCGTCCACCTCGAGGACAAAGGGCAACCCAGGGTTGGGATGCGACAGAATCGAAGCCGACACAAAGGCGGACTTTAGAGCCTCAAAAGCTCGGATGGCCTCGAGCGGCCAGACCTGGGAATTACTGCCCTTCCTGGTCAGATCCGTGAGAGGCTTGGCTAGCATGGAAAAGTCCCTGATGAACTTCCGATAATAATTGGCGAAGCCCAAAAAGCGCTGCAGGGAACGAAGACCACTGGGCTGGGGCCACTGTAAGACAGCCGAAACCTTCTCAGGATCCATGGAGAACCCCTCAGCGGAAATGATGTAACCTAAGAAGGTTACCTGGGATCGGTGAAATTCGCATCTCAAGCTTACCGAACAGCTTGTTCTCTCGTAACCGTTGCAAAACTCGTCTGACATCCAGAATGTGGGCCTCCATGGATCCAGAATATACCAAGATGTCATCCAAATAGACCACCACACACTGCTGCAACAGGTCACGGAAAACATCGTTGATGAATTCCTGAAAGACTGCGGGCGCATTGCACAACCCAAAGGGCATAACCAAGAATTCATAATGACCGGTCCTGGTGTCTTCCACTCATCGCCCGCCTTGATCCTTACCAGGTTATATGCCACCCTCAGGTCGAGTTTGGTAAAGACCGTGGCCCCTTTAAGGCGATCGAACAGCTCGGAAATCAAGGGTATCGGGTAAGCGTTCTTGATCGTGATGCGATTGAGACCCCTGTAATCGATGCAAGGCCTCAACTCACCGCCCTTCTTTTTCACAAAGAAAAATCCAGCCCCTGCCGGGGACGAGGATTTGCGAATGTGTCCGCGTGAAAGCGCCTCCCTCATGTACTCCTCCATGGCCTCATTCTCCGCTACTGACAGTGGATAGACTTTGCCACGAGGAGGAACGGCACCAGATTGTAACTCTATGGCACAATCGTATGGGCGGTGCGGAGGTAGGGCAACCGCGCGCACCTTATCGAATACATACCGGTACTCCTCGTATTCAGGAGGCAACAGAGAGTCCGAGGAAGTACACAGCAACTTGACAGACCCATGGATGCAACTAGCCCCACACTGCGGTGACCACGAGAGGATCTCGGCCGATCTCCAATCGAAAGTCGGATTATGCTTCCGGAGCCAGGGGTACCCCAAGACCACCGAGTAGTGTGGAGACGAAATAACCTGGAGGCAGACCGACTCTCTGTGAACGGCACCAATGGCTATCCCCACTGGAAGGGTCTCATGAGTCACGTGTGGCGGCAGAAGGGGTCTGCCGTCTATCGCCTCAAGAGCCAGTGGGGAACCTCGAGCCTGCAGAGGAATGGAATTGGCGGCAGCGAACACATTATCAATGAACAAACCACCAGCACCAGAGTCCACCAACGCCTGGGTCGTCACCGAGCCCCCGACCCAGGAGAGGACAACAGTGATCAGTGGTTTGTCAACACGGGAAACCGGAGACGAGGAGACTCCACCCAAGATCTGCCCCCGACAGGATCTCAGGTGCGAGCGTTTCCCGGACGGTTCGGACATGCCAACCGAAAATGCCCACCGAGACCACAGTACATGCATCGGCCCTCGCGTCTCCGGAGTACCCTCTCCCCCTCGGACAGGCGAGCAAACCCCAGCTGCATGGGTTCACCCCCAGACAAGTCATCCCCAGGAGGCGTGGGAGGAGAGGGAGGCACGGGTGGGACAGCAAACGTAGGCGCCAATCTGTTAGAAAACCTCCGCAGGCTCTCCTTAAAGGAAGGTCTCTCCCTGAGTCTGGTGTCAATCAAAATCAGGAACGAAATAAGAGACTCGAGCTCCACTGGTAGGTCCTTAGCTGCAACCTCATCCTTCAAGGCATCCGAGAGACCATGAGAGAAAGCAGCGACCAGAGCCTCATTATTCCAGCCCACCTCTGCTGCCAGGGTACGAAACTCAATGGCGTATTCAGCTACGGATCGTGAACCCTGTCTGATGGACATAAGGAGCTTCGCAGCAGAGGCAGCACGAGCCGGCACATCGAATACCTTCCGAAGAGAAGCAACAAAACCGGAAAACTCGGCAACCACCGGATTGTTGTTCTCCCATAAAGGGCTGGCCCAGGCCAAGGCCTTGTCCGAGAGCAGCGAGATCAAGAAGCCCACCTTTGATCTCTCAGTAGGAAAGGCATGTGGCAGCAACTCGAAATAAATGCCCACCTGGTTAAGGAAACCTCGGCACTGAGTTGGCTCTCCCCCAAAGCGCTGTGGAAGAGGGGCAGAACCGGTCATACCACGAAACACCGCAGGTGCAACAACAGGTGTCGGGGTAGACTCTGGCGCAACAACCGGAGCGGCAGTAGGAGCGGCCCCAGGAGCGACAACCGACCCATCGGCAACGGGAGCGAAATGAGCCGTGCGTTCAAGCAGGGTTTGCAACGCCACAGCGAACCGACCCAACAGGTGATCCTGCTGATCAAGTCTGGCAACCAGCGTGGGTAGCGAGGATGGCCCTGTACCGTCAGAATTCATGGCTTGGTCCTAATGTCACGGAACCATGAACCAGACGTACAACAAGGGATAAGTGAAAATAAGAAGGCTTTATTGAAAATAAAGCTGTAAAGCAAAAGTCCAAACGGATGGCGAAACCGAAGCAGAGTCTTTGCGAAGCCAGAGGTCAGGAACCAGCAGGGTAGTCAGACGAAGCCAGGATCAGGAACCAGCAGGGTAGTCGGACGAAACCAGGAACAGGAACCAGCAGGGTAGTCGGACGAAACCAGGATCAGGAACCAGAAGCAGCAGCAGTCTAGAAGCATGTGAACACAGGAGGACCAAGCGAGGAACTGAAGCCACAGACCTCCTATATATATGAGCTAGGCATCCAGCTCCTCCCAGTGGGAAGGAGGAGCCGCAGGGTGGGAGGCTACAAGAAACCCGGAAACCAAGATGGCCGCCAGCACATGTCAAACGAAGGAGAACAGCAAGAAGGTAAGACCATGACAATATCGCACCCCTCAATCAGTATTTTGTGAAAACAGGTATATAGAACACCTGAATCAATATTTATTGGAAGCAGGTATAACGAACCCCTCAATCTGTATTTTGTGGAAGCAGGTATATCCAAAAACCCAAAATCAATATTTTGTGGAAGCAGGTATATCGCACACCTCAATCAGTATTTAGTGAAAGCAGGTATACAGGGAGTGCAGAATTATTAGGCAAGTTGTATTTTTGAGGATTAATTTTATTATTGAACAACAACCATGTTCTCAATGAACCCAAAAAACTCATTAATATCAAAGCTGAATATTTTTGGAAGTAGTTTTTAGTTTGTTTTTAGTTTTAGCTATTTTAGGGGGATATCTGTGTGTGCAGGTGACTATTACTGTGCATAATTATTAGGCAACTTAACAAAAAACAAATATATACCCATTTCAATTATTTATTTTTACCAGTGAAACCAATATAACATCTCAACATTCACAAATATACATTTCTGACATTCAAAAACAAAACAAAAACAAATCAGTGACCAATATAGCCACCTTTCTTTGCAAGGACACTCAGAAGCCTGCCATCCATGGATTCTGTCAGTGTTTTGATCTGTTCACCATCAACATTGCGTGCAGCAGCAACCACAGCCTCCCAGACACTGTTCAGAGAGGTGTACTGTTTTCCCTCCTTGTAAATCTCACATTTGATGATGGACCACAGGTTCTCAATGGGGTTCAGATCAGGTGAACAAGGAGGCCATGTCATTAGATTTTCGTTTTTATACCCTTTCTTGCCAGCCACGCTGTGGAGTACTTGGACGCGTGTGATGGAGCACTGTCCTGCATGAAAATCATGTTTTTCTTGAAGGATGCAGATTTCTTCCTGTACCACTGCTTGAAGAAGGTGTCTTCTAGAAACTGGCAGTAGGACTGGGAGTTGAGCTTGACTCCATCCTCAACCCGAAAAGGCCCCACAAGCTCATCTTTGATGATACCAGCCCAAACCAGTACTCCACCTCCACCTTGCTGGCGTCTGAGTCGGACTGGAGCTCTCTGCCCTTTACCAATCCAGCCCCGGGCCCATCCATCTGGCCCATCAAGACTCATTCTCATTTCATCAGTCCATAAAACCTTAGAAAAATCAGTCTTGAGATATTTATTGGCCCAGTCTTGACGTTTCAGCTTGTGTGTCTTGTTCAGTGGTGGTCATCTTTCAGCCTTTCTTACCTTGGCCATGTCTCTGAGTATTGCACACCTTGTGCTTTAGGGCACTCCAGTGATGTTGCAGCTCTGAAATATGGCCAAACTGGTGGCAAGTGGCATCTTGGCAGCTGCACGCTTGACTTTTCTCAGTTCATGGGCAGTTATTTTGCGCCTTGGTTTTTCCACACGCTTCTTGCGACCCTGTTGACTATTTTGAATGAAACGCTTGATTGTTCGATGATCACGCTTCAGAAGCTTTGCAATTTTAAGAGTGCTGCATCCCTCTGCAAGATATCTCACTATTTTTGACTTTTCTGAGCCTGTCAAGTCCTTCTTTTGACCCATTTTGCCAAAGGAAAGGAAGTTGCCTAATAATTATGCACACCTAATATAGGGTGTTTGTCATTAGACCACACCCCTTCTCATTACAGAGATGCACATCACCTAATATGCTTAATTGGTAGTAGGCTTTCGAGCCTATACAGCTTGGAGTAAGACAACATGCATAAAGAGGATGATGTGGTCAAAATACTCATTTGCCTAATAATTCTGCACGCAGTGTATAGAACTCCTTAATCAGTATTTTGTAGAAGCAGGTATATTGCACCCCTCAATCAGAATTTAGTTGAAACAGGTATATAGAACACCTAAAACAATATTTGGTGGAAGCAGGTATATTGCACCCCTCAATCAGCGTTTTGTGGAAGCAGGTATATAGAACCTATAAATCAGTATTTTGTAGAAGCAGGTATATCGCACCCCTCAATCAGTATTTTGTGGAAACAGGTATATAGAACAACTGAATCAATATTGCATTTTGTGGTAGCCGGTGTATTGCAGGCCTCAATCAATATTTGGTGGAAACAGGTATTTTGCACCCCTCAATCAGTATTTTGTAGAAGCAGGTATATCGCACCTCTCAATCAGTGTTTTGTGGAAGCAGGTATATAGAACCCCTTAATCAGTGTTTTGTAGAAGCAGGTATATCGCACCCCTTAATCAGTATTTTGTAAAAACTGGTATATAGAACACCTGAATCAATATTTGGTGGAAGCAGTCATGTCAAACCCCTCAATCAGTATTTTGTTGATAGCAGGTATATCGCTGTAACGCACCTAGTTGATCAGTTAGGATCTCAACTGCGGAAGCAATGGACATCCACTATTATCCCACCGCCCTTGTTTTTGGCTGTGGGATTCGCGGTTACTCAGTATGTACCCCAGGCGTCTCTCAGTCTTGGGCGGAGAGTTTGGGGTAACAAAATCATTTACCGCTATCCATCTAATTAGTTACTGCTGGAAAGGAAGGTCCCCCAGTATTACAGGAGTCACAAGTTAGTATAAGCTTGTGCACAGTTCAGAGTTAGTATATAGTATGCCCTCAGTTTAGTCTATAGTATGCCATAGGTTCAGGGTTAGTATATAGCATGTCCTCAGTTTTAGTATATAATATGCAGTAGGTTCAGAGTTAGTATAGCATGTCCTCAGTTTAGTATATAATATGCAGCAGGTTCAGAGTTAGTATAGCATGTCCTCAGTTTAGTATATAATATGCAGTAGGTTCAGAGTTAGTATAGCATGTCCTCAGTTTAGTATATAATATGCAGCAGGTTCAGAGTTAGTATAGCATGTCCTCAGTTTAGTATATAATATGCAGCAGGTTCAGAGTTAGTATAGCATGTCCTGAGTTCAGTGTTGGTTTGAGAATATCGCCTCACACCAGCAGGAACCACCCCACTCTGAGTTCCAGGACCTTAAATCAGAGCAGGTAACAGGCATATACTTGCGGTTAGTTGGTCCTGGCTAGGAAGCCAGCAGTGGGGAAGCCAGTGGCAAGAAGGTAGGCAGTCCTTCACAATGTTGTTAGGGATCCAGGTCTGGATATGTGGACAGAGTCCTCAGATGCAATGGAGCTAGCAGGGTGCGCACTCCATTAGTGGAACACCCTGCTTAGCACCTGTCTTCTATTTAAGGCCCGGAGGTAAGTGGGCGGAGTCACAGGGAGCCACTGCGATCCAGGCTGTACTGTTACAGTACCCCCTCCTTAAGGGACCCCTCCGGGGTACCCCACTAGGAGAGGGTCGGTTGGGAAATCTTCTATGGAACAATCTTTGGAGTCTGGGAGCATGAACGTTTTGCACATCTTCCCAAGAGTCACCCTGGGGACCATACCCCTTCCATCTAACGAGATACTGGATCTTCCCCCGTCTTCTTCTGGATATAAATGAGCTGCTCAACTTCAAATTCTTCTTTTCCTTGGACCTCTATCGGCGGCAAGGGTCGAGGATCATTTGATGGGAACGGCCTAGGTATAAACGGCTTTAGTAGTGACACGTGGAATGTGGGATGTACCTGTAATCGAGGAGGAAGGGTGAGTCTCACCGTGTTGGGGTTAATAATCCTATCTATCGGAAAAGGACCCAGGAATTGTCTTCCCAATTTCTTGGAAGGTACCCCCAACCGAAGGTTTCTTGTTGATAACCAAACCGAGTCTCCGACCTGGTAGGGAGGATTTTCTCTCCTACGACGGTCGTAGTAAAACTTCTGTCTTTCCTTTGCCCGTTGAAGGTTGTCTTTTAGCGTCTTAAGGGTAGTTTGCAAAGTGGTCAGATAATCGTCTGTGGCTGGAACGTTTGTGGGAAAGCTGGTTTGAGGAAGAGACCTAGGGTGAAATCCGTAATTAGCAAAGAATGGAGTATGTAATGTGGAGGAATTCGTAGAATTATTATAGGCGAATTCAGCGAGAGGAAGTAGGCCCTCCCAGTCATCCTGGAGAAATGAGCAGTGACATCTGAGAAACTGTTCCAGACACTGATTCACCCTTTCAGTCTGCCCATTAGTTTGGGGGTGATAGGCGGTAGACATTCTGTGGTCGATTTGAAGTCTGGAACAAAGTGCTCTCCAGAATTTGGATACGAATTGCGAACCCCTGTCTGATATGACCTGGCTAGGAATTCCATGTAACTTAATAATATTAGACAGGAATACCACGGCCGTTTCCTTGGAGGAGGGTAACTTCTTGAGGGGTACGAAGTGTGCCATCTTAGTCAGCAAATCCACTACCACCATGATGGTGTTGTTTCGTCTGGAAAGGGGAAGTTCAACTATGAAATCCATCGAGACCCATTCCCAGGGTCTGTTGGCGATGGGAAGACTCATTAGGAGACCATAAGGTCGGTTCCTGTCAGTTTTACATGAGGCACAGGTCACGCACGTGGAAACATATTCCTCAATTTGTTTGGTCATCTTTGGCCACCAGAAGTTCCTGCGTATCAGGGTTGTGGTTTTAGCAATGCCGGGATGTCCCGCGAGGGGTAAATCATGGCAAAGTTTGATCACCTGATTGGTGAGGGAGGGTGGTATATACAGTTGGCTGTCCTTGTAAAGGAGACCCTGTTGGTTCTGCGAAAGACCAGGGGGGGTATTAGCATGGTCATTAATTAGAGCATCCTTGAGCTGGGTTTCCAACGTTATAGTGGCAAGGACGAGTTTCTTCGGTGGAATGATCCATGTGGGGGCCGTGTCTGAGGTGCGAATTTCAGCCAGTCGTGACAAGGCGTCGGCCTTCCCATTTTTTGAGTCTGGTCGGTATGTAATTTGGAAGTTAAACCTGTCAAAAAAAAAATCTCCACCGTACTTGGCGGCCTGATAGTGTTTTATTGGTTTTCAGGAATTGTAGATTACGGTGATCCGTATAAATTGTGATGGGGTGTATTGATCCTTCAAGTAAATGCCTCCAATTTTCCAGGGAGCATTTTATGGCGAGGAGTTCCTTCGCCTATGGGGTAATTGAATTCGGCGGTATTTAGCGTCCGGGAGTAGAACCCGATAGGATGTAACGGAGTTGAAAAAGAGCTTCGCTGGGACAGAACGGCTCCTATGGCTGCCTGGGATGCGTCTACTTCCAGCACGTAGTGATGGTTCGGATTTGGGAGAGTCCGTATCGGTGCCGTAGTGAACCTGTTCTTTAATAACTCAAACGCTGATTGGGCGTCCTTGGACCAAACGAACTTAGTGTTGACACTAGTTAAGCGGGTTAGTGGTTTAGTGGTAGCGGAGAAATCTTTAATAAATTTCCTATAGAAGTTTGAGAACCCCAGGAACCGTTGAAGAGCTTTCCTGGAATCCGGGATCGGCCAATTTTGGATGAAAGTGATTTTTGAGTGATCCATCTGGATACCCTTGGGTGAAATTATGTATCCGAGGAAGGGAAGAGAAGTAGTCTCGAACACACATTTTTCCTGTTTGATGTATAAGCGATGAACACTTAACCGTGCAAGAACCCAACGGACATGTTTCCTGTGATCGTGTAAGTTATCGGAATACACTAGTATGTCATCAAGATAGATGATTACACATACGTCCAGTAGATCCCTAAAGATGTCGTTAATAAAATTTTGGAATGTGGCAGGGGCGTTGCACAACCCAAAGGGCATCACTGTATACTCGAAGAGTCCATACCGAGTGCGGAAGGCTGTCTTCCATTCATCACCTTTTCTGATCCTAATTAAGTTGTATGCGCCTCTCAAATCCAGCTTGGTGTAGATTGTTGCCGTTTGTAATCTTTCTATGAGTTCGGATATTAGCGGCAAGGGGTACCGATTTTTGATTGTTACTTTGTTCAAGGCTCTGTAATCTATGATGGGCCTTAGGCTTCATTCTTTGTTTCTCACGAAGAACATCCCTGCTGCTGCCGGGGAGGTTGAAGGCTGAATAAAACCTTTTCGTAAATTCTCTTCTAGGTACTGTTTGAGGTGAACAAGTTCTGGTTGTGCCAATGGATAAATTCTACCCGTGGGCATCTCACTACCCGGCAGCAAGTCTATGGGGCAATCGTAAGATCTATGGGGCGGAAGAGATTCCGCCTTCTTTGCGCTGAATACCTCAGCAAAGTCTGCGTATTGGCTGGGAACCTGGTTCACTCCCACGTGCATGAGAGATTTGAGAGGAAAGCAGGTCTCCATACAATAAGGTGACGTAAACTGAACTCTCCCCTGTTTCCATAGGAGGGTTGGCTGGTGTATTTGCAACCATGGCAACCCAAGAATCACGGGAAACAATGGAGAGTGTATGATATCAAGGGATAAGAATTCTGTGTGGTTATTTTCACATGTCACCATGAGGGGTTGAGTCTGACTGTGGATAGGACTAGAAGTGGTACCGTCAATGAAACTCACGGATATCGGAACGTTTTTTCTCATGTGGGGAATTTTATTTCGCTCAACCAGATGCATGTCGATAAAATTCTCCGAAGCTCCCGTGTCCACCATGGCTTCAACGATATTCCGGTTTTGGTCCCACTGTAAGGTGAGAGACGTGTATATGTAACCACCAGTACTATTTTTTGTACTACCTAAGGTACAAAACGTGCCGCTCTTACCTTCGCACTTCTTACGTATCGCGGGGCATCAGTCAACGGTATGGTCAGCAGACGCACAGTATAAACAGAGGTTGAGGTTACGTCTCCTGGCTTTCTCTCGCTCGGTCAGAGGTCCTCGGATCGCCCCAATCTCCATCATCTCTACAGCAGGACCCTGGCTGGACGATCTTGGGTTGAGTGTGAAGCCTGAGACTCTCTCGGCTCTGCGTTCCCTCAGCCGTCTGTCAATGGTGGTGGCCTTCTGCATCAAGGCATTAAGTGTAAGTGGTAATTCTCCTCGGGCTAATTCGTCCTTCAGGGCCTCGGAAAGACCTAGGCGGAACTGATTCCTAAGAGTGAGGTCATTCCATTCAGTCTCCCGGGCCCAGCGAGTGTATTCCGCAATAAAGTCCTCTACAGGTCGTCTCCCTTGTTTAAGGCTGCGTATAGCGGTCAGCTGTTTACTATGGTCCTCGTAGAGAAGGGCCATTTTTTCAAGGAACAGAGGGAAGGAATCCAGGACTGGGTCTTCCTTTTCTAAATAAGTATTGGCCCATGCTCTGGGCTCCCCCCTGAGGTAAGAGATCATGGTAAGTACTTTTGTTCTGTCAGTTGGGTAAGTCCGGGGCTACAGCTCAAACATTAGTTTGCACGCGTTCAGGAAATCCCTGAACTGCCTTCGGTCACCCGAGAATATCTCAGGTGGGCTGACCTTGGGTTCTGGTCCATCACGGGGGTGTCCTGGCCCCTGAGTGACAAGTTGCCGTAGTGCCTGGTTTTCTAGCTGGAGATGTTGTACAGTCACGTTGAGGGTCTCCACCCTCTTAGTGAGGGTGACGAGGTGACCTGCAACCTCCGCTGGATCCATGTGGGTTCCACTAATATGTAACGCACCTAGTTGATCAGTTAGGATCTCAACTGCGGAAGCAATGGACATCCACTATTATCCCACCGCCCTTGTTTTTGGCTGTGGGATTCGCGGTTACTCAGTATGTACCCCAGGCGTCTCTCTCAGTCTTGGGCGGAGAGTTTGGGGTAACAAAATCATTTACCGCTATCCATCTAATTAGTTACTGCTGGAAAGGAAGGTCCCCCAGTATTACAGGAGTCACAAGTTAGTATAAGCTTGTGCACAGTTCAGAGTTAGTATATAGTATGCCCTCAGTTTAGTCTATAGTATGCCATAGGTTCAGGGTTAGTATATAGCATGTCCTCAGTTTTAGTATATAATATGCAGTAGGTTCAGAGTTAGTATAGCATGTCCTCAGTTTTAGTATATAATATGCAGTAGATTCAGAGTTAGTATAGCAGGTCCTCAGTTTAGTATATAATATGCAGCAGGTTCAGAGTTAGTATAGCATGTCCTCAGTTTAGTATATAATATGCAGTAGGTTCAGAGTTAGTATAGCATGTCCTCAGTTTAGTATATAATATGCAGCAGGTTCAAAGTTAGTATAGCATGTCCTCAGTTTAGTATATAATATGCAGCAGGTTCAGAGTTAGTATAGCATGTCCTCAGTTTAGTATATAATATGCAGCAGGTTCAGAGTTAGTATAGCATGTCCTCAGTTTAGTATATAATATGCAGCAGGTTCAGAGTTAGTATAGCATGTCCTCAGTTTAGTATATAATATGCAGTAGGTTCAGAGTTAGTATAGCATGTCCTCAGTTTAGTATATAATATGCAGCAGGTTCAGAGTTAGTATAGCATGTCCTCAGTTTAGTATATAATATGCAGCAGGTTCAGAGTTAGTATAGCATGTCCTCAGTTTAGTATATAATATGCAGCAGGTTCAGAGTTAGTATAGCATGTCCTCAGTTTAGTATATAATATGCAGCAGGTTCAGAGTTAGTATAGCATGTCCTGAGTTCAGTGTTGGTTTGAGAATATCGCCTCACACCAGCAGGAACCACCCCACTCTGAGTTCCAGGACCTTAATCAGAGCAGGTAACAGGCATATACTTGCGGTTAGTTGGTCCTGGCTAGGAAGCCAGCAGTGGGGAAGCCAGTGGCAAGAAGGTAGGCAGTCCTTCACAATGTTGTTAGGGATCCAGGTCTGGATATGTGGACAGAGTCCTCCGATGCAATGGAGCTAGCAGGGTGCGCACTCCATTAGTGGAACACCCTGCTTAGCACCTGTCTTCTATTTAAGGCCCGGAGGTAAGTGGGCGGAGTCACAGGGAGCCGCTGCGATCCAGGCTGTACTGTTACAATCGCACCCCTTAATCAGTATTTTGTGGAAACAGGTATATAGCACACCTGAATCAATATTTGGTGGAAGCAGGTATATCGCACCCCTCAATCTGTATTTTGCGGAAGCTGCTGTATCGCAGGCCTCAATCAATATTTGGTGGAAGCAGGTATATCACACCCCTCAATCAGTATTTTGTGTTAACAGGTATATAGCACACCTGAATCAATATTTGGTGGAAGTAGGTATATTGCACTCCTCAATCTGTATTTTGTGGAAGCAGGTATATCGCACCTCTCAATCAGTATTTTGTAGAAGCAGGTATATAGCACCCCTCAATCAGTATTTTTTGGAAACAGGTATATAGAACACCTGAATCAATATTTAGTGGAAGCAGGTATATCGCACCCCTCAATCTGTATTTTGTGGAAGCAGGTATATCAAACCCCTTAATCAGTATTTTGTGGAAGCAGGTATATCGCACCCCTCAATCAGTATTTTGTAGAAGCAGGTATATCGCACCCTTCAATCAGTATTTTGTGGAAACAGGTATATAGAACACCTGAATTAATATTTGGTGGAAGCAGGTATATCGCACCCCTCAATCTGTATTTTGTGGAAGACGGTGTATCGTAGGCCTCAATCAATATTTGATCAGTATTTTGTAGAAACAGGTATATCGCACCCCTCATTCAGTATTTTGTGGAAACAGGTATATAGAACACCTAAATCAATATTTGGTGAAAGCAGGTATATCGCACCCCTCAATATGTATTTTGTGGAAACAGGTATATAGCACACCTGAATCAATATTTGGTGGAAGTAGGTATATTGCACTCCTCAATCTGTATTTTGTGGAAGCAGGTATATCGCACCTCTCAATCAGTATTTTGTAGAAGCAGGTATATCGCACCCTTCAATCAGTATTTTGTGGAAACAGGTATATAGAACACCTGAATTAATATTTGGTGGAAGCAGGTATATCGCACCCCTCAATCTGTATTTTGTGGAAGACGGTGTATCGTAGGCCTCAATCAATATTTGATCAGTATTTTGTAGAAACAGGTATATCGCACCCCTCATTCAGTATTTTGTGGAAACAGGCATATAGAACACCTAAATCAATATTTGGTGAAAGCAGGTATATCGCACCCCTCAATATGTATTTTGTGGAATCTGGTGTATCGAAGGCCTCAATCAATATTTGGTGGAAGCAGATATATAGCACCCCTCAATCTGTATTTTGTAGAAGCAGGTATATCGCATCCCTCAATCAGTATTTTGTGGAAACAGGTATATATAACTCCTGAATAAATATTTGGTGGAAGCAGGTATATCGCAACCCTCAATCAGTATTTTGTGAAAGCAGGTATATCAGATCCCTTAATCAGTATTTTGTAGAAGCAGGTATATCGCACCCCTTTAATTAGTATTTTGTGGAAGCCGGTGTATTGCACCCCTCAATCAGTATTTTTTGGAAGCAGGTATATAGAACCCCTTAATCAGTATTTTGTAGAAGCAGGTACAGTGGATATAAAAAGTCTATACACCCCTGTTAAAATGTCAGGTTTCTGTGCTGTAAAAAAAAAAAAAAAAAAAAAGAGTCAAAGATAAATCATTTCAGAACTTTTTCCACCTTTAATGTGACCTATAAACTGTACCACTCAATTGAAAAACAAACTGAAATCTCTTAGGTGGAGGGAAGAAAACAAAAAAAAAATTATAATAATGTGGATGCATAAGAATGCACACCCTCTTATAACTAGGGATGTAGCTGTGTTTAGAATTAAGCAATCACATTCAAAATCATGTTAAATAGGAGTCAGCATACACCTACCATCATTTAAAGTGCCTCTGATTAACGCCAAATAAAGTTCAGCTGCTCTAGTTGGTGTTTCCTGAAATTTTCTTAGTCGCACCCCACAGCAAAAGCCATGGTCCACAGAGAGCTTCCAAAGCATCAGAGGGATCTCATTGTTATAAGGTATCAGTTAGGAGAAGGGTACAAAAGAATTTCCAAGGCATTAGATATACCATGGAACACAGTGAAGACAGCCATCAAGTGCAGAAAATATGGCACAACAGTGTCATTACCAAGAACTGGACCTCCCTCCAAAATTGATGAAAAGACAAGAAGAAAACTGGTCTGGGAGGCTACCAAGAAGCCTACAGCAACATTAAAGGAGCTGCAGGAATATCTGGCAAGTACTGGCTGCGTGGTCCATGCGACAACAATCTCCCATATGTCTGGGCTATGGGGTAGAGTGGCAAGAGGAAAGCCTTTTTTTTTTACGAAGAAAAACATCCAAGCCAGGCTACATTTTTCAAAAACACATCTGAAGTCTCCCAAAAGCATGTGGGAAAAGGTGTTATGGTCTGATGAAACAAAAGGTTGAACTTTTTGGCCATAAATCCAAAAGATATGTTTGGCGCAAAAACAACTCTGCACATCACCAAAAGAACACCATACCCACAGTGAAGCATGGTGGTGGCAGCATCATGCTTTGGGGCTGTTTTTCTTCAGCTGGAACTGGGGCCTTATTTAAGCTAGAGGGAATTATGAACAGTTCCAAATACCAGTCAATATTGGCACAAAACCTTCAGGCTTCTGCTAGAAAGCTGTACATGAAGAGGAACTTCATCTTTCAGCATGACAATGACCCAAAGCATACATCCAAATAAACAAAGGAATGGCTTCACCAGAAGAAGATTAAAGTTTTGGAATGGCCCAGCAATGTGGGGTGATCTGAAGAGGGCTGTGCACAGAAGATGCCCTTGCAATCTGACAGATTTGGAGTGTTTTGCAAAGAAGAGTGCGCAAATCTTGCCAAGTCAAAATGTTCCATGCTGATAGACTCATACCCAAAAAGACTGAGTGCTGTAATCAAATCAAAAGGTGCTTCAACAAAGTACTAGATTAAGGGTGTGCACACTTATGCAAACATATTATTTTATTTTCATATTTTTCTTCCCTCTACCTAAAATATTTCAGTTTGTTTTTAAATTGAGTTGTACAGTTTATAGTAACATAGTAACATAGTAAATAAGGCCAAAAAAAGACATTTGTCCATCCAGTTCGGCCTGTCATCCTGCAAGTTGATCCAGAGGAAGGCAAAAAAAAAAACTGAGGTAGAAGCCAATTTTCCTCACTTTAGGGGAATAAAAAATTCCTTGCCGACTCCAATCAGGCAATCAGAATATCTCCCTGGATCAACGACCCTTCTCTAGTAGCTATATCCTGTAATATTATTACACTCCAGAAATACATCCAGGCCCCTCTTGAATTCCTTTATTGTACTCACCATCGCCACCTCCTCAGGCAGAAAGTTCCATAGTCTCACTGCTCTTACCGTAAAGAATCCTTTTCTATGTTTGTGTACAAACCTTCTTTCCTCCAGACGCAGAGGATGTCCCCTCGTCACAGTCACAGTCCTGGGGATAAATAGATGATGGGATAGATCTCTATACTGACCCCTGATATATTTATACATAGTAATTAGATCTCCCCTCAGTCGTCTTTTTTCTAACGTGAATAACCCTAATTTTGATAATCTTTCAGGGTACTGTAGTTGCCCCATTCCAGTTATTACTTTAGTTGCCCTCCTCTGGACCCTCTCCAGCTCTGCTATGTCTGCCTTGTTCACTGGAGCCCAGAACTGCACACAGTACTCCATGTGTGGTCTGACTAATGATTTGTAAAGTAGTAGGAATATGTTCTCATCACGGGCATCTATGCCCCTTTTGATGCAACCCATTATCTTATTGGCCTTGGCAGCAGCTGCCGGACACTGTTTTTTGCAGCTTAGTTTGCTGTTTATTAAAATTCCTAGATCCTTTTCCATGTCAGTGTTACCGAGTGTTTTACCATTTAGTATGTACGGGTGACTTGCATTATTCCTTCCCATGTGCATAACTTTACATTTGTCAGTGTTAAACCTCATCTGCCACTTATCTGAAGGAGAAGACAGAAGGAGAAGACAGAAGGAGAAGACAGAAGGAGAACCCCGGAGAGTTGAGAAGACCCCCCCGGATAGCGGAGAAGACCCGTCGGGATATCGGAAGAAGAAGAGCCCCCCCCGGAGACAGAAGACAGAAGGAGACAACAAGACAGAAGGAGAAGACAGAAGGAGAACCCCGGAGAGTTGAGAAGACCCCCCCGGATAGCGGAGAAGACCCGTCGGGATATCGGAAGAAGAAGACCCCCCCCCTGGTAAAAGAGCTAATAAAGAAGACAGGGGGCGGCCTCCGGAGCAGAAAAATAAAATATTTTAATACACTGTGTGGTTTATTTGTGTTTTTACCACTTTTCTTGCAGGTGAATGGGTAGGGGTACGATGTACCCCATACTCATTCACTTAGGGTGGGGGGCCGGTATCTGGGGGCCCCCTTATTAAAGGGGGCTCCCAGATTCCGATAAGCCTCCCGCCCGCATACCCCGACAACCAACGGCCAGGGTTGTCGGGAAGGGGCCCTGTCCTCATCAACATGGGGACAGGGTGCTCTGAGGTGGGGGGGCCGCAGTGCGCCCCCTGCCCCAGAGCACCCAACCCCCCATGTTGAGGGCATGCAGCCTGGTATGGCTCAGGAGGGGGGGGGGGGGGGGCGCTCGCTCGTCCCCACTCCCTTCCTGGCTGGCCGGGTAGCGTGCTTTGGATACGGGTCTGGTATGGATTGTAGGGGGACCCCTACGCCGTTTTTTTCGGCGTAGGGGGGGCTCTCCTTACAACCCATAACAGACCTAAGGGCCCGGTATGCTCCTGAGGGCGGGACCCAGGCCGGATTTTTATTTAAAATCCGGCGGGGACTTCCCCCTCAGGATTCATAACAAACGCCGCACACGTGTAGAATTGGCGGGAATCCAAGTCGGATCTCCCGTCGCTTCTATGACGCGCTTGCTCTCCATCGCGGCAAGCCAGCTCGGCGCTGGCTCCCGCGATGGGGCTCGTATGTGCTCAATCTCGCCGAGAAATACAGCGAGATTGACACAAAATCGGGTTCACCTACTGTATGTGCCCAAGACTGCAATCTATCCAGATCCCTCTGTAGTAGTATACTGTCCTCTTCAGTGTTAATTACTTTACACAGTTTAGTGTCATCTGCAAAAATTGATATTTTACTATGCAAGACTTCTACAAGATCATTAATGAATATATTGAAGAGAATAGGGCCCAATACTGACCCCTGAGGTACTCCACTAGTGACAGTGACCCAATCTGAGTATGTACCGTTAATAACCACCCTCTGTTTTCTATCATTGAGCCAGTTACTTACCCACATACAGACGTTTTCTCCCAGTCCGAGCATTCGCATTTTATATACCAAGCTTTTATGTGGTACAGTGTCAAATGCTTTGGAGAAGTCCAGATACATGACATCCATTGATTCGCCGCTGTCAAGTCTAGAACTTACCTCCTCATAGAAACTGATTAAATTAGTTTGACATAACCGATCCCTCACAAAGCCATGCTGATTTATTTGCTTATTTCCGTTAAGATGCTCTAAGTTAGCATCTCTCAGAAAACCTTCAAACAGTTTACCCACAACAGATGTTAAACTTACCGGCCTATAGTTTCCAGGCTCTGTTTTTGGACCCTTTTTGAATATTGGCACCACATTTGCCATGCGCCAATCCTGTGGGACATTCCCTGTCAGTATAGAGTCCGCAAATATCAGAAATAAGGGTCTAGCTATGACATTACTTAATTCCCTTAGGATACGGGGGTGTATGCCATCCGGTCCTGGCGATTTGATTATTTTAATCTTTTTAAGTCGCTGTTGTACTTCTTCCTGGGTCAGACAGGACACTTTTAATGGGGAATTTATTTCAACATTCAGCATTTCATCTGACAGTTTATTTTCCTCAGTGAATACATTGGAGAATTTGTTTTTTAACAGCTTTGCTTTCTCCTCGTCGCTCTCTGCGACTCCCCCCTCATTACTCTTTAAAGGGCCGACACCTTCAGATTTATACTTTTTAACATTGATATAATTGAAGAACATTTTAGGGTTAGTTTTTCTCTCTTTGGCAATTAATCTCTCGGTCTCTAGTTTGGCCGCTTTAATTTCTTTTTTACATGTTCTATTTTTTTCCTTATAGTTTTTCAGTGCTTCCGTGCTACCCTCCTGTTTTAGTGTTTTATATGCTTTCTTTTTGTCATTTATTGCTTTCTTTACAGTTCTGTTTATCCACATTGGTTTATTTTGGTTCCTTAACCACCTGCCATCTGGGCCATTTGCCCCCTTCCTGACCAGGCCAAATTTTGCAAAACTGACATATCTCACTTTATGTGGTAATAACTTTGGAACGCCTTTATTTATCCAAGTCATTCAGAAATTGTTTTCTCGTGACACATTGTACTTCATGATAGTCATAAATTTGAGTCAAAATATTTCACCTTTATTTATGAAAAAATCCCAAATTTACCCAAAAATTTGAAAAAAAAAAAATCGCAATTTTCTAAATTTCAATTTCTCTGCTTTTAAAACAGAAAGTGATACCTCATAAAATATTTATTATTTAACATTCCCCATATGTCTACTTTATGTTGGCATCATTTTGGAAATGTCATTTTATTTTTTTAGGACGTTAGAAGGCTTAGAAGTTTAGAAGCAATTCTTCAAATTTTTAAGAAAATTGCCAAAACCCACTTTTTAAGGACCAGTTCAGGTCTGAAGTCACTTTGTGGGGCCTACATAGTGGATACCCCCATAAATGACCCCATTGTAGAAACTACACCCCTCAAGGTATTCAAAACCGATTTTACAAACTTTGTTAACCCTTTAGGCGTTCCACAAGAATTAAAGGAAAATGGAGATCAAATTTTTAAATTTCACTTTTTCGGCAGATTTTCCATTTTAATCAATTTTTTTCTTTAACACATCGATGGTTAACAGCCAAACAAAACTCAATATTTATTACCCAGATTCTGCGGTTTACAGAAACACCCCACATGTGGTCAGAAACTGCTGTATGGGCACACGGCAGGGCGCAGAAGAAAAGGAACTCCACCTGGTTTTTAGATGCCATGTCCCATTTCAAGCCCCCTGATGCACCCTTACAGTAGAAACTCCCAAGAAGTGACCCCATTTTGGAAACTAGGGGATAAGGTGCCAGTTTTATTAGTACTATTTTTGGGTACATATGATTTTTTGATCATTCATTATAACACTTTATGGGGCAAGGTGACCAAAAAATTGGTTGTTTTAGCACAGTTTCTATTTATTTATTTTTACAGCGTTCATCTGAGGGGTTCAGTCAAGTGACATTTTTATAGAGCAGATTGTTACGGACGTGGCGATACCTAATATTTATACTTTTTCTCATTTATTAAAGTTTTACACAATAGCATTTTTGAAACAAAAAAATTATGTTTTAATGTGTCCATGTTCTGAGAGCTATATTTTTTTTATTTTTTGAGAGATTTTCTTATGTAGGGGCTCATTTTTTGCGGGATGAGGTGACGGTTTTATTGGTACTATTTTGTGGGACATACGCGTTTTCGATCACTTGGTGTTGCACCTTTTGTGATGCAAGGTGACAAAAATTGCTTGTTTTGACACAGTTTTTTTTTTTTTTTACGGTGTTCACCCGAGGGGTTAGGTCATGTGATATTTTTATAGAGCTGGTTTTTACGGATGCGGCAATACCTAATATGTATAATTTTTTTTTTTTTTTTCTATTTAACTTTTTTTTTTTCATTCCTTACTTGGGGACTTTTTTTTTTTTACATGTGAAACTTTTTTTTATTTTTTTATTTTCAACCTTTTATTTTTTTTATTTTACACTTTTCGTCCCCCATAAGGTCATACAAGACCTCTGGGGGACATTTACTTCACTTTTTTTTTTTTTTTTCACTGTTGATTTCTCCTGTAACTGGGGCTGACATAGTAGCCCCAGTTACAGGACAAATACACCCCTAGAGAGGCTGTACAGCAGCAATCCAGCGCTGTACAGCCTCAGAGCAGGGCTGATCGAGGCCTCTGAGAGACCTCACACAGCCCCTGCACTCTCCGGTCACGGCGGTCACATGACCGCCGGGCCGGAACAGGAAGCGCATAGCGCTTCCTTCTCTGCATACACAGCGCTCGGTGAGCGCTGTGTCTGCAGCGATCCGGAAGGCAGGGACACCTGGGCACTGTCCCTGCCTTGTCTTAGGGTTGCCCTGCTGTCACTGACAGCAGGCAACCCGATCAGCAGCTGCACGATTAGCGTGCAGCTGCTATTTCTGAAAGGACGTTTTAAAACGTGCTTTCAGAAATAGACATCCACCCATAAGACATTTATATCCTATGGGCGGACGTAAAGCGGTTAACCTTTTATTCCCATTGTACCTCTCACAATTAGATTTTAGGATGCTTTTAAAGATATCCCATTTTGTGGCTGTATTTTTATTTGTGAGGACTTTATCCCATTTAGTTAGGCCTATGGCCTCTCTTAGTTGGCTAAATTTAGCTTTTTTGAAGTCTGGTATTTTTTTTTCCTCCCTGTAGAAACGCTCTTTGAATGATAATTGGAAGGTTATTACTTTATGGTCACTATTTCCCAGTTGTCCCCTAACCTGCACGTCTGTTGTTCTGTCAAGTCTATTTGTTAATACTAAGTCCAGTATGGCCGTCCCTCTAGTCGGGTCCTGAACCAGTTGGGAGAGATAATTGTCTTTGGTTATTGCCAAGAATCTGTTTCCTTTATGAGATATACAAGTTTCCGTTTCCCAGTCTATAACTGGGTAGTTGAAGTCCCCCATAATAACCACCTCATTATGATTTGCCGCCTTGTCTATCTCATTTAGTAGTAGATTTTCTGTGGACTCTGGTATATTAGGTGGTTTATAGTAAACTCCTAATAGTAATTTATTGTTATTTTTAGCTCCATGTATCTCTACCCACAGTGACTCCACATGTTCATGTCCCTCACTTATATCTTCTCGGAGTGTGGGCTTTAGACAGGACTTTACATAAAGGCAGACCCCTCCCTCTCTCCGGTTTTGACGATCCTTTCTAAACAGACTGTAACCTTGTACATTAACTGCCCAGTCATAGCTATCATCCAGCCATGTCTCAGTTATTCCCACTATGTCATAGTTCTCCTCACACATCACTAATTCCAGTTCACCAGTTTTATTAGTCAGGCTTCTGGTATTAGTATACATACATTTGAGAGGTTTATGTATATTTTTTACCCTACACCTTTCCTTCTGAACTGTTCTAGTCCCTCCTTCCATTCCTCCCCCAGTCCCACTACCTTGCCCCCGGTCTCTATCTGCACTATCTTCCCATCCTGTAACGTAATTACCCTCCCCCCCAGTCCCTAGTTTAAACACTCCTCCAACCTTCTAGCCACCTTCTTCCCCAACACAGCTGCCCCTTCCCCATTGAGGTGCAGCCCGTCCCTACGATAGAGCCTGTAGCCGACAGAGAAGTCGGCCCAGTTCTCCAGGAACCCAAACCCCTCCTTCCTACACCAGTTCTTGAGCCACTTGTTAATTTCCCTAATCTCCCGCTGCCTTTCTTGTGTGGCCCGTGGTACAGGCAGTATTTCGGAAAATACTACCTTTGAGGTCCTTGCCCTAAGCTTTTGACCTAAATCCCTGAAATCATTTTTAAGGACTCTCCACCTACCCCTAACTTTGTCATTGGTTCTGATATGGACCATGACCGCTGGATCTTCTCCAGCCCCTCCCAGTAATCTGTCAACGCGATGTGTCGAACTCTAGCGCCAGGAAGACAGCACACTGTTCGGCGATCACGGTCTTTGTGACAGATTTCCCTATCTGTTCCCCTAATAATTGAGTCTCCCACTACCAGCACCTGTCTGGCCTGCCCTAATAGGTCACATTAAAGTTGGAAAAAGTTCTGAAATGATTTATCTTTGTCTCTTTTTTTACATCACAGAAACCTGACATTTCAACAGGGGTGTGTAGACTTTTTATATCCACTGTATATTGCACCCCTCATTTAGTGTTTTGTGGAAAAAGGTATATAGAACACCTGAATCAATATTTGGTGGAAGCAGGTATATCGCACCCCTCCATCAGTTTTTTGTGGAAGCAGTCATATCAAACCCCTTAATCAGTATTTTGTGGAAGCAGGTATATCGCACCCCTCAATAATTTTTTTGGGGGGCAACAGGTATATCACACCTGTTGCAAATAGTTGTTCCAATAATGCTTGTCCCTCTATGTAACTGCGGTATCGCAGCAGAACCGCACACAACTGCTGCACAATGCAAATGCACTATAATATACCACTAAACATTAGGATTTTTTAGCTTAGATACTCTGTCACATTAGTTTCAAAGGGAATTTCATCGACTAGAGAAAGTGACTTTTAAAAATACCTTTATTCTAATAGGAAGGGTATCAGTATATATATATACATACCATTAAATTGTGCACTGCAAATACTTGAATTTCTTTACAGGGGAGTTGTAACCCCTAAGAAGACATTCATAGTGACAGGATAGAAAAACAGGTTCCGGGGGCGGGACCAAGGTCTTATTGAGAGGGCAGGGCAGACTGCGCTTACCCTAGTTGCTCTACAGACTGCTTAGCCCAGGGCGGCCCCCTGATGGTGGAGGTTCCCTGTCCCCGAACCTAGTACTATCCGGTCCCTAGTAGACCTTAATAAGGGAAAGATAATTAACATGCAGAGTGTCAATGGTTATCCAAGTAAATGGATGCCACTGCCACTCTCTAAAAGGAGAAACAAAAACCCTGACGCATTTCGCCTAGAGCTTTCTAGGCTCATCAGGGGGTGATCTCAATACATAAATAGATACACCAAATGTGATACTGAGTGTGATACTTAGTTCCAAGCAGGATGCAAAAACGGGTTTTGTGGACCACCAGGAATAGGGCTGTCCCACTAAGGATACCTAAAGGGAATGTACTGTATACACACAATCAGTAAAAAGCCCATGTCCTTAAGGAAAAATGTCTATTTGAATCATAACAAGGTACATCCAAACAAGATGGCCAGGTCCTACTTACATGTGGACAAGTGATGGAGTCTTCACAAAAACCCAAATGCTTGAGCCGAGCTGTCTCTGGCCGTTGTAGCGCCATTTATTTAAGTCAAAGTGCTTCCCCAGGGCTAACGGACCGGATAGTACTAGGTTTGGGGACAGGGAACCTCCACCATCAGGGGGCCGCCCTGGGCTAAGCAGTCTGTAGGGCAACTAGGGTAAGCGCAGTCTGCCCTGCCCTCTCAATAAGACCTTGGTCCCGCCCCCAGAACCTGTTTTTCTATCCTGTCACTATGAATGTCTTCTTAGGGGTTACGACTCCCCTGTAAAGAAATTCAAGTATGTGCAGTGCACAATTTAATGGTATATATATATATATACACAGATACCCTTCCTATTAGAATAAAGGTATTTTTAAAAGTCACGTTCTCTAGTCGATGAAATGCACTATAATATACTTTCTATGTTAGAAAGTATATTATAGGTATTTCACACCACTAGAGTTGAGCGAACACCTGGATGTTCGGGTTCGAGAAGTTCGGCCGAACTTCCCGCAAATGTTCGGGTTCGGGATCCGAACCCGACCCGAACTTCATCCCGAACCCGAACCCCATTGAAGTCAATGGGGACCCGAACTTTTCGGCACTAAAAAGGCTGTAAAACAGCCCAGGAAAGAGCTAGAGGGATGCAAAAGGCAGCAACATGTAGGTAAATCCCCTGCAAACAAATGTGGATAAGGAAATGAATTAAAATAAAAATTAAAAAAATTAAAATTAACCAATATCAATTGGACAGAGGTCCCATAGCAGAGAATCTGGCTTCACGTCAGCAGAGAATCAGTCTCTTCATGCCATAGCAAAGAATCTGGCTTCATGTCAGCAGAGAATCAGTCTCTTCATGCCATAGCAGAGAATCTGGCTTCATGTCGGCACAGAATCAGTCTTCATGTCATAGCAGAGAATCAGGCTTCACGTCACCCACAACTGGAACAGGCCACTGTCACACATTTAGGCCCCGGCACCCAGACAGAGGAGAGAGGTCCCGTAACAGAGAATCTGGCCTTATGTCAGCGCAGAATCAGTCTTCATGTCATAGCAGAGAATCAGGCTTCACGTCACCCACCACTGGAACAGGCCACTGTCACATATTTAGGCCCCGGCACCCAGACAGAGGAGAGGTTCATTCAACTTTAAGGTTGCCCCGCAATATAATTAGCTGAAAGTACTAGCTTCAAGTACTACATTAAGTACTAGTAAAGAGATATTGCAGCAGACTGAAGAGATTCAAGAGATACTGCAAGAGATTGGCTTAGAGTCTCCAACTGGCTCATCTGTGTTGTTTTTGCTGATCATTGCTTGAGAAGAGGTAAGGAATTCGGTCAGCTGTTTGCTATTGTGCGTTTGCTAATGAGCCTAGCTCACTAAGGTGTTACATTTGTTGCTGGGGGAGGAGTTTGGGAAGGAGTGTGTGTATATATAGAGACAGACTCATTAGCTGGCCTAATTCATTAGCTGAAAGTACTAGCTTCAAGTACTACATTAAGTACTAGTAAAAAGATATTGCAGGAGATAGTCAGGAGGTAGGCTGGAAGGTGGAAACAATACAAAAAAAAAAAAAGTAAGATTTGTTTGATTTAAAGTTACAAATTTATTTTTAAATTTTTTAATTTTTTTCTCCTCTTTAAAATGGCAGACTTGGTTCAGTGCAGGAATTGTTGTGCATTTATTTCATGTTCCACTCTTTGGAGATTCGGATGCTGTCAGATCTGTAGACAGTTCTCCTTACTGCAGCAGGAAATTGCATTTTTGAAAGCTGAAATATTTAAATTATCTGTTAAACAAACTCCAGCTAGGACTGCTGCAATGCCACTGCCACAGAGGACCCCCAGAAATGGCAGATGGGTTAATGTAGGTTCTGGAAGTCTTAGAGTGGTGGATAGAAGACATGTCCCACAGTCGGTGGTTCTCCATAATTCATTTGCAGCACTCAGAATGTAAGGACAACATGGATATGGACTCAAGCACAGAGGGTGAGAAACCATCGACTCCTATGTCTAATGTATGCAACAAAAAAGATAAAGTGAAGTCTCAAAGGATGCAGCTGTTGCTGGGTGATTCAATCATAAGAAGTGTGGAGCTTAAAGAAAATGGTTTTGTGAGATGTCTCCCTGGGGCTACTGCTAGAAGAGATAGAAGACGTATTATTAATATTGTTAAGCAAGCAAAGCAGGAAGGGGACGTGGATGTTCTTGTCCATCTAGGGACAAATGACCTGGCTTGCAATGAAGTGTCAGAGGTGAAAAAATCTTTTATCACACTTGGTAATGACGTACAGGATTTTGCATCCACCATTTCATTTTCTGAAGTTCTGCCTGTGCATAATGTTCAGAATGATAGGCAGAGGCGCATAAAGGAGTTCAACATATGGCTTGGTAAATAGTGTCAAGAGCAAGGATTTGGCTTTGTTTCTCATGATAGCTCTACTTGGAATAGAAAGGAACTGTACAAAAAAGATGGTTTGCATCTTTCTCTCAAAGGAACAAATGTACTTAGTGAACAGCTCCAAGAATTTGCGAAAGAGTATTTAAACTAGGAAGGGGGGGCAAAAGAGTGAAAATAAAAGAGTCCAATTGCCCCCCGAAACAATGCCAGAACAGGTCAGAAGCACAGAGGTTAAGAAATGATAAGCTCAGAGTCCTGTCTACAAATGCTCGCAGTTTAGGTAAAAAAATCAATGAACTTGGGTCAATAATGGCATCTGAGAATGTAGATTTAGTGGCTGTTACGGAGACATGGTTTAATCAAAGAAATGATTGGGACATAACCATACCAGGGTACTCTTTATACAGAAGAGACAGAGAAGGCAAGAAAGGAGGAGGAGTGGCCCTGTATGTGAAAGATAGCATTAAATCTAACCTAATACAAGTTGGTGAGGCCAACATAGAGTCAGTTTGGGTTATGTTGCAGTTTGCTAACCATGCAGTAACTCGTGTAGGTGTGATATATAGACCACCTGGTCAAGATAAAGAACTAGATCTACTAGTTGAAGAAATAGCTAAAATGACAATGAAAGGAGAAGTTATCATTATGGGAGATTTCAATCTTCCAGATATAAACTGGAAAACCAAAATAGCAAGTTCTACCAGGAGTACAGATATTCTAAATTCCCTACTGGGGTTATCTCTACAACAAGTGGTTGAGGAGCCAACCCGGAGGGAGGCCATTTTGGATTTGGTATTCACAAACGGGGATTCGGTATATGATGTCATTGTAGGCGAAACCTTGGGATCTAGTGATCACCAGTCAGTGTGGTTTAATATAAGAGTCCCACCACACAAAAACAAAAAAGTTTTAGATTTTAGAAAAACAGACTTTTCAAAAATGAAATTAGTCATAAATGAGTCCTTATCAGACTGGAACGGATTACATGGAGTCCAGGAGAAATGGGACTACTTAAAAGGTGCATTATTGAAGGCAACAGAAAATTGCATTAGACTCGTCAGTAAAAACAAAAAAAGGAGGAGACCAATGTGGTACTCAGTAGAAGTGGCCCAAATCATTAAAAATAAAAAGCTAGCATTTTGTAATTATAAAAAAACCCAGAGCAATGAAGATAAGGAAATCTACAAGATTAGGCAGAGAGAGGCCAAGCAAGTTATAAGAACTTCTAAAGCGCAGGCAGAAGAAAAACTAGCTCAGTCTATGAAAAAAGGGGATAAGACATTCTTCAGATATATAAATGAAAAAAGGAAATTAAAACAAGGAATAACTAAATTAAAAACAAAGGACGGAAGGTATGTAGAAGAGAATAAAGGGCTAGCCGACTGCCTTAATGAATACTTCTGTTCAGTTTTTACAAAAGAAAAAGGAGAAGGACCTCCACTAGAAAGAATGACTATTAAATCGTTTGATGCATGTATCTTTACAGAGGAAGATGTTCTAAGTTTGCTGTCTAAGGTGAAGACAGATAAGTCACAGGGGCCTGATGAGATACACCCAAAATTATTAAAAGAGCTTAGTGGTGAGCTGGCAAAACCGTAAACAGATTTATTTAACCAATTAGTAACAGGAGTCGTCCCGGAAGATTGGAAATTGGCAAATGTCGTGCCCATTCACAAGAAAGGTAGTAGGGAGGAATCGAGCAACTATAGACCAGTGAGTCTGACATCAATAGTAGGCAAATTAATGGAAACCCTATTAAAGGATAGGATTGTGGAACATCTAAAATCCCATGGATTGCAAGATGAAAAACAACATGGGTTTACTTCAGGGAGATCATGTCAAACAAATCTTATAGATTTTTTTGACTGGGTGAGTAAAATAATAGACGGTGGAGGTGCAGTAGACATCGCATATCTAGATTTTAGTAAGGCTTTTGACACTGTCCCACATAGAAGACTTATCAATAAACTGCAGTCATTGAGCATGGACTCCCATATTGTTGAGTGGATTAGGCAGTGGCTGAGTGACAGACAACAGAGGGTTGTAGTCAATGGAGAACATTCAAAACAAGGTAATGTTACCAGTGGGGTTCCACAGGGATCTGTACTGGGACCGATTTTGTTTAATATCTTCATAAGTGATATTGCAAAAGGCCTCGCTGGTAAGGTTTGTCTTTTTGCTGATGACACAAAGATATGTAACAGGGTTGATGTTCCTGGAGGGAAACGCCAAATGGAAAAGGATTTAGGAAAACTAGAAGAATGGTCAGAACTCTGGAAACTGAAATTTAATGTGGATAAGTGCAAGATAATGCACCTGGGGCGTAAAAACCCAAGGGCAGAATATAGAATATTTGACACAGTCCTGACCTCAGTATCTGAGGAAAGGGATTTAGGAGTAATTATTTCAGAAGACTTAAAGGTGGGAAGACAATGTAATAGAGCAGCACGAAATGCCAGCAGAATGCTTGGATGTATAGGGAGAGGTATAAGCAGTAGAAAGAGTGAAGTGCTTATGCCGCTGTACAGAACACTGGTGAGACCTCACTTGGAGTATTGTGCGCAGTACTGGAGGCCATATCTCCAGAAGGATATAGATACTCTAGAGAGAGTTCAGAGAAGAGCTACTAAACTAGTACATGGATTGCAGGATAAAACTTACCAGGAAAGGTTAAAGGACCTTAATATGTATAGCTTGGAAGAAAGAAGAGACAGAGGGGATATGATAGAAACTTTTAAATACATAAAGGGAATCAACTCGGTAAAGGAAGAGAGCATATTTAAAAGAAGAAAAACTACCACAAGAGGACACAGTTTTAAATTAGAGGGGCAAAGGTTTAAAAGTAATATAAGGAAGTATTACTTTACTGAGAGAGTAGTGGATGCATGGAATAGCCTTCCTGCAGAAGTGGTAGCTGCAAATACAGTGAAGGGGTTTAAGCATGCATGGGATAGGCATAAGGCCATCCTTCATATAAGATAGGGCCGGGGGCTATCCATAGTATTCAGTATATTGGGCAGACTAGATGGGCCAAATGGTTCTTATCTGCCGACACATTTTATGTTTCTATGTTTCTATAATGGTAAAATGAAAATAAAAATAGGATTGAATGAGGAAGTGCCCTGGAGTACAATAATATATTGTTAAGGGGAGGTAGTTAATGTCTAATCTGCACAAGGGATGGACAGGGCCTGTGGGATCCATGCCTGGTTCATTTTTATGAACATCAGCCTACATAGACAGGCTGAGCCTGTGTCACCCAAGTGCATTTAACCATCAACAGTGTGGTTATTTTTTGGCCATATACTACATCAGGTGCAGGCTGAGCCTGTGTCACCCAAGAAATATGAGGAGAGCGTCATATAAAGGGACGTGGCCCTGGTCGCGGTGCTGCTGGTGAAGCTCCTGTTGCAGGGAGAGGACATGGTCGATCTGTGCCAGCTACACGCACAAGTGAAACCCCTTCCTCAGGTGCGAGTAGGCGACAGTACCTGCAGCGGTATTTGGTCGGGCCTAATGCGGCTCTACGAATGGTAAGGCCAGAACAAGTACAGGCGTTAGTAGATTGGGTTGCTGACAGTGCCTCCAGTTCCTTCACATTGTCTCTCACCCAGACTCCTGCTGAAAGATCAGAGTTGGCACCTGCAGCCGATGTCCATCAGTCTTTCAACTCACCCCCTTGCAAATCAGCCAAGCAGTCTGAGCCCCAAATCATGCAGAAGACTCTTCTGCTTTTTGATGACTCTGTTAGCAGGGTTTCCCAGGGCCATCCACCTATCCTTACCCCAGAAGTGGAAGAGATTGAGTGCACCGATGCCCAACTACTTATGTTTCAAGATGAGTACATGGGAGGACCATCGCAGCAGATCTCGGACGATGACGAAACACAGGTGCCAACTGCTGGGGCTTTAGAAAGTGTGCAGACCGACAAGGAGGGCAGGGGTGAAGACTGCTTGGAAGATTATGTGGAGGACGATGAGGTCCTCGACCACACATGGAATCAAGGTCATGCGAGTAACCTGTGTAGTTCGGAGGAAGAGGAGGTGGTCGCACAGAGCCACCAGCACAGCAGAACAAGAGGGAGCAGGGTGCAAAAGCAGAGAATCTAGACAGTACTCCTGCTACTGCCCACCGCAGCAAGGGAATGAGCACACCAAAGCCAGCTCCAAGGAGTTCCCTGGCGTGGCAGTTCTTCAGACAATGTGCTGACGACAAGACACGAGTGGTTTGCACGCTGTGCAATCAGAGCCTGAAGTGAGGCAACGTTCTCAACCTGAGCACAACCTGCATGACCAGGCATCTAAGTGCAAAGCATGAGCTGCAGTGGAGTAGACACCTCAAAAACCAAGAAAGGTCTCTGGCTCCTCCTGCTTCCTCTTCTGCTGCAGTCTCGGCCTCTTCATGTCACGACCATGGTTATGGTCGTGACTCCTGGACCCGCATGCAGTTGCCTGCAGTTTTGGTTTTCTTCTCAACCACATGGTGAGGGCTGCTAGTATCTTGCCTCACGTGTGTTTGCCACTGGCAACATGATTTTATTCCCAGCATAGCAGCCTGAGCTGTTGCTAGGCAGCTTGCTGTGAAGTGCATGCGGTTGCTCCTGGCAACCTGTCTATGTAGGCGTGCCTTTTGTCTGTGTGGTTTATGGGTGTTTTTCCCTTTAAGTGCTTTCTGTTCCTTGCCTGGTGTAGGAAGGGTTAACTCCCTTCTTTGTGTGTGAACACTGGGTGTGTCTGTGTGTGGGTGTGGCTATTTAGCTCCTGCTGGATGCCAGTAGCTGAGGGGTACTCCAGCCATGGTGTTTCCTGGAGTCATCCTCCTGGTATTATTCCACCTGTCCAGTGAGGGCCCCCCTTGTGGTCATAAGTATGTCTAGGCATAGATGTTCTGATGTTATGCTATGTCTTGTGGTGTCTTTATGTTTATTGCAGCTTATGGTCCTGGCTTCCTGTGTGATGTGTGGTGTGTGCTGTGTCCGTTTATGTTGTTGTGGACTGCAGCATTTATGCATGAGTTCCAGGCTGTGTGTCTGTGGCAGGTAGCTGTGGTACTAGTTTGACTACCTGCCATTGCCATATGCTGTTTGTTTCCCCTTTCCTTGCAGCTTGGTCAGTGAGACTCCTGTTCGTCCGTGCCTAGGAGGAACAGGTCGTCTTACCCTGCTCCTAGCACAGGGCGATCCTGAGGGCTAGTAGGGACCCTAGGTTCCGGAGTATGAGCCCTCCTACCATCAGGGTCGGCTCATACAGTTAGGAGTCAGGGTCAGAATTAGGGACGCGTTAGGAGGTGACCTGCTCCCTGATCCTGTCGTCCTGGCCGAGCAGCTACCCTTATCTTTGATACCGCACGGCTGAGGGTTTCCCCCACCCTCAGCCGTGACACTTCATCCACCTCTGGACTGACAGTGCCACCTAACACCCCGCAAACAGAGGATCTGCCAGCAACACCACCAAGCACCAAGCATCTCCACAATGTCCCACGGAAGCGTTCAGCTCTCCATCTCCCAAACACTGAAGCAGAAGAGTAAGTACCCCCCTACCCACCCGCGATCCCTGTGCTGAATTTGGTGGTGCATAGATTCCTTAAAAATTACCCGGATATGTCAGAGCTGCTGCATAAAGTGCGGGCCGTCTGTGCACGCTTTCGGCGTTCTCACCCTGCTGCTGCTGCAGCGTAACTTCAGCCTTCCCGCTCACCACCTCATATATGACATGCCTACAAGATAGAACTCCACCTTGCACATGCTGGCCAGACTGTGCGAGCAGCAGCAGGCGATAGTGGAGTTTCAGCTGCAGCACACACAGGTGAGTCGCTCTGCAGAACAGCACCACTTCACCACCAAAGACTGGGCCTTCATGCGAGACCTGTGTTCCTTGCTGCACTATTTTGAGTACTCCACCAACATGGCCAGTGCCGATAACGTCATTCTCAGCATTACTATCCCACTTCTATGCCTTCTTGAAAAAACGCTGCTGGCGATGATGGAAGAGGATGTGGCACAGGAGTAGGAGAAAGAGGGATAATTTCATAGAGTTTCCGGCCAGTCATTCACAAGTGGCTCCGAGGGTGGGTTCCTGCACCCACAAATGCAGGTACACAATTGTCCAGCCAGGGCACCGTTCTGGAGGATGAGGAGGTGTAGGTTGAGGAGGAGAAGATGCAGGAGGAGGAACCATGTTCACAGCAGGGTGGCACCCAGACCAGCACATGGCCATCACTGGTGGGTGGCTGGGGGGATACAGAGGAAACAGATGATACACAGAGGACAGCTTTTTGTTGCCTCTGGGCAGCCTGGCACACATGAGCGATTACATGCTGCAGTGTCTCCGCAACGACCGCCGAGTTGCCAACATTCTAACTTGTGCTGATTACTGGGTGGCCACGCTGCTGCATCCCCGTTACAAGGACAACGTACCGTCCTTAATTCCATCACTGGAGCGTGATCGTAAGTTGCGCGAGTACAAGCGCACGCTGGTAGACGCGCTGCTGGTGGCATTCCCACCTGACAGAGGGGGCACAGTGGAAGCACAAGGCGAAGGCAGAGGAGGAGGAAGAGGTCGCCAACGCAGCTGGGGGCACCGCCAGCACCTCAGAAGGCAGGGTTAGCATGGCTGAAATGTGGAAAACCTTTGTCAGCACGCCACAACAACCAGCACCACCAGCTGATATGGAACGTCTTAGCAGGAGGCAGCATTTAAGCAACATGGTGGGGCAGTATGTGTGCACACGCCTACACGTACTAAATGACGGGTCTGTCCCCTTCAACTTCCCGGTCTCCAAATTGGGCACATGGCCTGAGCTTGCCCTTTACACCTTGGAGGTGCTGGCCTGCCCTGCAGCCAGTGTATTATCTGAACGTGTTTTTAGCATGGCAGGGGGCGTTATAACAGACAAGCGCAGCCGCCTGTCCACAGCCAATGAACCAGGCATGGATCCCACAGGACTTGTCTGTACCTTGTGCACAATAGACATGTATATCGACCATAACCAGCCATTGTTATACTACAGCACAATTGCTCATTGTTGTATTTTTGATATTTCCCACTCTTTTGGGGTGTACCCTAATAAAAATAAAAAAATAATAATTTAAACCAAAAAACAGTGTTGGCTACCTCGTCCTCGTCCTCCGCCGCTTTCACCTACACTGCTACATCCCCCGCCTCCTCAAACTCCTACTCCATATGTACCACCATCTCATAAATTAACCCCTTCACCTGTTTTCACCTTTCTGCCCAGGCCATTTTTTGCAAATCTGACATAGTGTCACTTTATGTGGTGATAACTTTAAAACACTTTTACTTATACAGGCCATTCTGAGTTGGGACACTATACAAATCGTGAATAAAAACTGAATGCAATGATGTGGAGGTGCCAACTTCTAATATATTATTCAGAATATAACATAAATCACGGAACAAATGTTTAAACTGAGAAAATGTACCATTTTAAAGGGAAAAATATGTTGAATCAGAATTTCATGGTGTCAACAAATACCCAAAAAGTTGGGACAAGGCCATTTTCACCACTGTGTGGCATCTCCCCTTCTTCTTACAACACTCAACAGACGTCTGGGGACCGAGGAGACCAGTTTCTCAAGTTTAGAAATAGGAATGCTCTCCCATTCTTGTCTAATACAGGCCTCTAACTGTTCAATCGTCTTGAGCCTTCTTTGTTGCACCTTCCTCTTTATGATACGCCAAATGTTCTCTATAGGTGAAAGATCTGGACTGCAGACTGGCCATTTCAGTACCCGGATCCTTCTCCTACGCAGCCATGATGTTGTGATTGATGCAGAATGTGGTCTGGCATTATCTTGTTGAAAAATGCAGGGTCTTACCTGAAAGAGATGACGTCTGGATGGAAGCATATGTTGTTCTAGAACCTGAATATATTTTTCTGCATTGACGGTGCCTTTCCAGACATGCAAGCTGCCCATGCCACACGCACTCATGCAACCCCATACCATCAGAGATGCAGGCTTCTGAACTGAGCGTTGATAACAACTTGGTTTGTCCTTGTCCTCTTTGGTCCGGATGACATGGCTTCCCAGATTTCCAAAAAGAACTTTGAATCGTGACTCGTCTGACCACAGAACAGTCTTCCATTTTTCCACACTCCATTTTAAATGATCCCTGGCCCAGTGAAAACGCCTGAGCTTGTGGATCTTGCTTAGAAATGGCTTCTTCTTTGCACTGTAGAGTTTCAGCTGGCAACGGCGGATGGCACGGTGGATTGTGTTCACTGACAATGGTTTCTGGAAGTATTCCTGAGCCCATTCTGTGATTTCCTTTACAGTAGCATTCCTGTTTGTGGTGCAGTGTCGTTTAAGGGCCCGGAGATCATGGGCATCCAGTATGGTTTTACGGCCTTGACCCTTACGCACAGAGATTGTTCCAGATTCTCTGAATCTTCGGATGATGTTATGCACAGTTGATGATGATAGATGCAAAGTCTGCAATTTTTTGCTGGGTAACACCTTTCTGATATTGCTCCACTATCTTTCTGCGCAACATTGTGGGAATTGGTGATCCTCTACCCATCTTGGCTTCTGAGAGACACTGCCACTCTGAGAAGCTCTTTTTATACCCAATCATGTTGCCAATTTACCTAATTAGTGTTAATTGGTCTTCCAGCTCTTCGTTATGCTCAAATTTACTTTTCCCAGCCTCTTATTGCTACTTGTCCCAACTTTTTGGGGATTTGTTGACACCGTGAAATTTTGAATCAACGTATTTTTCCTTTAAAATGATACATTTACTCGGATTAAACGTTTGATCTGTCATCTACGTTCTATTACAAATAAAATATTGACATTTGCCATCTCCACATCATTGCATTCAGTTTTTATTCACAATTTGTTTAGTGTCCCAACTTTTTTGGAATCCGGTTTGTACCTTCAAAAATAGTAATTACTTTACATTCCCCATATGTCTACTTCATGTTTGGTTTATTTTGAAAATGACATTTTATTTTTTGGGAACATTAGAAGGCTTAGAAGTTTGGAAGCAAATTTTGAAATTTTTCTGAAAATTTCCAATACCCACTTTTTAAGGAGCAGTTCAGATCTGAAGTCACTTTGTGAGGCTTACATAAAAGAAACAACCCAAAAATGACCCCATTTTAGAAACTACACCCCTCAAGGTATACAAAACAGATTTTACAAACTTTGTTAACCCTTTAGGTGTTCCACAAGAATTGATGAAAATGGAGAAGAAATTTCAGAATTTCACTTTTTGGGCAAATTTTACATTTTAATCCATTTTTTCAAGTAGCAAAGCAAGGGTTAACAGCCAAATAAAACTCAATATTTATTACCCTGCTTCTGCGGTTTACAGAAACACCCCACATATGATTGTAAACTGCTGTACGGGCACACGGCAGGGCGCAGAAGGAAAGGAACACCATATGGTTTTTGTAGGGCAAATTTAGCTGAACTGGTTTTTAGATGTCATGTCCCATTTGAAGCCCCCCTGATGCACCCCTACAGTAGAAACTCAAAAAATGACCACATTTTGGAAACTACGGGATAAGATGCCAGTTTTATTGGTACTATTTTGGGGTACATATGATTTTCAATAGCTCTATATTACATTTTTTGTGAGGCAAGGTAACAAAAAATGGATGTTTTGGCACCATTTGAATTTTTTATTTTTACAGCGTTTACCTGAGGGATTAGGTCATGTGACTTTTTTATAGAGCAGATCATTACGCACGTGGCAATACCTAATATGTCTACTTTTTCTTATATATTTAAGTTATACACAATAACAGCATTTTTGAAACCAAAATAATGATATTTTAGTGTCTCCATAGTCTGAGAGCAATAGCTTTTTTATTTTTTGACCGATTCTCTCAGGTAGGATCTCATTTTTTGTGGGGTGAGGTGACGGTCTGATTGGTACTATTTTGGGGGGAATATGACTTTTTGATTACTTGCTGTTGCAATTTTTGTGATGTAATGTGACAAAAATTTCTTTTTTTTTTACACCGTTTTTTTGTTTTACGGTGCTCATCTGAGTGGTTAGGTCCAATAATGTGCCAGTAAAAAGGGACCCCCATAATGCCCCCAATAATGTGCCAGTAAGTGTCCCCATAGATGCCCCCCCATGTGCCAGTATCAAGTGCCAACCCCCCCATGTGCCAGTATTAACTGCCTCTCTCCTTCCCCCCTCTATGTGCCAGTATCATAGTGCCACCCCCCCCAATGTGCCAGTATCAAGTGCCTCTCTCCTTCCCACCAACCTACCATGTGCCAGTATCATAATGCCATGTCCCCTTCCAATGTGCCAGTATTAAGTGCCTCTCTCCTTCCCCCCATGTGCCAGTATCATAGTGCCACCCCCCAATGTGCCAGTATCAAGTGCCTCTCTCCTCCCCCCCAATGTGCCAGTATCAAGTGCCTCTCTCCTTCCCCCCCCCCAATGTGCCAGTATCAAGTGCCTCCCGCTCCCCCCATGTGGCAGTATTTAAAAAACAAAACCCTTCTACTTACCTCCATTTCAGCGATGCGATGCAGTCTCTTCCGGCCTGTGTCCCGCGCTGTATGTCCATATATGGAGTCAGTGCTTGTGTATTTCAGAAAAGTTTCTGCTGGGACTCAAACCCACAACCTTCTGCATTAGCAAAGCACAGCTGCCCCATCACACTCAGCTCTGCTATATCTCTATATTTCTATCTACTGTATAGTAATACTTACAGATATTTAGATATAGCAGAGCTGAGTGTGCAGGGGCAGCAGTCATGTGTATAGATGTAGCAAAGCTGAGTGTGCTGGGGCAGCTGTCATATATATATATATATATATATAGAGATATAGCAGAGCTGAGTGTGCTAGGGCAGCTGTTATATATAGAGATATATAGAGCTGAGTGTGCTGGGGCAGCTGTCATGTGTATAGATGTAGCAGAGCTGGGTGTGCTGGGGCAGCCATCATATATAGAGATATGGCAAAGCTGAATGTGCTGGGGCAGCTGTCATATAGAGATATAGCAGAGCTGGGTGTGTTGGGGCAGCTGTCATATAGAGATATAGCAGTGCTGGGTGTGTTCGGGCAGCTGTCATGTGTATAGATGTACACTGGCTAGAACAGCTAACAGAGTCTACAGTAGAAGTCTCATATTTTTTCAGTCAGTAGCTATACAACTCTAATAGCTGTGTGGGTAAGTGCCTTGCCTCTGAAAACAGAATGGCGTGGGTTTGAGTCCCAGCATAGATTCATCTCTCTCTCCTGCTGCAGCACAGGCAAGGCATCTGAATCGCTGAGGACAGCGATATAGATGACTATGCCTGGGATTCGTCAGATTCAAATTTTGAAAATGAGGTCTGGATTCAAGTCCACGAATCCTTCGAATCCAGGAAGATTCGACAGATTAGTCGTCCCACCTCTAGTTTTTTTATTTTATGGGCAATTGTTAATTTTTTGCGGGATGAGGTGACGGTTTTATTGATACCACTTTGGGGGGCATATGCCTTTTTGATCGCTTGGTGTTGCACTTTTTGTTATGTAAAGTGACAAAAATTGCTTATTTTTACACAGTTTTTATATTTTTTATGGTGTTTATCGGATAGGGTGGATCAGGTGATATATTTATAGAACCAGTCATCATGGACGCGGCGATACCTAATATGTGTGGGGTTTGTTAGTTTTTTCTGTTTTTTATTATAAAATAAGGGGAAATGAGCGTTTTTTTTCTTTTTTACTTTATTAATTTTATTACTTTATTAATTTTATTAAAAACACTTATTTTTAACTTTTTTTTACTTTACTTTATTTATGACATTCACTTTTGGGGGTCTGATCCCCTCTGGAATGCATTACAATACATCCGTATTGTAATGCATTGACTGTTAGTGTATGACACAGAGTCATACACTAACAGGTTGCCTAGGAGACCCAGCCTGAGGCTGGATCTCCTCGGCTCCCGTAGAAGGCAGTTCCCGATGTCGTGCAAGGCATTGGGCAGCCTCTGCACGGCATCGGGCTGCCTTGTGTCGCATCGGGTCCCCGCCACAGCAGCGCGGAAACTCGATGCGATCGTTCACCCGACAAAAACCTCTTCTATGTTGCGGTCAGCGCAGACCGCGGCATATAAGGGGTTAATCCGCTGGCATCGGCTTTTACACCCTGAAGTGATCGCGCGGGCACTGTAACAGTGCACGCGCGATCACTATGACGTACTATTACGTCAAATTGTGGGAACTCAGTGGTTCACATGACGTACTAGTACGTCAAAGGTCGGGAAGGGGTTAAGTTTTTTTATTTGTATGTATTTTATTTTATGTCATTTCACTAATTGGTCTGTTACAATTTCGGTTGAAATTCACCAATTTTTGGGTGTGATATCCACTGCTATACTTACAAAACCTACAAAAAATGCCAGGTCACTTATAATTAGGGATGAGCGAACCCGAACTGTATAGTTCGGGTTCGTACAGAATTTTGGGGTGTCCGTGACACGGACCCGAACATTTTCGTAAAAGTCCGGGTTCGGTGTTCGGCGCTTTCTTGGCGCTTTTTGAAAGGCTGCAAAGCAGCCAATCAACAAGCGTCATACTACTTGCCCCAAGAGGCCATCACAGCCATGCCTACTATTGGCATGGCTGTGATTGGCCAGTGCAGCATGTGACCCAGCCTCTATATAAGCTTGGGTCACGTAGCGCTGCACGTCACTCTGCTGTTACAAGTGTAGGGAGAGGTTGCAGCTGCGACGTTAGGGCGAGATTAGGCAGTGATTAACTCCTCCAAAACACTTAAGACAGTGATCGATCTACAGCTGTGGATCATTGAACTGCTGCTATTCAATTGCTCACTGTTTTTAGGCTGCCCAGAGCGTTTTTCAGTCACTTTTTTCTGGGGTGATCGGCGGCCATTTTGTGGCTTGTGGTGCGCCAGCACAAGCTGCCACCAAGTCCATTTAACCATCAATAGTGTGGTTATTTAAATCTATACCTAAAAGGGTATATTAGTTTCAAGGTGCTGATAGGGTCATTCTCAATAACTTCACACACACGCTACTGTGCAGATCCAAGTCTAATTCTGTCCGTAAACGTATACCTGTCACCCAGCGCCTAAATAATAGGCCTCAAATTTATATTCAGCTAAATCTCTGGCTATTGCTGTAGCTGGTGAAGTTATATTGTGTCCGTCAAAGCACAGTTTTTGTTCTGGTTTGAAATACAATTCCCAACCTAGCAATTTCCTAAATTAGTGGTTTCTGCTGAATCAGGCCTACTTTAAATCTATCCCTAAAAGGGTATATTAGATTCAAGGTGCTGATAGGGTCAGTCTCAATAACTTCACACACACGCTACTGTGCATATCCAAGTCTAATTCTGTCCGTAAACGTATACCTGTCACCTAGCACTAGAGTTGAGCGAACACCTGGATGTTCGGGTTCGAGAAGTTCGGCCGAACTTCCCGGAAATGTTCGGGTTCGGGATCCGAACCCGACCCGAACTTCGTCCCGAACCCCATTGAAGTCAATGGGGACCCGAACTTTTCGGCACTAAAAAGGCTGTAAAACAGCCCAGGAAAGAGCTAGAGGGCTGCAAAAGGCAGCAACATGTAGGTAAATCCCCTGCAAACAAATGGATAGGGAAATGAATAAAAATAAAAATAAAATAAATAAAAATTAACAAATATCAATTGGAGAGAGGTCCCATAGCAGAGAATCTGTCTTCATGTCAGCAGAGAATCAGTCTCTTCATGCCATAGCAGAGAATCTGGCTTCGTCACCCACCACTGTAACAGTCCATTGTCATATATTTAGGCCCCGGCACCCAGGCAGAGGAGAGAGGTCCCGTAACAGAGAATCTGGCTTCATGTCATAGCAGAGAATCAGGCTTCACGTCACCCACCACTGAAACAGGCCCAGACAGAGGAGAGGTTCATTCAACTTTGGGTTGCCCCGCAATATAATGGTAAAATGAAAATAAAAATAGGATTGAATGAGGAAGTGCCCTGGAGTAGAATAATATATTGTTAAGGGGAGGTAGTTAATGTCTAATCTGCACAAGGGATGGACAGGTCCTGTGGGATCCATGCCTGGTTCATTTTTATGAACGTCAGCTTGTCCACATTGGCTGTAGACAGGCGGCTGCGTTTGTCTGTAATGACGCTCCCTGCCATGCTGAATACACGTTCAGACAAAACGCTGGCCGCCGGGCAGACCAGCACCTCCAAGGCATAAAAGGCTAGCTCTGGCCACGTGGACAATTTGGAGACCCAGAAGTTGAATGGGGCCGAACCTGTCACGGAACCATGAACCAGACGTACAACAAGAGATAAGTGAAAATAAGAAGGCTTTATTGAAAATAAAGCTGTAAAGCAAAAGTCCAAACGAATGGTGAAACCGAAGCAGAGTCTTTGAGAGGCCAGAGATCAGGAACCAGAAGGGTAGTCAGACGAAGCCAGGATCAGGAACCAGCAGGGTAGTCAGACGAAGCCAGGATCAGGAACCAGCAGGGTAGTCAGACGAAGCCAGGATCAGGAACCAGCAGGGTAGTCAGACGAAGCCAGGATCAGGAACCAGAAGCAGCAGCAGTCTTAGAAGCATGTGAACACAGGAGGACCAAGCAAGGAACTGAAGCCACAGACCTCCTATATATATGAGCTAGGCATCCAGCTCCTCCCAGTGGGAAGGAGGAGCCGCAGGGTGGAAGGCTACAAGAAACCCAGAAACCAAGATGGCCGCCAGCACATGTCAAACGAAGGAGAACAGCAAGAAGGTAAGACCATGACAGTACCTCCCCCTCAAGGGCCCCTCCTCCGCGGAGCAAAAAAACGGTTTCTGAGGGAAGCGTGCGTGGAAGGCTCGGAGCAAGGCAGGAGCATGGACATCTGCGGAGGGAACCCAGGAACGCTCCTCTGGACCATAACCACGCCAATGGACCAAAAACTGCACCCGACCGATCCACAATCATGAGAATGACCGTATGGCCTCGGGATGCAGGGAGGTCCACAATGAAATCCATCCCCAGGTGTGACCATGGGCGCTCCCCGGTGGCTATGGGTTGCAGAAGGCCCAACGGAAGGTGCCGAGGGGACTTACTCTGGGCACAAACGGAGCATGCCGCTACATATGCGGCGATGTCGGAACGTAGGGAAGGCCACCAGAACAGACGGGAAACAGCCCAGGACAGCTGATTCTTTCCAGGATGCCCCGCGGTCTTGGAGTTATGGTAGGTTCGCAACAACCGAGTGCGCAACTCCTCAGGCACAAAACATCTGCCGTTGGGTCTCCCAGAGGGAGCACCAGATTGAGCCGCCAAAATCTGCTCACCCAGGGGAGAGGTCAGGCTGGTGCGAATGGCGGCCAGGATCTGATTCGGAGGTATGACCGAAGTCGGAATCGACTCCTCCCTGGACAGCTCGGAGTACTGCCGTGATAAGGCATCCGCCCTGATGTTCTTGGAACCGGGTAGGTAGGAGACCACGTAATTAAAACGTGACAAGAACAGAGCCCATCTGGCCTGACGTGGTGTCAATCTCTTGGCCTCAGAAAGGTAGGTCAGATTCTTATGGTCCGTCAGGATGAGAACCGGAACCACCGAACCCTCGAGCAAGTGCCTCCATTCTTTAAGGGCCTGCACGATGGCCAATAACTCCCTGTCACCAATCTGATAGTTGCACTCCGCGGAAGACAGTTTCCGGGAGTAAAACCCACAAGGAAGCAGAGGACCCTCTGGTGTTCTACGCTGAGACAGAAGGGCGCCTACTCCCGTCTCAGACGCGTCCACCTCGAGGACAAAGGGCAACCCAGGGTTGGGATGCGACAGAATCGGAGCCGACACAAAAGCGGACTTTAGGGCCTCAAAAGCTCGGATGGCCTCGAGCGGCCAGACCTGGGAATTACTGCCCTTCCTGGTCAGATCCGTGAGAGGCTTGGCCAGCATGGAAAAGTCCCTGATGAACTTCCGATAATAATTGGCGAAGCCCAAAAAGCGCTGCAGGGAACGAAGACCACTGGGCTGGGGCCACTGTAAGACAGCCAAAACCTTCTCAGGATCCATGGAGAACCCCTCAGCGGAAATGATGTAACCTAAGAAGGTTACCTGGGATCGGTGAAATTCACATTTCTCAAGCTTACCGAACAGCTTGTTCTCTCGTAACCGTTGCAACACTCGTCTGACATCCAGAATGTGGGCCTCCATGGATTCAGAATATACCAAGATGTCATCCAAATAGACCACCACACACTGCTGCAACAGGTCACGGAAAACATCGTTGATGAATTCCTGAAAGACTGCGGGCGCATTGCACAACCCAAAGGGCATAACCAAGGATTCATAATGACCGGTCCTGGTGTTAAACGCGGTCTTCCACTCATCGCCCGCCTTGATCCTTACCAGGTTATATGCCGCCCTCAGGTCGAGTTTGGTAAAGACCGTGGCCCCTTTAAGGCGATCGAACAGCTCGGAAATCAAGGGTATCGGGTAAGCGTTCTTGATCGTGATGCGATTGAGACCCCTGTAATCGATGCAAGGCCTCAACTCACCGCCCTTCTTTTTCACAAAGAAAAATCCAGCCCCTGCCGGGGACGAGGATTTGCGAATGTGTCCGCGTGAAAGCGCCTCCCTCACGTACTCCTCCATGGCCTCATTCTCCGCTACCGACAGTGAATAGACTTTGCCACGAGGAGGAACGGCACCAGATTGTAACTCTATGGCACAATCGTATGGGCGGTGCGGAGGTAGGGCAACCGCGCGCACCTTATCGAATACATCCCGGTACTCCTCGTATTCAGGAGGCAACAGAGAGTCCGAGGAAGTACACAGCAACTTGACAGACCCATGGATGCAACTAGCCCCACACTGCGGTGACCACGAGAGGATCTCGGCCGATCTCCAATCGAAAGTCGGATTATGCTTCTGGAGCCAGGGGTAGCCCAAGACCACCGAGTAGTGTGGAGACGAAATAACCTGGAGGCAGACCGACTCTCTGTGAACGGCACCAATGGCTATCCCCACTGGAAGGGTCTCATGAGTCACGTGTGACGACAGAAGGGGTCTGCCGTCTATCGCCTCAAGAGCCAGTGGGGAACCTCGAGCCTGCAGAGGAATGGAATTGGCGGCAGCGAACACACTATCAATGAACAAACCACCAGCACCAGAGTCCACCAACGCCTGGGTCGTCACCGAGCCCCCGACCCAGGAGAGGACAGTGATCAGTGGTTTGTCAACACGGGAAACCGGGGACGAGGAGACTCCACCCAAGATCTGCCCCCGACAGGATCTCAGGTACGAGCGTTTCCCGGACGGTTCGGACATGCCAACCGAAAATGCCCACCGAGACCACAGTACATGCATCGACCCTCGCGTCTCCGGAGTACCCTCTCCCCCTCGGACAGGCGAGCAAACCCCAGCTGCATGGGTTCACCCCCAGACAAGTCATCCCCAGGAGGCGTGGGAGGAGAGGGAGGCACGGGTGGGACAGCAAACGTAGGCGCCAATCTGTTAGAAGACCTCCGCAGGCTCTCCTTAAAGGAAGGTCTCTCCCTGAGTCTGGTGTCAATCAAAATCAGGAAAGAAATAAGAGACTCGAGCTCCACTGGTAGGTCCTTAGCTGCAACCTCATCCTTCAAGGCATCCGAGAGACCATGAGAGAAAGCAGCGACCAGAGCCTCATTATTCCAGCCCACCTCTGCTGCCAGGGTACGAAACTCAATGGCGTATTCAGCTACGGATCGTGAACCCTGTCTGATGGACATAAGGAGCTTCGCAGCAGAGGCAGCACGAGCCGGCACATCGAATACCTTCCGAAGAGAAGCAACAAAACCGGAAAACTCGGCAACCACCGGATCGTTGTTCTCCCATAAAGGGCTGGCCCAGGCCAAGGCCTTGTCCGAGAGCAGCGAGATCAAGAAGCCCACCTTTGATCTCTCAGTAGGAAAGGCATGTGGCAGCAACTCGAAATAAATGCCCACCTGGTTAAGGAAACCTCGGCACTGAGTTGGCTCTCCCCCAAAGCGCTGTGGAAGAGGGGCAGAACCGGTCATACCCCGAAACACCGCAGGCGCAACAACAGGTGTCGGGGTAGACTCTGGCGCAACAACCGGAGCGGCAGTAGGAGCGACAACCGACCCATCGGCAACGGGAGCGAAATGAGCCGTGCTTTCAAGCAGGGTTTGCAACGCCACAGCGAACCGACCCAACAGGTGATCCTGCTGATCAAGTCTGGCAACCAGCATGGGTAGCGAGGATGGCCCTGTACCGTCAGAACTCATGGCTTGGTCCTAATGTCACGGAACCATGAACCAGACGTACAACAAGAGATAAGTGAAAATAAGAAGGCTTTATTGAAAATAAAGCTGTAAAGCAAAAGTCCAAACGAATGGTGAAACCGAAGCAGAGTCTTTGAGAGGCCAGAGATCAGGAACCAGAAGGGTAGTCAGACGAAGCCAGGATCAGGAACCAGCAGGGTAGTCAGACGAAGCCAGGATCAGGAACCAGCAGGGTAGTCAGACGAAGCCAGGATCAGGAACCAGAAGCAGCAGCAGTCTTAGAAGCATGTGAACACAGGAGGACCAAGCAAGGAACTGAAGCCACAGACCTCCTATATATATGAGCTAGGCATCCAGCTCCTCCCAGTGGGAAGGAGGAGCCGCAGGGTGGAAGGCTACAAGAAACCCAGAAACCAAGATGGCCGCCAGCACATGTCAAACGAAGGAGAACAGCAAGAAGGTAAGACCATGACAGAACCATCAGTCAGTACGTGGAGGGGTGTGCACAGGTACTGTTCCACCATGTTATTGAAATGTTGCCTCCTGCTAACATGTTCCGTATAAGGTGGTGGTGCAGTTAGCTGTGGCGTGGTGACAAAACTTTTCCACATCTCTGCCATGCTATCCCTGCCCTCAGAGGAGCTGGCCGTGACACAGCTGCATTGGCGACCTCTTGCTCCTCCTCTGCCTTCTCCTTGGGCTTCCACTTGTTCCCCTGAGACATTTGGGAATGCTCTCAGTAGCGCGTCTACCAACGTGCGCTTGTACTCGCGCATCTTACTATCACGCTCCAGTGCATGAAGTAAGGTGGGCACATGTCTTTGTACCATGGATCCAGCAGGGTGGCAACCCAGTAGTCCGCACACGTTAAAATGTGGGCAACTCTGCTGTCGTTGCGCAGGCACTGCAGCATGTAGTCGCTCATGTGTGCCAGGCTGCCCAAAGGTAAGGACAAGCTGTCCTCTGTGGGAGGCGTATCGTCATTGTCCTGCGTTTTCCCCCAGCCACGCACCAGTGATGGGCCCGAGCTGCGTTGGGTGCCAGCCCGCTGTGAACCTGCTTCATCCTCATCCTCCTCCTCCTCATCCTCGTCCTCCATTAGTGGGCCCTGTCTGGCCACATTTGTACCTGGCCTCTGCTGTTGCAAAAAACCTCCCTCTGAGTCACTTCGAAGAGACTGGCCTTTAAGTGCTAAAAATCACCCCTCTTCCTCCTCCTCCTCCTGGGCCACCTCCTCTTCCATCATCGCCCTAAGTGTTTTCTCAAGGAGACATAGAAGTGGAGTCATCGCCACTGGCCATGTTGGTGGAGTACTCGAAACAGCGTAACAGGGCACACAGGTCTCGCATGGAGGCCCAGTCATTGGTGGTGAAGTGGTGCTGTTCCGCAGTGTGACTGACCCGTGCGTGCTGCAGCTGAAACTCCACTATGGCCTGCTGCTGCTCGCACAGTCTGTCCAGCATGTGCAAGGTGGAGTTCCACCTGGTGGGCACGTCGCATATGAGGCGGTGAGCGGGAAGGCCAAAGTTACGCTGTAGCGCAGACAGGCGAGCAGCGGCAGGATGTGAACGCCGGAAGCGCGAACAGACGGCCCGCACTTTATGCAGCAGCTCTGACATGTCGGGGTAGTTGTGAATGAACTTCTGCACCACCAAATTCAGCACATGCGCCAGGCAAGGGATGTGCGTCAAACCGGCTAGTCCCAGAGCTGCAACAAGATTTCGCCCATTATCGCACACCACCAGGCTGGGCTTGAGGCTCACCGGCAGCAACCACTCGTCGGTCTGTTGTTCTATACCCCCCACAACTCCTGTGTGGGGCCTGTCCCCCAAACATATGAGTTTCAGAACGGCCTGCTGACGTTTACCCCGGGCTGTGCTGAAGTTGGTGTTGAAGGTGTGTGGCTGACTGGATGAGCAGGTGGAAGAAGAGGAGGAGGAAGCTGAGTAGGAGGAGGAGGAGACAGGAGGCAAAGAATGTTGCCCTGCGATCCTTGGCGGCGGAAGGACGTGCGCCAAACAGCTCTCCGGCTGGGGCCCAGCCGCCACTACATTTACCCAGTGTGCAGTTAGGGAGATATAGCGTCCCTGGCCGTGCCTACTGGTCCACGTATCTGTGGTTAGGAGGACCTTGCCACAGATGGCGTTGCGCAGTGCACACTTGATTTTATCGGAAATTTGGTTGTGCAGGGAAGGCACGGCTCTTTTGGAGAAGTAGTGCCGGCTGGGAACAACATACTGTGGGACAGCAAGCGACATGAGCTGTTTGAAGCTGTCTGTGTCCACCAGCCTAAATGACAGCATTTCATAGGCCAGTAGTTTAGAAATGCTGGCATTCAGGGCCAGGGATCGAGGGTGGCTAGGTGGGAATTTACGCTTTCTCTCAAATGTTTGTGAGATGGAGAGCTGAACGCTGCCATGTGACATGGTTGAGATGCTTGGTGACGCAGGTGGTGGTGTTGGTGGTACATCCCATGTTTGCTGGGCGGCAGGTGCCAACGTTCCTCCAGAGGCGGAGGAAAAGGCCGAGGCGGCGGCAGCAGCAGAAGAGGCCGAGGTGGCAGCAGCAGAAGAGGTAGCAGGGGGAGCCTGAGTGACTTCCTTGTTTTTAAGGTGTTTACTCCACTGCAGTTCATGCTTTGCATGCAGGTGCCTGGTCATGCAGGTTGTGCTAAGGTTCAGAACGTTAATGCCTCGCTTCAGGCTCAGACAGCTTTGCAGCCTTTCAAAAAGTGCCGAACTCGAACTTTTATGAAAATGTTCGGGTTCGGGTCCGTGTCACGGACACCCCAAAATTCGGTACGAACCCGAACTATACAGTTCGGGTTCGCTCATCCCTACCCAGCACTTAAATAATAGGGATCAAATTTATATTCAGCTAAATCTCTGGCTATTGCTGTAGCTGGTTAAGTTATATTATGTCCGTCAAAGCACAGTTTTTGTTCTGGTTTGAAATACAATTCCCAACCTAGCAATTTCCTAAATTTGTGGTTTCTGCTGTATCAGGCCTACTTTAAATCTATCCCTAAAAGGGTATATTAGATTCAAGGTGCTGATAGGGTCATTCTCAATAACTTCACACACACGCTACTGTGCAGATCCAAGTCTAATTCTGTCTGTAAACGTATACCGGTCACCCAGCACCTAAATAATAGGCCTCAAATTTATATTCAGCTAAATCTGTCATTACTGCTGTGCCTGTATTAGTGTAATACGGTACCTAAATAGATAGCCAGATAGTGTTAGGAGTCTGTAAAAAAAGGCCTGAATTTGAATTCAATACATTGGGTCAAATAATATTTTTCTTATTGTGGTGAACGGTAACAATGAGGAAAACCTCTAGTAAGGGACGCGGACATGGTCGTGGTGGTAGTGGACCCTCTGGTGCTGGGAGAGGACGTGGCCGTTCTGCCACAGCCACACGTCCTAGTGAACCAACTACCTCGGGTCCCAGTAGCCAGCAGAATTTACAGCGATATTTGGTGGGGCCCAATGCCGTTCTAAGGATGGTAAGGCCTGAGCAGGTACAGGCATTAGTCAATTGGGTGGCCGACAGTGAATCCAGCACGTTCACATTATATCCCACCCAGTCTTCTGCAGAAAGCGCACAGATGGCGCATGAAAACCAAGCCCATCAGTCTGTCACATCACCCCCATGCATATCAGGGAAACTGTCTGAGCCTCAAGTTATGCAGCAGTCTCTTATGCTGTTTGAAGACTCTTCTGCCAGGGTTTCCCAAGGGCATCCACCTAGCCCTTCCCCAGGGGTGGAAGAGATAGAATGCACTAACGCACAACCACTTATGTTTCCTGATGATGAGGACATGGGAATACCACCTCAGCACGTCTCTGATGATGACGAAACACAGGTGCCAACTGCTGCGTCTTTCTGCAGTGTGCAGACTGAACAGGAGGTCGGGGATCAAGACTGGGTGGAAGACGATGCAGGAGACGATGAGGTCCTAGACCCCACATGGAATGAAGGTCGTGCCACTGACTTTCACAGTTCGGAGGAAGAGGCAGTGGTGATACCGAGCCAACAGCGTAGCAAAAGACAAAGAGGGAGCAGTGGGCAAAAGCAGAACACCCGCCACCAAGAGACTCCGCCTGCTACTGACCGCCGCCATCTGGGACCGAGCACCCCAAAGGCAGCTTCAAGGAGTTCCCTGGCATGGCACTTCTTCAAACAATGTGCTGACGACAAGACCCGAGTGGTTTGCACGCTGTGCCATCAGAGCCTGAAGCGAGGCATTAACGTTCTGAACCTTAGCACAACCTGCATGACCAGGCACCTGCATGCAAAGCATGAACTGCAGTGGAGTAAACACCTTAAAAACAAGGAAGTCACTCAGGCTCCCCCTGCTACCTCTTCTGCTGCTGCCTCGGCCTCTATACGCTCGGACGCTATATCTCCCTAACTGCACACTGGGTAAATGTAGTGGCGGCTGGGCCCCAGGTGGAGAGCTGTTTGGTGCACATCCTTCCGCCGCCAAGGATCGCAGGGCAACATTCTTTGCCTACTGTCTCCTCCTACTCAGCTTCCTCCTCCTCTTCTTCCACCTGCTCATCCAGTCAGCCACACAGCTTCACCACCAACTTCAGCACAGCCCAGGGTAAACTTCAGTAGGCCATTCTATAACTCATATGTTTGGGGGACAGGCCCCACACAGCACAGGAGTTGTGGGGGGGTATAGAACAACAGACCGACGAGTAGTTGCTGCCGGTGAGCCTCAAACCCGGCCTGGTGGTGTGCGATAATGGGCGAAATCTCGTAGCAGCTCTGGGACTAGCCGGTTTGACGCACATCCCTTGCCTGGCGCATGTGCTGAATTTGGTGGTGCAGAAGTTCATTCACAACTACCCCGACATGTCAGAGCTGCTGCATAAAGTGCGGGCCGTCTGTTCGCGCTTTCGGCGTTCACATCCTGCCGCTGCTCGCCTGTCTGCGCTACAGCGTAACTTCGGCCTTCCCGCTCACCGCCTCATATGCGACGTGCCCACCAGGTGGAACTCCACCTTGCACATGCTGGACAGACTGTGCGAGCAGCAGCAGGTCATAGTGGAGTTTCAGCTGCAGCACGCACGGGTCAGTCGCACTGCGGAACAGCACCACTTCACCACTAATGACAGGTACAAATGTGGCCAGACAGGGCCCACTACTGGAGGACGAAGAGGACGAGGATGAGGAGGAGGTGGAGGAGGATGAGGATGAAGATGAAGCATGTTCACAGCGGGGTGGCACCCAACGCAGCTCGGGCCCATCACTGGTGCGTGGCTGGGGGGAAACGCAGGACGATGATGATACGCCTCCCACAAAGGACAGCTTGTCCATACCTCTGGGCAGCCTGGCACACATGAGCGACTACATGCTGCAGTTCCTGCGCAACGACAGCAGAGTTGCCCACATTTTAACGTGTACGGACTACTGGGTTGCCACCCTGTTGGATCCCCGGTACAAAGACAATGTGCCCACCTTACTTCCTACACTGGAACGTGATAGGAAGATGCGCGAGTACAAGCGCACGTTGGTAGACGCGCTACTGAGAGCATTCCCAAATGTCACAGGGGAACAAGTGGAAGCCCAAGGCGAAGGCAGAGGAGGAGCAAGTGGTCGCCAACGCAGCTGTGTCACGGCCAGCTCCTCTGAGGGCAGGGTTAGCATGGCAGAGATGTGGAAAAGTTTTGTCACCACGCCACAGGTAACTGCACCACCACCTGATACGGAACGTGTTAGCAGGAGGCAACCTTTCACTAACATGGTGGAACATTACGTGTGCACACCCCTCCACGTACTGACTGATGGTTCGGCCCCATTCAACTTCTGGGTCTCCAAATTGTCCACGTGGCCAGAGCTAGCCTTTTATGCCTTGGAGGTGCTGGCCTGCCCGGCGGCCAGCGTTTTGTCTGAACGTGTATTCAGCACGGCAGGGGGCGTCATTACAGACAAACGCAGCCGCCTGTCTACAGCCAATGTGGACAAGCTGACGTTCATAAAAGTTAACCAGGCATGGATCCCACAGGACCTGTCCATCCCTTGTGCAGATTAGACATTAACTTCCTCCCCTTAACCATATATTATTGTACTCCAGGGCACTTCCTCATTCAATCCTATTTTTATTTTCATTTTACCATTATATTGCGGGGCAACCCAAAGTTGAATGAACCTCTCCTCTGTCTGGGTGCGGGGGCCTAAAAAAATATCTGATAGTGGCCTGTTCCAGTGGTGGGTGACATGAAGCCTTATTCTCTGCTATGACATGAATACTGATTCTCTGCTGAGTCGCTGACATGAAGCCAGATTCTATGTTATGGGACCTCTCTCCTCTGTCTGGGTGCCGGGGCCTAAATTATATGACAATGGACTGTTCCAATGTTGGGTGACGTGAAGCATGATTCTCTGCTATGACATGAAGACTGATTCTCTGCTGACATGAAGCCAGATTCTCTGCTATGACATGAAGCCTGAATCTCTGTTATGGGACCTCTCTCCTCTGCCTGGGTGCCGGGGCCTAAATATCGGACAATGGACTGTTCCAGTGGTGGGTGACGTGAAGCCTGATTCTCTGCTATGACATGAATACTGATTCTCTGCTGACATGAAGCCAGATTCTCTGCTATGGGACCTCTCTCCTCTGCCTGGGTGCCTGGGCCTAAATATCTGACAATGAACTGTTCCAGTGATGGGTGACGTGAAGTCTGATTCCCTGCTGACATGAAGCCAGATTCTCTGCTATGGGACCTCTGTCCAATTGATATTGGTTCATTTTTTTTAATTTTAATTCATTTCCCTATCCACATTTGTTTGCAGGGGATTTAACTACATTTTGCTGCCTTTTGCAGCCCTCTAGCCATTTCCTGGGCTGTTTTACAGCCTTTTTAGTGCCAAAAAGTTTGGGTCCCCATTGACTTAAATGGGGTTCGGGTTCGGGACGAAGTTCGGGTCGGGTTCGGATCCTGAACCCGAACATTTCCGGGAAGTTCGGCCGAACTTCTCGAACATCCAGGTGTTCGCTCAACTCTACTTATAATGAATTAATACTTTATTACAAAATCACATAAATTTACAAACATGATTAAAAGAAAGTATGGTGCAGGAGATAAAAAGAGAGACGACATCACTGGAGGAAACATACAGCGGATAGATGTCCATACATCAGTTCATCAATGCAATACATAGGAAGATAAAGTGCAAATGCAAACAAAACATCTGTAATCAAAAGGACATCGGACAATTGCCCATACTGCGTCTCCTCCAGGATGGCGCCAAGCCCAACGCGCGTTTCGGCGTACCTTTGTCTGGGGTTGGCGCCATCCTGGAGGAGACGCAGTATGGGCAATTGTCCGATGTCCTATTGATTACAGATGATTTGTTTGCATTTGCACTTTATCTTCCTATGTATTGCATTGATGGACTGATGTATGGACATGTATCCGCTGTATGTTTCCTCCAGTGATGTCGTCTCTCTTTTTTTTTCTCCTGCACCATACTTTCTTTTAATTAGGTTTGTAAATTTATGTGATTTTGTAATAAAATATTAATTCATTATAAGCGGCCTGGCATTTTTTGAAGTTTTTATATTGTGGTAGTTTGCCATAGGCTTATGCCAGTTAATTACTTCTTTAAGTAATCATTCCCTGGTTGGGGTATTTTTTGGTTTTCACTGCTATACCTAGTAGACAGGTAAAAAAAAAAAAACACTAATTTGTCTGTTACATTTTTGGGTGAAATTTACCAATTTTTGGGTGTGATATACCACTCCTATACCTAGTAGACAGGTAAAAAATTTCACTAATTTGTCTGTTACATTTCCAGGTGAAATTCACCAATTGTTGTGTGTGATATACTACTGATATACCTAGTAGACATGTAAAAAAAAAAAAATCACTAATTTGTCTGTTACATTTTCGGGTGAAATTCACCAAGTTTTGGGTGTGATATACCACTGCTATACCTAGTAGACAGTGTAATATGGGGGGAAGATCGCTCCAATAAACCAGGTGCATGAGCTTCCAGCAGCCAAGGTACAAACAAACCCAACTTAAAGTCCGCTTAGTTCAGCACAACATAATCAATAGAACAGTCCGTTCAAAAATAAAGGTATTTTTACCCTGGGTTCTTTTTAGTCCGTGGTAGATTCCAGTCGGCTCTCCTGCCAAACTTTCCACATGTCCTCAGTTTCCAGCTCTGTTTCCAGCCAGCCACAGCAGTGTGTCCACCACACACTCCACACCACCCCCTCACTCACTTCCTTTTCCTCTTATCAGGAGAGTGAGTTAACCCTGTGGGTACCGGATCCAAGGTAGTGCTTTATTAAAGGCACCACAACCCAAATAATATTGATACATATCGGTCACTGAGGACCCAACCTTGGCGTCCTCTACAACAGGTAAAAAAAATTCACTAATTTGTCTGTTACATTTTCAGGTAAAATTAACCAATTTTTGGGTGTGATATACCACTGCTATACCTAGCAGACAGGTAAAAAAAATAAAAAAATTTGTCTGGCACATTTTCAGGTGAAATTCACCAATTTTTGGGTGTGATATACCCATACTCTACCTAGTAGACAGGTAAAAAAAAAAAATCACGAATTTGTCTGTTACATTTTTGGGTGAAATTCACCAATTTTTGGGTGTGATATTCCATTGCTCTACCTAGTAGACAGGTTAAAATAATTTAGTAATTTGTCTGTTACATTTTCGGGTAAAATTTATAAATTTGTGGGTGTGATATACCACTGCTCTACCTAGTAGACAGGTTAAAAAAAATTACTAATTTGTTTGTTACATTTTCAGGTGAAATTCACCAATTTTTGGGTGTGATATACCACTCCTATACCTAGTAGACAGGTAAAAAAAAAACACTAATTTGTCTGTTACATTTTCAAGTGAAATTCACCAATTTTTGGGTGTGATATACCACTGTTATACTTAGCAGACAGGTAAAAAAAAATCTATAATTTATCTGTTACATTTTAGGGTGAAATTCAGTAATTTATGGGTGTGATATACCACTGCTATGCCTAGTATACAGGTTAAAAAAATTCACTAATTTGTCTGTTACATTTTCGTGTGAAATTCACCAATTTATGCCTGTGATATACCACTGCTCTATATCACACCAAAAAATCTATAATTTGTTTGTTACATTTTCGGGTGAAATTAACCAATTTTTGGCTGTGATATACCACTGCTCTACCTAGTAGACAGCTTAATAAATTTCACTAATTTGTCTGTTACATTTTCAGGGGACATTCAACAATTTTTGCTGTGAATAAACCCCTGCTCTGCATAGGTGACAGGGACCGAAATTTTTAAAAATAATCTGTTCCATTGGTGGGTGACATTAACCCATTTCTGGCGATGAAAAACCCCTGCTCTGCATAGGTGACAGGGACTTAAATTTCAAAAATTCCTCTTTAATTGGACCTTTCATTTGATCCTTCTGCTTTAATAACTTGTCCCACATTTCCGCTTCATCCCATTGCAGTTATTAACCTCCCTTGGATGAGGTCTCCCTTTCTCACGCTCCCTCTCTGGCGTGGAACCCTGATTCGCCTATAACCGTGATCAACATGGTAGGCTCAGAAAAGAACATCAAAAGTTGATAGAGAAGATATCCAAATGGATCGTGGACGTCACAGGGACGTGCGATCAGGCAGAAGTTATCTAGAGTTAACAAAGCAGCAGCAGGGCCTCTCCTGGCCAACGTTTCCAAATACAAAATACCCCAGTGACATTCCCTATAATTTTTTATTAATCATTCCAATAACAGGGCATCTTAAGAGTCCTGTATTGTTATTTATCGTCACTAACTGTCACGGCTGTATGTGGGCAACAATAGTAATACACAGTACAGAGCTACTGACTGGACCCAGAACTAGGGAGGATAACGGGTGACCCCTGTCCGACCCTCAACGCTCTCCCTATTCTGCTAAAGCACATGCCCGGATCCAAATGGCGGAAAGAGGCATGCCCACGTGCCTAAGACTAATGACCACTGTAACCCCTACAATAGTGGAAGGGGCACGGCCACCAGTGCCCTACTCAGTATATGGAGGGAACCGTGGCCACCTCAGATCCAGTCAGAAAATAAACAGGAACACAACAATGTCTGCACACTTAGCTGACGGTGTTGCAGCCGCAGAGAAGATGGATCCAAGGACAGGCTGGCAATATCCGGAGTGCTAGCTGCAGCAGAACACAGGTCCAGTGAACTGATAGCTACAAGTGAAGAAACTAAAGCCAGAGCTACAACTGAAGTGAGAACTATAATCCACATCCTATCATAGGAGGAGGGGTGATATAAAGAGAGGAAAATCAAACACATGAAGGACAGCTGTGGTGAAAGAAACCAAAAGTAAACAGAGTAGTGAGAACTCCTCCCAGCTCTAGTAGTGACATCATCACAGGGGTGGAGAAACAGAGCTGTGAGAACGTCCCAAAGCTCTGGTAGTGACAGTACCCCCCCCTCTACGGGTGGACTCCGGACACCCAGGACCCACCTTCTCAGGATGAGCCCTATGAAATGCCCTGATGAGGCGAGTGGCTTTAATGTCCGACACCGGAACCCACATCCTCTCCTCAGGACCATACCCCTTCCAATGAACGAGGTACTGAAGAAAACCGCGGACCATGCGAGAGTCCACAATTCTGGAAACCTCAAACTCCAGATTGCCATCAACCAAAATCGGAGGAGGAGGCAAAGAGGAGGGTACCGTGGGCTGGACATATGGTTTTAAGAGAGATCTGTGAAATACATTATGTATCTTCCAAACCCGTGGAAGATCAAGACGGAAGGCAACAGGATTGATGACTGACAAGATTTTATAAGGCCCAATAAACTTGGGACCCAATTTCCAGGAGGGAACCTTTAACTTAATGTTTCTAGTAGACAACCACACCAGATCACCCACATTCAGGTCCGGACCAGGCACACGTCTCTTATCAGCCACACGCTTATACCTCTCACTCATCTTTTTAAGATTACCCTGAATCTTTTGGCAAATGGTAGACAAAGACGAGGAAAATCTCTCCTCCTCAGGTAAACCAGAAAGAGCCCCTCCCGAGAATGTCCCAAACTGTGGATGGAACCCATATGCACCAAAGAATGGTGACTTATCAGAAGATTCCTGACGACGGTTGTTCAGAGCAAACTCAGCAAGAGGGAGAAATGAACACCAATCCTCCTGGTTCTCTGAAACAAAACAGCGCAAATATGTCTCCAGATTCTGATTGAGGCGCTCAGTCTGACCATTCGACTGCGGATGAAAAGCAGAAGAGAAGGACAGCCGAACCCCCAGGCGAGAACAGAAAGCCTTCCAGAACCTGGACACAAACTGCGTGCCTCTATCGGAAACAATATCAGAGGGAATGCCGTGCAATTTAACAATATGGTCGACAAAAGCTTGCGCCAACGTTTTAGCATTAGGTAAACCAGGGAAAGGTACGAAATGAGCCATCTTGCTAAAACGGTCCACCACCACCAGGATCACCGACTTCCCCGAGGAACGAGGAAGATCCGTGATAAAGTCCATGGACAGGTGTGTCCAAGGACGGGAAGGAATGGGTAACGGGAGAAGGGAACCTGAAGGCCGTGAACGAGGGACCTTAGCGCGAGCGCACGTCTCACAAGCAGCCACAAAACCCTCCACCGACTTACGAAGAGCCGGCCACCAAAATCTCCGAGCAATGAGATCCACCGTGGCTCTACTCCCGGGGTGACCAGCAAGAACCGTATCATGATGCTCCTTAAAGAGTTTGTGACGTAGCTCAGGAGGCACGAACAACTTCCCAGAAGGACAACGGGCAGGTGTCTCAGTCTGGGCAGCCTGGACCTCGGCCTCCAAATCGGAATATAGAGCAGAAACAACTACCCCCTCCGCCAAAATGGGACCCGGGTCCTCAGAGTTTCCTCCTCCCGGAAAACAGCGAGAGAGAGCATCAGCCTTCACATTTTTTATCCCAGGTCGGAATGTAACAACAAAATTGAATCTGGAGAAGAACAGAGACCATCTGGCCTGTCTCGGATTCATACGCCTGGCCGACTCCAAGTATGCCAGATTCTTATGGTCGGTAAAAACGGTGATAGGGTGCCTGGCCCCCTCCAACCAATGGCGCCATTCCTCGAAAGCCAACTTGATGGCCAACAACTCCCTATCGCCCACATCATAGTTTCTCTCTGCCGGGGAGAGTTTTTTAGAGAAAAAGGCACAGGGTCGCCACTTGGCAGGGGAAGGGCCCTGGGACAAAACCGCACCCACACCCACCTCGGAAGCATCCACCTCAACAATAAAAGGTAAGGAAACATCGGGATGCACCAAGACGGGAGCAGACGCAAAATTCTCTTTAATCTTAGAAAAGGCTGCAAGCGCCTCCTCCGACCAAGAGGAAAAATCCGCCCCCTTTTTTGTCATGTCAGTGAGGGGTTTGACAACAGAGGAATAATTCAAAATGAACTTTCTGTAATAGTTCGCAAAACCCAGAAAGCGCATCAATGCCTTCTGATTCTCAGGAAGCTCCCACTCAAGTACAGCACGGACCTTCTCGGGATCCATGCGAAAACCAGAAGCAGAGAGGAGAAAACCCAGAAATTGAATCTCCGATACCATAAAAAGACATTTCTCCAGCTTGGCGTACAATTTATTTTCCCGCAGAATCTGCAGAACCTGAAAAAGATGATCCTGATGGGTCTGAACATCAGGGGAAAAAATCAAAATATCATCAAGATACACCAATACAAATTTCCCCATTAAATGATAGAAAATACTATTAACAAAATGCTGAAAGACGGCCGGAGCATTCATCAGGCCGAAAGGCATAACGAGATTCTCGAAATGCCCGTCAGGGGTATTAAAGGCCGTTTTCCATTCATCCCCCTCTCTGACCCTGACCAGGTTGTACGCGCCTCTCAAATCCAATTTGGAAAACACCTTGGCCCCAACAATTTGATTGAAGAGGTCCGGGATCAGAGGAAGGGGATAGGGATCGCGAATCGTGATACGGTTCAGCTCCCTAAAATCTAGGCAAGGTCTCAGAGAGCCATCTTTCTTTTTAACAAAAAAAAAAACCCGCGGCCACAGGTGACTTTAAGGGACGAATATGCCCCTTTTCGAGACTCTCGGAGATGTAAGTTCGCATAGCGATTCTTTCCGGTTGTGAGAGATTGTAGAGGCGTGCTTTTGGCAGCTTGGCGCCAGGAATGAGGTTAATGGGACAGTCAAACTCCCGGTGAGGAGGTAGCTCCTGAACACCGCTCTCGGAAAACACGTCCGAGAAATCAGAGAGAAATGATGGCACCGTTTTAGTAGACACCTCTGCAAAAGTCGCTGTGAGACAATTCTCTCTACAAAAGTCACTCCACTCATTTATTTGCCTTCCTTGCCAATCAATAGTGGGGTTATGTCTAGTGAGCCAGGGTAACCCCAAAACTAGAGGAGACGGCAATCCGTTAAGGACAAAACAAGATATATCCTCCACATGAGTGTCACCTACAGCTAGCCGGATATTGTGAACAATGCCTTTCAGAGATCTCTGTGAGAGTGGAGCAGAGTCAATAGCAAAAACAGGTATATCTTTATCTAATGTGCAAACCTGAAAACCATGCATGGCTACAAATTGAGTGTCAATAAGATTGACGGCCGCTCCACTATCGACAAAAATCTCACAAGAAATGACTTTGCTCTCTAGCGCCACCCTGGCAGACAGGAGAAAACGGGAACTGCAGGTCAGAGGAAAAGCATCAAATCCTACATCAACTTTGCCCAAAGTAGCAGATGAAGCAGAACTTGATGATTTACCTTTTGAGATTTTTCTCTTATTATCGCTCTTAGTACGGTTCAAGAATCTCCTAGATGGACAAACATTTGCCAAATGACCTATGCCCCCACAACAAAAACAGACCATACTCTGAGGACTAAATCCTCTTTTATCAGGGGCAAGTCGAGCTAGCTGCATGGGCTCCTCCTCAGAGGGGAGCGAGACAGGATGAGGCCCCTGCACACTGAATGAGTCCGCACCACTTCCCCTAGACTGACAATGGCTGGACAGAGAGGTCTCGTTTCTTTCTCTTAGACGCCTGTCAAGGCGTACCGCCAATGACATGGCAGACTCTAAGGACGTTGGTCTCTCATGGAAAGCAAACGCATCTTTTAATCTCTCCGAGAGACCATGACAGAACTGACTCCGGAGTGCAGCATCATTCCAACCCGAATCAGCTGCCCATCTCCGAAATTCAGAACAATAAAGCTCCGCAGACCGTTTGTTCTGGCATAAAACACGTAGGTTAGATTCGGCCAGAGCAACACGATCCGGGTCATCATAAATCTGCCCCAGGGCCACAAAAAATCCCTCCACGGATCGAAGGGAGGGATCCCCTGATGGCAGCGAAAAAGCCCAAGTCTGAGCATTACCCCTGAGCAGGGAGATGACAATCCTCACCCTCTGCTCTTGATTACCAGAAGAGTGAGGACACAAGCAAAAATGGAGTTTGCATGCCTCTCTGAAACGAACAAAATTCTCACTGCCCCCGGAGAACGTCTCCGGAAGTGAGACCTTTGGCTCGCAACAGACTCCATGAGCCGGAGCAGGGCCCAATGCTTGAAGCTGAGTCATAGATTGACGGAGATCCGCTACTTCCAAAGAAAGACCCTGCATGCGGTCAACCAGGCCAGAAAGCGGATCCATGTCAAAAAAGGACAGTTTTGGTGGATTATAATGTCACGGCTGTATGTGGGCAACAATAGTAATACACAGTACAGAGCTACTGACTGGACCCAGAACTAGGGAGGATAACGGGTGACCCCTGTCCGACCCTCAACGCTCTCCCTATTCTGCTAAAGCACATGCCCGGATCCAAATGGCGGAAAGAGGCATGCCCACGTGCCTAAGACTAATGACCACTGTAACCCCTACAATAGTGGAAGGGGCACGGCCACCAGTGCCCTACTCAGTATATGGAGGGAACCGTGGCCACCTCAGATCCAGTCAGAAAATAAACAGGAACACAACAATGTCTGCACACTTAGCTGACGGTGTTGCAGCCGCAGAGAAGATGGATCCAAGGACAGGCTGGCAATATCCGGAGTGCTAGCTGCAGCAGAACACAGGTCCAGTGAACTGATAGCTACAAGTGAAGAAACTAAAGCCAGAGCTACAACTGAAGTGAGAACTATAATCCACATCCTATCATAGGAGGAGGGGTGATATAAAGAGAGGAAAATCAAACACATGAAGGACAGCTGTGGTGAAAGAAACCAAAAGTAAACAGAGTAGTGAGAACTCCTCCCAGCTCTAGTAGTGACATCATCACAGGGGTGGAGAAACAGAGCTGTGAGAACGTCCCAAAGCTCTGGTAGTGACACTAACTCCCCGAGTCGGGAGTGGGTAATTGACGCGCGCCCCCTCCTTTCCTTCAATTCTTCTGCTTTAATAATTTGTCCCACATTTCCTCTAGATCACAATTAAATTTTATCCATTGATCTCCCTTGGATGTGGTCTCTCTTTCTCATGCTCCCTCTCTGGCGTGGAACCCTGATTCGCCGCTAACCGTGATCAACATGGTAGGCGCAGAAAAGAACATCGAAAGTTGATAGACCAGATATCCAATTTGATCGTGAACATCCCGGGGACGTGCGACATGGTGGAGCAGTATGTTTGCACCGCCTACACGAACTGACTGATGGGTCTGCCCCCTGCAACTTCTGGGTCTCCAAATTGGGCACATGGCCTGAGCTTGCCCTTCACACCTTGGAGGTGCTGGCCTGCCCCGCAGCCAGTGTATTGTCTGGGTGTACCCTAATTTAGAAAAAATAAAAATAAATTTAAAACCAAAAAGCAGTGTAGGCTACCTCCTCCTCCTCAACTTCCACCTACACCGCCACATTCACCGCCTCCTCAACCTCCTATTTCATATTGACCTCGTCCTCCTAGATCAAGATTTTTTTTAAACGTATTTTATGCTATTTAAAGTAATTTCCCTACCCACATTTGTTTGCAGAGCACTTGCCATTCTCTTAACCACATTTTGATGCCATTTGCAGCCCTCTAGCCCTTTCAATTACATTTTTACAGCCATTTTAGTGCTCTAAACTTTGGGTCCCCATTGACTTCAATGGGGTTCGGGTTCGGGGTCAAGTTCGGGTTCCGAACTCAAACTTTTTTGTGAAGTTCGGGCCGAACCCATCGAACCCGAACATCCAGGTGTCCGCTCAACTCTAGTCATGGGTCAAAGTTCGGCGCAATGCAAAACAATATGGCGCATGAGAACATCGCTATATATTCGCATGTTTCGGCGAATCGCGAACTAACAAAGTTTGCCACAAAACGACCACCGCTAGTCAGCACTATTATTGCTGAAGACACTGGGGTCTATTACTTATACTGAAGGGTACTGTGGAGGGCATTTTTTATATTGGGGGCACTATGAGGTCAATTCTTTGTAGTAGGGGCAATGTGTGAGCAATTTTTTTTTATAGTGGGGGCACTATGGGGGCCATTCATTACATTGAGGTGCACTATAGGGGCCATTTGTTATACTGAGGGCATTGTGAGGGCCAATGGATGTCCAGGGGATATTATTGGGGGTATTACTGAGGGCACTCTTGAGATTAAAAAAAAAATTAAAAAGTCTATAAAGCATCCATTATAAACGGATCAAAAACGGCTATTACAAATGGACAAACAGCCAGAAAATACATGCACTCAATGCAAAATGGCCATGAAAAACTAAGTTTAAACGTTTTTATATTCACTTGAATGTACCTAAAGGAAATTTATGTTGTTCTAAACCTTTTCCAGTTCAGTTATTTTACTATCACTCACTGTGTTACTGAACTGTTCATCTGTAACCTGTTAGATTTGTGCAGCATTTTATTATTGCTTTGCAAATCTGGTTTCTGTGACATTTCTTATAGCATTTTCAGACAGTCCCACCACATTATATAAGGATCTATGCAAGATAAGTAAAGGGGTATTAAAAAAAAAACTCAATACTCATATGAAACATTTTTTCTTAGAATTGTTTGCTGTTTTTCTTTCTCATTTCAGCAGTGCTATGCCACTAAAAATTAAAAACAAAATATTGGCCTAGATTTACAAATCCAGTAAATGGAATAAACTTAGACAGGCTGTTAAGACCTGCACCAGATTTCTTACAGGGGCTCAGGCTGGATGATAAATGTGGTGCAGGGACAGACACTTTTTCTCTGACTCTATACCAACTATCGGTTGCCTTGAGACAGATTTTTAGGCCAGAATTGTGTCAAATGTTTGGTGCAAAATGGTGCATCTTGGGTCCCACCCCCTCCCCACAAAGCTCTGCTCACTTTCTGTTAACCCTGCCCTTTTTTTTAAGTATGTCAGAAAAAAGTGTAGAAACCCAAGATATGCCAATTTGTGCCACTTTTTTAGACACATTTTTAGTACAGACACATTAGTAAATCTGGGGCAATGCCTTTCTGTAGCAGTGAACAAAAATTATAAGACCTCCTATATAGACAGGTAATCCATTGTCAGTCTACTGCTGCTGTGAGGGGAAGATGTTATCTCTGAGATATCATCATTATAATAGTAGCTGTAGGTAACAGGTGGGACAGCAGCTCTATTGTTCTCTTTATAGGCCTTGATAATGATGCCCCCAGAAGTACTGTGAGCATCACAGAAGAAGGCCTGTCTATATGCGAGTACTGATGTCTCTCCTATTTCTGAATATTATTTCATATACTGTATTGTCTAAACTTTACTGTCAAGAAGGGAAATCATATGACCCTTTTGATTACACGGTTTGTTATATTTCATGTCTATTTAGTTGTTTATTTTTAGTGCATGTACACAATCAAAATGGAAATTTTGGGGTTAAACATTTGACAGTGCAGATATGCAGATCTTCTAAGATATTTATATCATGTTTAAATTACAACATTCTTTACAAAAAAATGTCAGACATTCTTGCTATTCTATTTACTGATATATTACTTTTATTGTACTAGGGCGTCTTTCCTCGTTCTTGGATATTTCTTTGATAGAGATGAGCATTGAGTTTCCTCCCAGCCATTTTTGGTGTTCGGAGTGGTGTAATGACACAGAATGACATAAGTCAGAGCTACAGCGAGTATCTGGCTCTCCAGGGGATCATCTGATATAACTGAAGACTCCCCACTAGAGTCTCTATGGCAACAACATAAGTCTCACTGATAGAACTTGTATTTTAAATGTCATTCACACCACTGAACTATAAGAAGAAGTATCTTGCATTTGGCAATGCTGTAGCTCTCGTGTAGCTCTCGTGCTATGTAATTTACATCAGGATCAAACAGAAATGAGGAAAAGAAGTAAACAGGAGACTTCAAACTTCTGACAAGTAAATGTTTTGCTTGTTTGTTTGCTTGTTTGTTTCTAAATAGGAACAGACAACAGAAAAGAAAAAGTAATTGATGTAGAATTGATGTAGAATTGACAACTGAAAAACGGAAAATGTAATAGGGCCGACCTCACACCTGCCAGCTATTTTGTTTCTAAAAGTAGCTAAATTATATTATGGAGTTCAAGGGAAGAATTTCCTGTGGTGATGCAATTGCAGGCCAAATCTTTCAAATATTTGGCATTTAAAAGTTTAAAAGTACCTACAACACATTTCAGTAAGGGAAAGATGAATATAGGTATCTAAGAAAAGTTCGACTTCTGTTTGTCAAAAATAATAAAGCAATACGATAACAAATAAATTACATAGTGAATGCCAAATTAAGAAAACTTGAAAAAGTTATGAATCTTCCCCGAATGTGCAGCATGTCACAATTTCTCCAATGACTCATGGAAGAAATCACAATGTCCCAGAAATGTATATTAGTTCTCTTTCCAAAAAAGAAAGGTGTGTCTCCGGTGCTGATTTTTAACCTTTTAAACAAGACTTGAAACAAAATTTTAGATTATTGCTAAGCCAGTACTTAATCTGCAGACAGCTGTTTTGGGGTGATTACTCTTAATGAATGCAGAGCAGGGAAAACTGGCTTAGCTAAATGAAAGACCTTTGTCTGGGATCCAGGGCAGGGCCGGACTGGCCATAGGGCAGACCGGGCATTTGCCCGGTGAGCCGGGCCGCCTGGTGGGCCGGGCCGAACACAATCAGACGGGCCGCCGGCTGAGTTTTTTTTTTTTTAATTGATGTGGCAGCACTCATCTCCATATTCATCTGTATCGCCGTCCTCAGGACAGTGATACAGATGAATGGAGCAGGGGAGAGGCGTCTCCCTTGCCCATTCCTCTGATAGGCTACAGGCACTATGACTGTAGTCTATCAGAGGCCGGTGCAGGCGGAGCGATGACGCCATCACGCGCGCCGCCCGAGCCGTACAGCGCGGGACACAGGCCGGAAGAGGCCTGCATCGCATCGCTGACAGCAGCATGGAGGTAAGTATATGAGTTTATTGTTTTTATTATTTAATTTTATACTATACTGTGGCAAGAAGGGGGGTGGGGGCCCTATACACTGGCACAATATAGGGGGGAGCCGTACAGCGCGGGACACAGGCCGGAAGAGGCCTGCATCGCATCGCTGTTAGCAGCATGGAGGTAAGTATATGAGTTTATTGTTTTTAATATTTAATTTTATACTATACTGTGGCAAGAAGGGGGGTGGGGGCCCTATATACTGGCACAATATAGGGGGGGGGGTCGGCACTATGGAGAAGAGGGGAAGCACTATGGGGCCCTATATACTGGCACAATATGGGGGGGCACTATGGGGCCCTATATACTGGCACAATATGGGGGGGACACTATGCAGAAGAGGGGAAGCACTATAGGGCCCTATATACTGGCACAATATGGGGGGGGTCGGCACTATGGAGAAGAGGGGAAGCACTAAGGGGCCATATATACTGGCACAATATGGGGGCCCTATATACTGGCACAATATGGGGGGGCACTATGGGGCCCTATATACTTGCACAATATGGGGGTGACACTATGCAGAAGAGGGGAAGCACTATGGGGCCCTATATACTGGCACAATATGGGGGGCACTATGGGGCCCTATATACTGGCACAATATGGGGGGGACACTATGCAGAAGACGGGAAGCACTATGGGGCCCTATATACTGGCACAATATGGGGGGGGGGGTCGGCACTATGGAGAAGAGGGGAAGCACTATGGGGCCATATATACTGGCACAATATGGGGGGGCCTATACACTGGCACGACATGGGGGGGCACTATGGAGAAGAGGGGAAGCACTATGGGGCCCTATATACTGGCACAATATGGGGGGGCACTATGGGGCCCTATATACTTGCACAATATGGGGGTGACACTATGCAGAAGAGGGGAAGCACTATGGGGCCCTATATACTGGCACAATATGGGGGGGCACTATGGGGCCCTATATATACTGACACAATATGGGGGGGACACTATGCAAAAGAGGGGAAGCACTATGGGGCCCTATATACTGCACAATATGGGGGGGTCAGCACTATGGAGAAAAGGGGAAGCACTATGGGGCCATATATACTGGCACAATATGGGGGGCCTATATACTGGCACAATACGGGGGCACTATGGAGAAGAGGGGAAGCACTATGGGGGCCCTATATACTAACACATTATGGGGGGGCACTATGGAGAAGAGGGGAAGGAGCACTATGGGGGCATCTACTTGGGGCCCTATATACTGGCACGCATTATAGGTGGGCACTATGGAGAAGTGGGGGACAAAAGCCCTATGAGGGCAATATATAGGGGCATTTAATATTGGCACCCATTTTGATGCCACTATGGGGAAGGAAGGAAAGGAGCATTATGGGGTATCTATGTGGGGCAGTCTATAGGGGCATTTTATAGTGCCACATTATGGAGGGCACTATGGAAACGGGGAAGGAGTACTATGGGGGCATCTTCTGGGGGGACTATATAGGAGTATTTTATACTGGCACAAATTATAAGGTCACTATGGGCACCTAAGTTCAACTGGTGGCACTAAGTGCTTTTTGTAGTGGAACACAGTACGGGTCATTGGAACACATGCGGGCACTCTGGGGACATTGGCTCTACTGGGGGCACTAAAAATAGGTATTTCTTTTTTTACTGCCACACAGCGGGGCATTTTTTGTACTGGTGCACATTATAAGGAGGGGTCTACTGTCACACATTCTAAAGAGAATTATTACTATCGGGGCATTATGGTAGGCTTTATTACAACTGGGGGACTATGGGAGCATTATTACTTGTGGGACACAATTACTGTTGGGGGCACTGTAGGAGCACTATTACTACTAAATGCACTCTGGCAAAGAAATAATTACTATTGTTGGGACTTTGGGAGCACCATTACTTTGGGTGTACCCTGGCACAGCATTAGCTTAGCACAGTTCTTTTTGCAGTATAGTTTTGGGGAGCACAGCTTCTCAGTATTGGGGGTGCATGATGGGATGTTAATTGGAGGATGATGGAAAAGTAGGAAACTAAGATGTCTGTCAAACTCTGCAGAGACGTGAGATGGCTGAAAGAAATTATCACGGTGGTCTGGTCTGAATGGAGAAGATGAAGAAAGAGAACATCTACATCAGAGGAGACGTCACTGGATATAAGAGGTATGGGGTGCTGTATTAGGCTACTTTCACATCTGCGTTAGTGATCCTGGCAGGCTGTTCCAGCTGAGAATTCACTGGATCTGGCACTGCTGGATGCAGACAGAATGCCCGCCAGCCCCATTAACTATAATGGGGTACGACAGAGATCCGGCCACAATCTGGGAAAAATGCAGAGAATCAGCGGGACATAAACCACTGCATGCTGTACTTTGTGTCCAGTCGATTCCTTGCATTTTCTGCCGGAATAGGTGGCCGGATTGTACTAAGACCCCTAATGTCACCTGGGGACCCCCAAAGAAGCTTGTGTGTTGGCTGAAGCCTTCCTATCTTACTGGTGGCTGGTCCTGCCTCTCAATTGTGCTTCCGGTTTTGGCTCCGCCCCTAGACTGCAAGGGGGTGGGGCCTGTTGGGGTTGTTAAGGTTGGAAAAAGACAAAAGTCCATCAAGTAATCCTGCTATAATAGATCCACAGAAAAAAAATCATGGATTAATGTCTATCTTCCTTTTAAAAAGGGGTTGGGCCAAAGAGAAAGGGTGTGTAGAACAAGATTTCTATACATTGCCATAAGCCTCAATGTTATTTTGAATTTAAAAGTCATCTAAACCTTTTTTGAAGCCATCTACTGTATTTGCCGTGTCCAGCTCCTGCGACAGGCTATTCCAGAAATTCACAGCTCTTACTGTAAAGAATTCTTGCCGCCTCTTATGACTGAATCTTTTTTTCACCAGGCGTAGGGAGTGGCCCCTTGTTTTTTGAGGGGGCTTAACACAGAATAGCCTTCCTAGATATTTTTTTGTATGGTCCGTTTTTATATATATATATATATATATATATATATATATATATACACTGCTCAAAAAAATAAAGGGAACACTTAAACAACACAATGTAACTCCAAGTCAATCACACTTCTGGGAAAATCAAACTGTCCATTTAGGAAGCAACACTGAGTGACAATCAATTTCACATGCTGTTGTGCAAATGGGATAGACAACAGGTGGAAATTATAGGCAATTAGCAAGACACCCCCAATAAAGGAATGGTTCTGCAGGTGGTGATCACAGACCACTTCTCAGTTCCTATACTTCCTCGCTGATGTTTTGGTCACTTTTGAATGCTGGCGGTGCTTTCACTCTAGTGGTAGCATGAGACTGAGTCTACAACCCACACAAGTGGCTCAGGTAGTGCAGCTTATCCAGGATGGCACATCAATGCGAGCTGTGGCAAGAAGGTTTGCTGTGTCTGTCAGCGTAGTGTCCAGAGCATGGAGGCGCTACCAGGAGACAGGCCAGTACATCGGGAGACGTGGAGGAGGCCGTAGGAGGGCAACAACCCAGCAGCAGGACCGCTACCTCCGCCTTTGTGCAAGGAGGAACAGGAGGAGCACTGCCAGAGCCCTGCAAAATGACCTCCAGCAGGCCACAAATGTGCATGTGTCTGCTCAAACGGTCAGAAACAGACTCCATGAGGGTGATATGAGGGCCCGACGTCCACAGGTGGGGGTTGTGCTTACAGCCCAACACCATGCAGGACGTTTGGCATTTGCCAGAGAACACCAAGATTGGCAAATTCGCCACTGGCGCCCTGTGCTCTTCACAGATGAAAGCAGGTTCACACTGAGCACATGTGACAGACGTGACAGAGTCTGGAGACGCCGTGGAGAACGTTCTGCTGCCTGCAACATCCTCCAGCATGACCGGTTTGGCATTGGGTCAGTAATGGTGTGGGGTGGCATTTCTTTGGAGGGCCGCACAGCCCTCCATGTGCTCGCCAGAGGTAGCCTGACTGCCATTAGGTATCGAGATGAGATCCTCAGACCCCTTGTGAGACCATATGCTGGTGCTGTTGGCCCTGGGTTCCTCCTAATGCAAGACAATGCTAGACCTCATGTGGCTGGAGTGTGTCAGCAGTTCCTGCAAGACAAAGGCATTGATGCTATGGACTGGCCCGCCCGTTCCCCAGACCTGAATCCAATTGAGCACATCTGGGACATCATGTCTCGCTCTATCCACCACACACTGTCCAGGAGTTGGCAGATGCTTTAGTCCAGGTCTGGGAGGAGATCCCTCAGGAGACCGTCTGCCACCTCATCAGTAGCATGCACAGGCTTTGTAGGGAGGTCATACAGGCACGTGGAGGCCACACACTACTGAGCCTCATTTTGACTTGTTTTAAGGACATTACATCAAAGTTGGATCAGCCTGTAGTGTGTTTTACCACTTTAATTTTGAGGGTGACTCCAAATCCAGACCTCCATGGGTTGAAAAATTTGATTTCCATTTTTTTATTTTTGTGTGATTTTGTTGTCAGCACATTCAACTATGTAAAGAACAACGTATTTCTGAAGAATATTAAATTAATTCAGATCTAGGATGTGTTATTTTTGTGTTCCCTTTATTTTTTTGAGCAGTGTATATATATATATATATATATATATATATAGTTGCAAGAAAAAGTTTGTGAACTCTTTGGAATGATATGGATTCCTGCACAAATTGGTCAAAAAAAGTGATCTGATCTTCATCTAAGTCACAACAATAGACAATCACAGTCTGCTTAAACTAATAACACACAAAGAATTAAATGTTACCATGTTTTTATTGAACACACCATGTAAACATTCACAGTGCAGGTGGAAAAAGTATGTGAACCCTTGGATTTAATAACTGGTTGAACCTCCTTTGGCACAATAACTTCAATCAAACCTTTCCTGTAGTTGCAGATCAGACGCACACAACGGTCAGGAGTAATTCTTGACCATTCCTCTTTACAGAACTATTGAACAGCGCAGACATTCACAGCGCAGACTGCTCAATGAGGTAAAGAAGAATCCTAAAGTATCAGCTAAAGACTTACAAAAGTCTCTGGCATATGCTAACATCCCTGTTAACGAATCTACGATACGTAAAACACTAATCAAGAATGGATTTCATGGAAGGATACCACAGAGGATGCCACTGCTGTCCAAAAAAAACATTGCTGCACGTTTTCTAGTTTGCACAAGAGCACCTAGATGTTCCACAGCAGTACTGGCAAAATATTCTGTGGACAGATGAAACCAAAAAGTTGAGTTGTTTGGAAGAAACACACAACACTATATGTGGAGAAAAAGTGTCACAGCACACCAACATCAAAACCTCATCCCAACTGTGAAGTATGGTGGTGGGGGCATCATGGTTTGGGGCTGCTTTGCTGCATCAGGGCCTGGACGGATTTTTAATTTTTTAATTTTTTAATTTTTTTTATTTTATTAAAGAAAATTAAAATTGTACAGACTTTTTTGATAATATTCACAATGTAGTAAAAGTTACAACCTTATCAGGTACATAGTAATGATATAATATGCATAGTCGATCCTAATAATAAGAGTCATAAATGTATATCTAGAAGGTAAGAAGACATTCCTATCTGGCATTCAAATTAATGATATGTTAACAAATGTAGAGTATAAGTGATATATTTAGAGTATAAGTGCAATATTTAATGTAAGACTTAGTATAGACTTGAGAGTGAGAAGCCTTGATATGGGTAGAGGGTAAGTATAGAAAAAGTAAATCAATCATAATTTCTGAAAGAGGACCAGGGTGACCAGCACTCTTGAACGCAATTGTACTATTGTTTTCCCATGAGGTCAATTCCTCGAATCTGTATATTTGGTCGATTTTGGCAATCCATTTAGGAATGGGCGGTGTGTCTGCCGATAACCAGTAGCAAGGAATTAAAAGACGTGCTGCATCTAAAAGTTGATTAAAGAGGGGGGGAATAGTCTCCTTGTGAGTGGGTGTGTACGTTCCTAATAGTGCTAGAGCAGGTGATATAGGGATGGACGAATGGCAAATCCGATTACAGTTTTCAAATATGTCGGACCACCATGTTTTAATTTTAGGGCATGACCACCAAATGTGGAAATATGACCCTTTATCACTACTGCACCTCCAGCATTTGTCCGAACGTGAAATATTGAACCTGCAAGTAATGTCTGGGGCTGTATACCATCTTGTCAAGCGTTTTCCTGTATATGGACACATCTCGATGCTTTGTGAGGTCTTAGAAGAATTCTGGATATTAATGCCTGGGTGAATGAGGTTTCAAGGTCTTTCTCCCACAAACCAATAAACGCCGGTTTTGTCACAAGTTTAGGGGAGTTTTGGTTTTTGTATATCAAAGAAATCAATTTAGGTTGTGGGTTGGGCCTTGATAAAAGGTTTTCAAACCATGTAAGTGGGAGTATAAGGGCTCTTT